>NC_045774.1:47514827-47820603 GCF_008692025.1 Phocoena sinus
TAATATCTCATTTTGGTTTTAAATTTACTTTTCCTCAACACACAACTACAATTTGAGATGTCATATGAGAATTAATTGATTGCCAAATTGTATGGACAATTTTTCTCTTCTATTTTGGTGGTTTTCAGTATTGACTTTGTTAGAATCACCTGAGGAGATTTAAAACCAACTCCAAGCCCAAGCTATACCTCAGACCAATTAAATTTGAATCTCTCAGGGTAGACCCAGGCGTCATTACTTATTTGTTAAAATTATCCCGATAATTATAATATGCAACCAAGGTTGAGAACCAATGTTGAATCTAATTTCTACACAGACACCAGAAGTCTAATCATAAAGCTCTTTGCTGACTCCCCCATAAGCTGTGCTGCAGATAAAACCCAAGCTCATTGACTGGCTCCTCAAATCTTTCTCCCCACCTTACCTCCAGCCCCAATAACCTCTATTTTCTGTCTACATTTTATGCTCTGGTAGTAACAAATTATTTGTAGCTTGCCACAGTTATCACTGTGTTTCATGCAAAATTCCTGCAGTTAGAAACCTGAGAATGTACATTTTTATCAAGCATTCTAAGTGATCCTGATGCACAATAAGAGTTGAAAGACACTATTTCCACTAATCGCAAAGTGATTTACTTATTTTTTATTACTCTATTCTTCATTTATTCATTCATCCAAAAAATATTAATTGAGGACCTAATGTGTAGAAGGCACTGGAGAGAATAACTTATGGTACAGTGATGGAAAGTCCTGGCAGACAAGTAAAACATGCGACAAGTACCAGGGTGGGTAAGCACAGGGGTTGAGGGAGCTCACAGGAGTGGCACCCCAACCAGTTATAGTAGATGTAGCTTGAAACTTGAAGGATGAGTAGGAATTAGCCAGGCAAAGGGAGGCAAAGGAGAGGATACAGTTTTTCTGAAAGAGAAAACATGTTTAAAGGCTAACAATAGAATAACATGGCTTGTTCAGACAATTTTAAGATCTTTAGTATGGCTAGAGCAGGAAGGAAAAGGAATAAACATAGACGTCTAATATTCAAATGTTTTACTCATGTTACTTTAATGTCTCTAATAAAGTAATATCAGTAAATAAGAATCAGTGGCTATGAATGGGTGAAGTCATTTTTCTTAAGCAAAGAGTAATTGGCAATTGCAGCTTGAAGGGCTTTTGAAGATTCAATTGGAAATAGCCCTCACCTCATTAAACTCTATTAACAGCATTTTTTTTAAGTTTATGACCCTGCCCAAGAGTAGCTGACCTCAACTTCAGGGTCAAGAGATTTGCTTCGAGCACTTATTTCAGGCCCTAAATGTTATGGGAACTAAGTACTCTCTCTTAATCCAAGTGTTCATCTCTGATGGAGGATATTGCTCTGCTCTCTAAATGACACTAACACTTCACTTTTCAAATACATGTCAGCTGTGTTGCTGAGCGTCTACAGCAGTTGTCATCCTGCTGCCTGAGTCAGTGACTCAGAGAAGCTGCCCTCCCAGCAGTGTGTGTGTTTGGAGAGAGTGGTGGGGATTAAAACATAAGATCCCAACTGAAGCACTTTAAATTGCTAAAATTGCTACAGTAGTCCATTGGAACCAAAAGGTGATGAATTCTTCAACTGAACTGTTGAAAAAGTTATCAAGGAAACTGAAAAGGAAAAGTAAAATTTCATTTCAAAGATTAGCTTAAAAAAAAAAAAAAAGCAAGTTTCACCTCACTGGGGAGCTTTGCTGTTCCAGAATGATTTTAAGTTCACTTAGGGATATTTTAGTTTTATTCATGTTTTGGCAAAATTTATGAGCTGCAGATCATTTCCTTAAAAAAGACATTCATACTGTCACTGCCAACACTGGAGTAAATTTCACTTTATCAAGCAAAATTGTTCACTCTCACAATTAAAAAAAAAATTTATCCCGGATGCTATGGAGGGAGTGTTCTCCTTCCTCTGGACTTCTGAGAACAATTAAACCACAGTGTCAACTCGTGGGAGCAATTCTGCATCAGAAGACTCTGGCCTGGCTGTCACCACTGACCAGCTATGAATCAGGACTAGCCACTGCCATCACAACAAACTTTTAATTAAGAACCTAGTCTGCCACATAGACAGACTAGCTATGGGGCAGATCTTCTGATAAATTTGAGGGTATTTCAAGAGCCCACAGAGTGGAACATCTGAAATCAGGGCTATCTTAGAAAATCTAGGGCATGTCAGCACTGTGCCTACCCTCAATTGACTTACCATATAAACCCTGTTGACATGGATGAAGACCAAACCAAAGAAATAAAAACATGTAGTAAGCATGGTTAAGAATTTATATTCTCAACCAATTATCTTCTTTCATTGTCAGCAGTTTGCAAATCCTCTGAAGGCTCAAAACTCTGTAATGGAAGGGGACATCATAAAGGCCCCACTGGCCAGCTTCTCAAGCTACTCAGCTTTGCCACTTTATGTAACAAAACTAAAAACAACTCTCTCTTAACCAGAATTGAGGCTAGGGAGGGGTGTGTGTGTGGGTGTGTGTGTGCTGGGAGAGGCCAGAGCTTGAATACAACACTAAAGAGGCTTACGATGTCCTTCCATTTGTGACTGCTCTCTTCAGAAAGTAACTCTGAGAGAGGCCAGCCCTTAGAATGTCAGCAGGCCTGGTACTTCCCTGAGGACGGCCCGAGAGTAGAAGGGTCTTTCTCTTCTGCCTTGAGTACATGTTTACCCAACTTTGCCTCTTTGGTTAAAGGAGCATTCAATATGAAAATAAATAAAAATGTCCTCCAAGTCACTGCCAACATTGAGGCAACTGGTCTTCCCCAAACTCCTACATTACGTGCTCCTTTCCCACCCATCTCAACAATTAAATAGGACAGGCAGAGGAACAGCAAATTTCAGACTTTTTCCTCCCTTCCTCCCCTCCCCCCACTCCAGTCCTTGAGTCTTTGTCCTCTGCCCTAAAAGTGTCTTATTTTTTCCCCTCTTGTCATCTGGCAGCCAAGAATATTGAACGCAGCTTGAAGAAATAACATCATATTATAGAAACACCCTTTTATTAAGACAGCTGACAACATATGTTAGTGCATGTACTCATTCTTTAGATTGCTATGCCATTTTAGGGCAGAGAGAGGGTTTAGATGCAGTCTTCACGCTATTTTTCAAATTTCATGTGCTGTGGAAAAAAGGCAAACCTTGCCATTTTTCATTTTGCAAGGTTATGAGGATTAGGGAGTATTTTCTTTTTTCACTGCATGATTTAACATGACTTTGAAAATTGCACGTTAACTCCCAACAAGATTTTGATATTGTAAAGTCTGAACAATCTTTAAAAAGCAAAAGCAAAATATAGCTAATTAACAAGGAAACAAAGATTCCTTTCAAGGAATGACACGGTACATTTCCAGGGTCTGGCCCAGCAAAGATGGGAACGGTGATCCTCACAAACATGGCAAGTTCAGGCCTTTAGGCACCACTGTCCTTCTGCAAGTGTGAGCTTTCTGTCAAGCTCACGTATGAAACCCTCGCATGCTTATAAGGGGGCTTCCTTGCCCTTCCCTCTCTGTCTCTTTTATAACCCTAACTCTTCTCTTCCGTAAGAACTAGTTGCAGGATGGTAAAAGGAAATGATTTCATTTGGGTGGAGAAAGGAAAAGATACAGAGTTAGTCCCAAATCTTGTAAGTTAAATGTGCTGTGCAAGAAAAACAGCTGCCGATCCACCAGCTGAGTCTCCTTAAGTGGCAGGGCCTGTCTGTAGCAGAGTCCCCAAGGACAGGAGCAGCGCAGGTGGAGACAGGGAAGAGACAGAACCAAGACTTAAATCTTGGTTCCATGTTCATAATTCTCTCTATCCTGTCCTCCTTTCCCTCTTTATTTTAGTAGGAACAGTCCTCTCCAGAGATCTAGAGGGCTCTGCTGGCGGCCATAACTTCTCTCTCACACACTGCGGGGAAAGGTGAAAGGACAACTAATCTTCTCTACCCTGGATTGTGCAAAATGTCTATTTCTTAGATCATTGCATAATGTGCATACGCTGAAAACTAATCTAGAAATAGATTCAGAAAGTAAGATGCTATTAAAAACCTGGATTTAAGATTCTATCCCAAACCAGAAAAGCACAGTTAATCCTCAGGGGGAAAAATATTGCAAGGCATGTGCTAATTACACTTACTCTCGCTCATCCTGTCATGCTGTACCTCCAGTGTGCTTCAGCAAGGAGGGGATGCAGAATTCATTAAAATGGCCTGGGTTTTTGGGTGACAATCACACCAGAATGGATGTTGGTGGGCTTCCTACATGCAGTAGAGGAAATTGGTTCATCAATCCAGCCTCTGGGGGGCTCAGATTTGGGAATGGCTGTGAACTTACTCCTTTAAATATCAATTTTATTTGTGTGTCTATTAATCCTTCTTGGATGGAAATCTTTGAACATTCGCATTTATCTGTCCTCATAAAGAGAGGATATTTAAATTATTTTAATTGTTTGGTGACCAGGGTCTTTTTTTATTAAAGTCCACCATCTGATCCACCTCTTTCCCTTTGTCAGCTCATTTCCTTTCTAACTCTTTCACAAGGGGAAGTCCTTAAAGTGATCCAGCAAATTGTAAGACATTGCCTGGGCAACAATTCACTAGGAAGCAGGGTCAATGTTCGTCGACAGGTTCCAGCTCACTTGCACTTCTTATGGTCCTTCTAGGGACCTGCCCAGATGTATTTGTATTTGTTCTTTTTAACATCCTCTGTCCATGCACCTATTAAGAGGGTGCCTTAAAATCTACTGGCTGGGCACTACAAATGCTACCCTATTAGATTTTATCACTAAACCTGCATGGTAACCCATGAGGTATGTACTAATATTATTTCCATTTTACAGATGGGAAGAATGAGTCTCAAAGAATGTCAGTAACATGTACAAGATAACTAGAGAGACAGCATCTAAAAGAAGGCAGTCTGTCTTCAGCCCTTGCTCTTGACCTCTGAACTATGCAGCATTTCATCTCAGCCCTGACTGCTGGACCTGCCACATGAGCCCTGATATCCTGCCAAGGTTGCTCATGTCCAGTGCTCCCAAAGTGGGAAGTGGTGCAGGTGGGGGGGCGGGGTCCTTCTACAGGTCATGCACAGCTGTATTCTAAGCGGAGGCAGGAAGAAAGCCACGATCATCACTCAGTTCAACACTCAGTCATGTGCGTGCCAAAGCAGCCGCGCTTGGATCCTTGTTTCTTAAACTTCTTCATGAAAACCATCCTTCAGTTCTGCCATAACCATTCTTTCTAAGGGCAAGGCACATATCTGTAGACCACAGTTTTATCCCCCAGTCTCCCATCAGCAGGCATTTGGACTGTTTTTATGTTTTCCTTGTTGTGATCAGCCCTGCTGTGAACATTTTCGAGCTCATGTCCTGTTGCACATGCGTGTGAGTTTCTCCTGGGAATTCAGGGAGATGCAGAATAGCTGGGTCACAGGTATGAGGATGTTCGACTTTACAGTCCAGTGTCAAACATTCCCTGGGAAGTGTGACTCCTAATTTAGATTCAAATGGGGACCTCATTCCACAAGAAAGTAGCTCCTCCAGAGATGTGAATCAGGAAGCCTGTAGACTCTAGATTGTGGAGAAAGCATAGTGACAAGCCCTAGGCCACAGATAGCTAAGGGCTTTACTAATTCTGATGTAGACGTGCTCTGAGTTAACATTAGACCCATGCTGGGAAAATCTGTGTTTTGTGATGTATTTTTACGATCCAGTTAGCTGTTTAGTAAACTATGCGTAGTTATTTCCATAGTGTGTGGGCTCAGTCATTCTCAATAAATTCATTTATTGGTTTGTAAATATTCAAATTAAGGAGCTTCTCCAAGTATAACAGCCTACTCCCTGAACTGGGGGAGTGATGTGAGAGCACCAACAAATATAGCAAGATTCTGGTATCTGAAGGGAGCAATCAGATAAATCAGATACTGTTTTTAGATACTGCCTTACTGGCTTATGTGAGTATGTTACATAAAACCACCATTGTAGAGATGCTTCTCCATGCCATTTAAATGGAACTGTTTTCATTTTCAAGAAAGAATCCAAATTCTGTATTTTTTTCTCTGATTTTAATTTTTTTGTTTTCTCTCTTCTCCCTCCTGCCAAATTACTAGACATCATTTCACTTTCTCTTATAATTGTGCCTGTTTTCCCCCTTATGAAACAGTCTTATAATCCACTGTGGGCTTAGAAACCACTAGCCAAACTTGTTACCATTGTGGGTAACATAAGAGTAAACGGGGTCCAAGAAAGAGTCTGAAGAGGCTCTCTTCCAAGTAAAGTGAATTTCATGGGCTTAACTTTTAAGGGCTAAAGACCTCTTTTGCTCACTTTCTTGTTTTCAGTTGTGTTTTGAGTGGGAGAGGTAACTAAATGGCCAAATTCCAACTATTTAAGATAACTGAGCAAAGGATTCAGACCACAATTCAGGTTCTATTTCAATTCTGATATTTGATTTCTATGTGATTAAGCACAGCCTTAATCATCCTTTAGCTCTCTCAGTTTATGAAACTAGAAAATGGAAATGGCCACCTCTCTTCAGGTATAGAAAGGCTTAATTGTCACCATGTACCTGAATCTTCAACTGGATGGCATTGTCACAGCATAGGCATTATCCTAATGAATTAAGATTTCCTTAGCATATGTTGACCCCTGTTTAGAAATCTCAAGGAAAGAGTCCCAAGTTTCTAAGCCTTTCATCAGGCAAAGAGCCAACTAGCTGAACTTTCCTAACAGATATTCTAGCTGGTGCAAAAACATCATACCAGGCCTGAAGGAAGACATTTTATATAGTTGAGGAGAAAAAATCCAAAATATTGGATATCTAGAAATCTAAGTTTTTCTTAAACCGTTATATAAAGTAGTGTTGTACCGAAGTGGATCAAGTGAAAGAAAAAGGCAAGGAGAATGGTACATTTATTCTTCTAATTATTTTCGACTAAAATTTGCCAAAGCAGATGACAGCAAGCTCAGTGTGGTATATTGCAAATATGATCACAAACTCATCACTTTTGCCCAGTAGGACATTAGCAAACTGGACACATGCAAAAGCTGAACTTACCCTTGCACACTGGAACATGTCTTTTTATTGTTCTTAGAATCTGCCTCCACCATGTAAAGAAGCCTAGACTAGCCTGCCGGAGAATGAGAGAATTTCTGCAGAAGAAGCATGTGCCCTCAGCCAGCCGACCCTCCAAAGTAAAGCCACGAGTCCACCCATACCTGACTTCAGACACATGTGGGTCTGAAATTCAAAAACAAATGAAAGAACCATCTAGATGAGCCCAGCCTAAATTGCTAACCCCCAAATCATACACTGAATAAATGGTGATTATTTTAAGCACTAACTTTTGCGGAGGTTTGTTACTCCATAATAAACAGTTGGTACACTGAACATCTATTCCTCCTTTCTTGCTGTCAGACTTCAAATTAGTCAAGTGATTTAGAAGATGGTGACCTAATCCCCTCCTCTAAGAATGAGTCTTGATTGATCTAGGCCATTGATCTACTACTATCTTGCCATTTATGGTTTATTGTCTATGCCATTAATATCTGCAAGTTGTAAATGATCAATTGCCATTGATTGGTGAGTAATGAAATCTGAGGGGGCAATCTGTTGGGGGGCTGGATACTTCTCTGCTTCTAAGATAATATCTAGTATGGCTATGAGACCTGGAATTGCTACCAGCCCAAGGATAACCAACATATAGAGGAAAGAAGAACCAACAGATTCGCAGAAAAGCAGAGCTGGAGCCCTCACACCCTGTGCCTGTGGCTATAGCCCCTGCTTCTGGACCTCTTGTGATGGGAGAACCTGAATTTCTCCATCGTCTGTGCCAGTTGGAGTAGGAGTTTTCAGTTTCTTGCCTTCCTTGAATACTCACTCCCTGTACAGCAGCTAAACTAATAGCTAGAAATGTGTCACTTGCAATAAACGTTTTACAGCTATTGCATAAAACTGTTCATCTTTTAAAAATAGAAACACATAAATAAAATATTTACTTTCCATGTTTCCATACACTTTGATCTTATTACATTCTGGAAATATTCTTTGATGTGCAAAGAAACAAAATTATGCTAGCAAAGCAGTGAATATAGTTATGGGAACATAATTTCAGAGCTACATACAGGCTTGGGCAGTTATAACCAAAGTCAGTTCTAAGACCTAAAGAAAAATGTAATGTATTTGTTTATCTGTTATCAAATAAACTGATAAACTTGGCCTCTATAAAATGCTAAGTATAATAGCACAGTTTTTCCACTTGGAGATACATGGAAATAGTAATTTTCAATGGAAATTAGTAGATACCACTTAAAAGACAACTCTTTGTAAACCCAAGCAAGACCAAATGAGAGACAAAGTGAGATGTCTACTGACCACTTAAAAGACTTTTGAGCCGGAGTAATATTGAGTAAGTATGAAATTGTTTTATCCATTTTAAAAAACGTGTACATCTCTGATTTCTTTCACACTGATATGGAACTTGCCTGCAATGAACTGCCAAATGTTTACTTTCTGGAATCAGAAACAATGTCAGGCAAAAAGCTCACCATCCGTTCTGCATGGCTCTCACCAAACTTGGCCCTTACATATAGCTTACTCCTGAATGAATTCAGTGAAATGACACATCAAAATGCTTCTTTTAGAGAATGATTTCTTTTTTCTACGTGTAAATTTGCCAAAATGCATTCCTTTATTTCCAAAGATTCCTCAATAGGTTTCTTTTGAAAAGAAGTGTTCCTTGGGGCTTCCCTGGTGGCGCAGTAGTTAAGAATCCATCTGCCAATGCAGGGGACGCAGGTTCAAGCCCTGGTCTGGGAAGATCCCACATGCTGTGGAGCAACTAAGCCTGTGAGCCACAACTACTGAGCCTGCACTCTAGAGGCCGTGAGACACAACTACTGAGGCCGCATGCCACAGCTACTGAAGCCCACGTGCCTAGAGCCCATTCTCTGCAACAAGAGAAGCCACAGCAATGAGAAGCCTGCATACCGCAATGAAGAGTAGCCCCCACTCACCGCAACTAGAGAAAGCCCGCACGCAGCAATGAAGACCCAACACAGCCAAAAATAAATAAATTTAAAAGAAAGAAAAGAAATGTACTTATAACACACACACAAAAAAGAAGTGTTCCTTGGTCTAATAAGTGGAGAAATGCATAGGACCAGTGACTCACAATGCAAGGCTCTGAGAAGTATTGCTGTTTTTTTTTTTTTTTTTAGCTCTTGTTTATGCCATTATCTGTAAGATGCTGCTTTGTGAAATGCTGCTTTAGTATAATCTATTGACTTGGCAATAGATAGGAAATGAGGTTCAAAAGGAGAAAGTAGTAAAAATTGTGTTTACATGTTGAGGCTGGCTGATTGGAAAAACGATGGTTCTTTTAATAAGAAAGGAAGCATGTAGAAGTTTTCAGGTGTGGCAGAATGAGGAGTCCCATTCTGAGCATACTAAGTTTGATGTGAAGATCCTTTTTGGGGTATAACTGTCCACCAGTTGGAAATTCAGGACTACAGCTTACTAGAATGGTCCTGACCAGAGATGAAGATTTCACAGTCATATACAGAAGCAACAATTAAAGCCAGGGCAATAGATTAAATTGGGAAGGAACTGATAAAAGAGAGGAAAGAGTGCCAAAGGCAGAACGTCTCACTGTATTTAGGGAGTCTAATCAGAGAGTTTAGAAGAGAACAAGAGATGTATGTTCCTTTAGAAGCAAGAAGAGGAGACAGTCTTAATAAGGAAGAAATGCCACCCAGAGATTGAAAAGATGAAGACCAGAGATAATAAGGTCATTAAATGATGTGATCTGAGGTGACTGAGGACCTTCTAGAGAACAGGGATGGTGTTATGGTGAGAACCTAAGCCTTATAAAAAAGACTAAGAATTGAAGGGGTACCAAGGAACATATGGCCAAGGAGCACTGACTTAGTATGTCAGTGATGAAAGGAATGAGAAAGATAGGTTGGTAACTTAAGAAAGAGAATACAGGGAATATTCACATTTTTAAGATGTAGGATGGCCTAAGCTTTCTTGTAGGCAAAGGAAGTGACTCCAGATGTAAGTTAAAAGGGAGATAGTTGATAAAGTAACATTTCAAAGAAGCTGGAGGACTGAGGTCAGAAGGCTGATTGCTGTTGATAGAAGATAAATTGATAAAGTCTTTTTAGAGAGCAATGTGACAATATCTGTCAAAATTATATGTATGCGTACCCTTCAACCCAGCAATTTCACTAATATGATTCTGACCCACAGAAAAACTAAAGCAGGTATGCAAGGATATTCATTATAATACTAATTGTAATAGCAAGAAATGGAGAACCTGAATGCCCTTCAACAAAGAAACATTTAAATAAATCATGGTAGACCTCTTGTATAGGATACCACACAGCCATTAGAAAAAATGAACAAAATATATATATACTGAAATGGAAAGAAGCTCAGTATCTTTCCACAGCACTGTAAGCTCTACTGGAGCAAGAACTATGTCTGTTTTCTCAGCTTGTATATCCATGCCCTAGCATAGAGCTTGACCCAAAGTAGGTGCTCAATAAATACTTGATAAATGGAATGTTGAGTTTTAAAAACATGTTGCAGAATAACAAGTAAAATGTGAAAAGATTCACATTTGTTTTACATATACATACATATGCTTAAAATATGTATGTATAGGTTTGCATGTGCATAGAAAGAAATTCTGGAAGACTACTCAGGAAATTAGTTACCTTTGGAGAGTAGGATTGGATGAGAAGTGGAGCAAGAGAAGTAAGTACATATACTTTTAATTACTTCTGTATTCTTAAATTCTTAAGTTCAAACATAGATTTCTTTCATAGTTTCAATATGTCGATAAAAGATATAAAATCACTGGAGAAAAGGGAAGACAAGTGCAATAGAATGGGTTAGCCTTGAACAGGGTCAAAACCCCCTCTTCCTGAAAGAAGGGAGTGAACCACAGCAACATTACAGAAAGGAGGAAAAAATAGAGAACCCAATCATGTTGCTCAATAAAGTAGGAGCCAGTGTCATCCCTAAGAGTGAGGGCAGTGGTGACTGGCATCTGCGAAAGGTTGAGAAGGTTCAGAACATGGACTCGGTTCTAGAGCTGTGGAGGCCTTGGAGACGATTCAATCTAACCACCCATTTTACACAAGGATTTGCCAAAAAACACACATTTTTGTGAGCGACGATGCCAGTCCAGTACAACAGCCTCTAAAAATATGCAAAAATAACTCGAAACAGATGAATAAATGGATTGCCAGGCATTTGTGAGGGGTCTGATAAAGTTAAGAGGGAGGAAATGTATAGAGTCTATGCTATACTATGGCATTCTGCATCAAGGCCAGGCAGTCTGTAAGCTGGAGCAGAGGGAGGCAGTGAGTGGAGAATGGGCAAGATGGTGATGAGTCCTGGCAGATAAAAAATGTTTCAAACAATAAACACATAAAGAAGCAGAATGAGGAGCTGGAACTTGTAAGCTAATGAGAAAAATTCTTTCTGAGCTTAGAAAAACGGTGTCAAAATGGGAGACAGCAGCATTGATGACTGACAGATTGGAGTTTAGATTGACTGACTCAAATGAGCGATAGGCCACTGGATTGTTCCACTTTCATCCAAAGAATCATATCTATGCTAGTGTCATGTGAGTAGATAAGTGGACGGAGCTGTTGCTTCAATTGTAAAGGCAATACCCGCTTGCTTAATAAAACATAAAAGCACGCCAGTGAATCAAAATGTCTGCTGGTTCCCAGAATCCTCAAGGTGGATCCTGACCTACCACTTTGAACAGGTTTAGGGCAGTTCAGCCCTTCATGAAGGCAGTGGCTGATTAAGGCTAAACGTCCCGGCAGCTGTATCTGGCTGTATAATAGAGGGGTGAATTAAGGACAGGAGACATTTTTAAATTCTTTTCCTTTTAAATTCTTTCACTTTGGACTGAAAGAGCCAAGTAATTAAGGACAGAGTGGTTGGAGCCATGAATTATCTGGATGGTGCTAAGGAGTAAGATGGGACCTATAATGAAGGGCTCGATGTTATCTTAGGTTGATAATGAGACCACAGCCATGTGATAGACTGAGTAGCAACCTCCATGAAAAATGTTAACAAATATTAGATACCATGTTGATAATAAAGCATCTATAATTAAGCTATAGCTTCTGAATATTAAAATGACTAAAAGAAAAGTGAGTACTTACTGAATTGCTATAGGCAACAGAGAATTTTATTAACTTTATCATCAATCTCTCTCTCTATCTTCTAGTTTACTCCAGAACACATTATTCATATAACAACTGGAATAATACTAATATTGGTAGTAATGATAATAGTGGCTGAAGTTTATTGAGTGCTCACTATGTGCCAGGCATCGTTCTGGGCAATTTATATGCATTATCTTATTTTACCCTCACAAAAACTCTATGAGGTCGGTACACTCCCCATTTTACAGACGTGGCAGCTGAGGCTTTGAGAATGAAATAACATCCCGAGGTCACACAGCTGGCAAGTAGGAAAATTGAGGAAAACAAACAATCTGAATCTGTAGACTGGGTTTTTAACAACTACATCTAAATTATCTTTTAATAAATGTCTCCAAACTGACAAACTTATAGAAAATCAATATATTGCATATACAGGTTTTGCTTTTCTGTTGACTCCTTCCAGAAGACTAACATCCCTGTTAGTGGCTCTGCCAGCCACCTCCTATTTCTCACTGATACACTCATCACAGTCCTTTTCAAAATCACATTTCTTAAATTCCTACTGTTCTTGTATCAGAATCCTTTTGGTTTTCAGTAACAGAAAATCTAGCTCAAATTGACAATAAAAAGGTATTCCCTGGCCCATGAAACTGGAAAGTTTAGAGTTCAGTTTGATTTCACAGCTGAACAACTTCTTCCAAGACCCATTTTCTTCCTCTCCTCACACTATCTTCCATGGGGTCAGTTTCTCCTAAAGGTGGCTTCCCTTGGGACTGCTAATGACTGCAAAGGCAAAAACGTCCCTCTTCCATATGCAAGATATAAGAGCTGCCCACCTCTAGAGGCTCTCTCCAAACAAAAGAGAAAGCCTCTTTCCAGAAGACCCTAGCACACCTCTCCTTCCACACGATTAGCCTGTGTCAGTCACATAACTATCTCTGACCCTATAATTATGCTCCAGGATGGAATGGGATTCCACTGAATCATTTAGATCTGAACCAAGTACCCCTCCTCTAGAGCAATGAGACACTAGCATAGGTACTGGGCTGGGGAGTAAAATAAGAGTAGTTACCAAGAGCTCTCTTAATTTCTCCTAGAGTTCTCATCAGTATCTCTAGGGTCCCAGCAATATTAGGGTGAAAACTAGTTTAGAAATCCCAATAGAGGTACTTCCTTGGTGGTCCAGTGGTAAAGAATCTGCCTTCCAATGCAGGGGACGCCAGTTTGATCCCTGGCCAGGGAACTAAGATCCCACATGCCACCAGGCAACTAAGCCTGCGTGCCACAACTAATGAGCTCATGTGCCTCAACTAGAGAGCCTGCATGCCACAAACTACAGAGCACACGGGCTCTGGAACCCATGCATCACAACTCCAGAGCCCAGGTCCCCTGGAGCCTGCGTGCCACAACCAGAGAAGAGAAAACCTGCATGCCACAACTAGAGAGAAGCCCTCGTGCTGCAATGAAAGATCCCACATGCCTCATTGAAGATCCCGCATGCTGCAACTAAGACCAAATGTAGCCATAAATAAATAAATAAATAAATAAAATGAAATCCCAATAGAGAAATGTGGCTGTACTTAAAGGTGAGAACCTATGTTGATGGGTCACTTTATTAGTAAGAAACTACATGAACTACAATCCCAAATATCATAATTGTTTGTTTTTACATACTCTTCTTTAATTATTAAAAAGAAAAGAGGTTTTGGGAGCTGACTTAATAGGAAAGATTATCTTTTTATTAAATAAAGGAAATATGTACTTAGCTTGAGATAAATATAATTTAAGACAGTGTGGGACTTTTGAGAAAGCAAATGGGGACTAAAAAAGAAGAAGAAAAGAAAGCAAGAACAAAAGAGAGAGGAAGGGAGAAAACCATTAGTGGCCATTTGGAAGTAGTCAAAATAGTCAAAGTAAACCCAGGGCCAGTAATTAATCAACTTTACTTAAGGATGATGCGTATGATGGATAGAAGCTATCTCAAGGAATTACTGTCAAGCAACACCTTCCACTGGCTTGGCAAACTCATGATGGTGTGTGCTGGCTGGGAAACACAAGTTTCAAACATTGCTTTCTTTCCGGCCTATCCGTTCCTTCCAAGGCTAGGCGGTGGGGGGGCAGGGGCAGGGGGCTGACTCTATTCAAGCTAAAACTCACCTCAGTTTCAAGGAAATATTGGTTTTACAAATTGAGATGTCTGTGATGCAACTGGATTGGTCCAAGGATGGGGAGTTGTGTTTGGGGGACACAGTGACAGTTCATAAACATTATTCTATTTGTCAGCTGAGGCCTAGACTGTTATTGCAACAGTCTCCCAACTGGTCCCCCAGGCTCCAGTCTCTCCACTTCAGTGCTCTCTCCACATGGTTATTTGATTAACCCCTCTGTGAGCCTCTCACTCTCTTCTAGTAGTAAACTAGTAATCAGCTCCATACCTATCCATACCATATTATCTCCAATTATTCACCCAAAAAAACTTCACCCAATGACTCACCCAGTCTGCCCTTGCCTGAATGTGCATGTATTTTCACTCTCCTATTCCTGTGTCTATGCTGTTCCATTTGCGTAACATTCCCTTCTCCATGCCCTTCCCCCACCAGTCTTTCCATATCTAATTCCTATACCTGTGTGGAGATCCAGCTCAAATCTATAATACCTTCTCTTCTTATTGAGCTCAAAGGGGTCCCTTTCTGCTTAAAGCAATGGATTTATGCCCACCTTGACCACCTGATGTTACCCACGTGCTACAAACCTCCCTTACTAGACTGTAAGGTCATCCCATAGTATTATCTACAGTATTACCCACAGTGCCTTGTAGATCCCAAGTAAAAAGACAGTTTGTGCCTGATGCATTATGTATTATGAATTTATAATGTTTTAAAAACAAGTATTTTAAAAAAGGAAGGAATACAGTGTAAGAATCCAATCTAAGAAGCATCTCAAAAAAAACTTGTCCAAAACTAAACTCTTCATCATCTCCATTGCCAACTTGCACCTCCGATTTTCCTTCTCATGTTAGTAATGGCAAATCAATCATTTAAGTCTGTTCAGGCCAAACAACATGGACTTCAGCCTTGAGTCCTTTCTCACTCTCATTCTTCATATCCAGCAAATGTCATTGGTTCTACATTCAAAATAAATCCAGAATTTGAAGGCTTCTCACATCTATTGCTAACATTGTGGACCAAGCCACCATCATCTCTCACCTGTACTATTGCAAGAGCCTCTGCATAGTCCCCCTACTTCCTCCCTCATCTCTTTCCCTAAAGTCTATTTCCCACATGGCAGAGAAAATAAGTCAAATCATATCACTTGTGTGCAAAGAACATCCAAATACTTCCCATCTCACTCAGGACAGAAGCCAGAGTTGTCACAATGATCTCAAAGGTCCTACATAACCCACCTCAGTGGCCCCCTGCCTTTCTGACACTGTCTCCAACTACTCTTTACTTCCATCACTTCATTCTAGCCTCTTCCTCAACAAGGCCAGCACCTTCCCCCTCTGCAGCCTTCACTCTCTATCCCACAGCAACTTCATGTTTCTCCATAGCACTTACCATTTGACATAATGTATTCCATGCATACATATTTCTCTTGCTTGTTTATTCTTTCTCCTACCTGTGCCTCAGTTAGAATGTAAACTTCATGAAGGCAGAAATTTTTATCTGATTTCTCCTTTGCTCTTTCCCAGAGCCTATAAAAGTGCCAATGGCAAAGTAGACACTCAGAAAATATTTGTTGAATGAATGGGTGATGAATAAATCTTATTTAGAGTGTTAAATATTCAGGGGCTGTAGACCACCTAAGGGATGTGGTGGACAGTGACTTGAGAATCTTTCTTCTAAAGGTCAGAATCTGTACAACTGAACTTTTAGAATCGGATCAGTTTCTCACTTGTTAGAGGAACAGTAACTGTACTTCAACTCCAAACTATAAGGCACCGTGCAAATATAAGGCATTGTTATGGTTATGTGCTCCTTATTATGAAATATTTTTTCCAAAGTCAGTTGATTTCCCAAGGTAAGCATGTCCAGTATGCGTTTTCTAGAGGATAATGCACGGGATGCAGAGCTAGACTGTGGAACTTTTGAGTTAGCATCTTACAGCCTGGTCTGCAGCTGCTCACACAAAGCAAGTTAGAACATATTTTAGCCCTCCTCCCTGCTTATATGCCCACCATGGTGACAGCAAGACTTCTCTTAAAGAATCTTCTCCTCCTTTTGTGGTGCTGGGGGTAGGGTGTGTGCAAGGACACAAAAAGCCCATCTTTCAGGCCTCCTCTTTTGAATGTTGCCCAATTCTCCTTAATTTCATTATCAAGTCCCAGGTGCTCCTATTTTCTACTGATCTCATCACTGAGTTAAGGGATGCTGATGCCTCTGTACTCAGTTGATTACATTACCACAGAGCATCCATCACTTCCCTTTAGCCTGATGAAGTAATTATTCCAGCAGACCTAAAGGAAGGTCACAGCTGAGGCAGTTGATAATCCTTATTAGGACCATTCTCTCTTACCTGTTGGTTTCACCCTTTCTCCATCAGGATGAACGACTTGCATAAGAACATCCTCATTTCTGTTATCATTCCTAAATGCTCTCTGAGCCCCCTCTTCACTGGTACAGTCCCTGCCCTTGGAGCTGACAGAGCCAGTGTGAAGAGAAAGGGCTTCCCAACCTCCTACTGGTCCCTCAGCACTGCCCTTATCCACACTAGCCAATCCTCCCAAAATGCCAATCCGAACACTGTGAGCTACTCACAGTAACACTGGAGTTACAGTGACATGGAGAAAAAGTTTTAAATATTATATACAGTTTGATTCATTTCTGCAAGAAAAAAGGAGATGGAATCTGTAAAATGGATATATATTAAAATATATTTTACATGCACAAAAATCTATGTATATATAACAGAATACATAAAATATAAAAACAGATGGAATCCGTCAACATAGATGTAACAAAAGCCTGAAGGTTACATTTACACCCAAACATTTTCAGTGTTGTCAGTCATTGCCCCAGAGTGGTATGATTCCTGGTGCCCCTCACTTCCTTCTTGTGTGATAGCTGTAATTTCCTATTTTACTGTAATTATTATATTTGGTACTTTTTAAACTCTTTAAATGAAAATATGAGCATGTCATTCTTGGGCTTAAATTTTTTCACTTAAAAAAAAACGATCACGGGCTTCCCTGGTGGCGCAGTGGTTGAGAGTCCGCCTGCCGATGCAGGGGACACGGGTTCGTGCCCCGGTCCGGGAAGATCCCACATGCCGCAGAGCGGCTGGGTCTGTGAGCCATGGCCGCTGGGCCTGTGTGTCCAGAGCCTGTGCTCTGCAACGGGAGAGGCCACGACAGTGAGAGGCCCGCATACCACAAAAAACAAAACAAAACAAACAAACAAAAAAAACGATTACAGTTTTATGATGGGATTGGTCAGAGAAGCAAACATGAGCTCTCCCCTACCATGAGGTCTCCAGCTGACCGTCAAGTGGCAGGAAGTTAAGGTGGGAGATGGGGTCTTCTGCTCGCACTCCTCTCCGGCCACACGTCTCCGAACGATTCTGGTGGCAGTTCAGGCCACCTGAGGAGGAGCAACAGCGAGAGTGCTGGGAGAGGACAGAGCTTTTAAAAGTGGTTCTTCCCTGTAGATAAAATACCACATTGTACCCTTCAAAACTGGTTAAGAGGGTAGGTCTCCTGTTGTGTTCTCACCACAATGAAATTTAAAAAATTTTTTTTATTTTTAAAAAAGTTGTTCTTCCTCCCAACAGTTTTCTCAGGCTTTCGATCAGGACGTGAGTAGGACTGTGAACAGCTCCCCAGTCTTCAGATATACATTTTGGGAGGATCCCTCTGTGGCGGTGAGAGACCAGTAGGAGGCGGGGAAGCTGTGTCTTCTCACCGGGCTCCGTCTCACAGCCCTGAAGGCCATGACTATGAGCTGTGAAGAGGGAGGCTCAAAGAGCCTTTGGAAATCCCACGGCCTTCTCACCCTCCTGTGGCATCGGGGCTGTGGCACATTTGTCCCTCTGCACATACAGTTCTTCCCCCTGGACCACCATTCTTCCCTTCCTCCCCTCAGTTAAGACAACACAGTTTCCCCCTTCCGGAGCCTTCTCCCACACTCCCTTGCTGAGCTCCAGTAAAGGGCTTGTTCTTCTGCTTTCAATCCATGTTAATCACTTTGCATTGCTTACAGGGTCTACTCATGGTCTGTCCCACCAGACTCTGAACTCCTTGAGAGTCAGGATCATGTTTTTATTATTTTACCTTCAGCATCTCACATGCCATACTGAAGTGTTCAATAAATGCTGATTAAATAAATGAATAAGTGAATTAATGAATAAATTAATTAAATAAATACTGGATGGATGGATGGAAAGGATGCAGGTGGCACATGCTAAAAGCCAGGTGAGGCTGTGACAAGTGTCATAGTCAGGAGACAAAGCATAGGGAGCACATACTACCCACACCCCGAACAAAAGTCTGAACAAACTGATGGGAAAAGAACCACTTTTAGAAGACTTATCCTCTCCCAGCATTCTCGCTGTTGCTCCGGTGGCCTGAACTCCCACCAGAGTCATTCACAGAGGAGACTCCTGGCCAGAGAGGAGAGGAGTGTGAACAGAAAAAGAGACCCCCATCTCCCTCCTTACTTTCCGTCCACTTGACTATCAGTTAGACAACTCATGGCAGGGATAATGCATCTTGCATCTCTGACCAATCTCATCATAAAATTGTCACTAGTACACAGTCCCCACAACAATCCCCTGTCTAATTATGTCCAAGATTAGCACTTAAAAATCCTAAATAGCATGTGACACGACTTTCTATTTGCAGAAGGGCACATGGGATACATTAACAACACCCTTGCCAGATCCTTGGACACTATGGACAGGCCCAACAGCCAAGTGCTGAAGGGAGTGGGCAGCCTTGATCTGTTGCTAACTGCAGCAGGGGACTCAGAAGAGAATTCCAGAACCCTCTGTTGATAAAGCCTCCAAACCACCAGATCTGCTGCTGCCAGAACTAAAAATAGCTTGGTCTGGTTAGGAAAGCATTGGTCTGGGAGTCAGAAGGCATGGGGCCCTCAGCCTGCAGTAACCGGCCTAGTGTCCTTGCCATTTAACCTCTTAGCCTGTCATAATGCCATGCTCTCTTCTGTGCGTTGGGAATGATGGAGCAGTACCCCTTCCATCATGGGGTAGGTGGGGGTCCCAAAGGAGAGAGTGGACATGAAAGTACTTGCTGAATGCCTGAAAAGGGAGAGAAGGAGGGTCATGATAAGAAAGCAGCCATACTGGAGACACTCCACAGTTGTAGTGTTAGCAGGAATAAGATCCTCCCACATTCAGGCCTTTGATGGTCTTGGGGTGGCCCTTTGGTGATGATTACCTTTGTTCTAGTGCCTTCCAGCTTGCTATAAAATAGTCAGCCAGTCTCCCTCCTCGCCTGACTGCTCTATCACTCTAAGATGCCTCATTCATGGTTAATACAAGGAAGTCCCAAGTAGCAGCCAGAAATGTGAACGGCTATTCTCAGCAAATAGGAGGTTACCCAAGTCACAGGATAAATAAACATGCTTATTTTTTCTCTTTAAAAATAATGATTCTGTGCTTTTTTAAGACTTTAAAATAGTTAAATAGTAAATATTGAGCAGTTGACTATATGCCAGGCTGTGTTAATGCTTTATTCACATTATTTCATTTACTACTCATGAAAGAGGCATCATTATCCCATTTTACAGATGAGGAAACTGACACCCAGAGAGACTAAGTTCTGTCAAGCTCCCAGAACCACTGTAAACAGACTTAGGATTTGCAGCCTAATTTATTTCATACAAAACCCATGCTTCTTGTGTATTTTGCTGTTTTGCCTCAAAACAAATAATACTATCTGGAGAAAGATGAGGAGGAAGAGTTAGAAACATATATTTAATCAAAAAGTTCACAGGTCTTGAATAAATGCACTCCTACCCCCACTGCTCAGGCCTCTCATAGAACCTGACACTGCCTGGCAAGCAGGGAAAAGAGGCACTGGGTCAAATAAAAAGTGTGAGATTGATTGACATTTAATGAAGAACAGGACATAATCCAGCAGGAAGCAAATGTGAACAGCTTTTGTGTACTGACGAGGTCTATATCTGAAGTCAGAATATAATATGTTCCTAAATCATTATTGTTATTAATTATTATTTAAAGTTTTTTCAAAGCGAGAGTAGGACAGGATATTTGAGCATCATTTTTTCCTCTTCAGAGTCTGGCCATCTTGTCTCCCAATGTAAGTCTCTTGAAGAACCAACCAAACCAAACATATATTTTTAAGTTCTTTTACTTAATTTAGTGGGTTAACCAGTTTATGTGGAAGAAGATGATCATAATTTAGCTTAATGGTTCATTGCAATACTATTTTTATATCTTGAATTGAAAACATTACAGACGCTTTGGGAAATATGAAAACTTTTTGCTTCTTCCAGCTTTGGCACTTTTGTATTATACCAATTTGTTGTTGAAAACACCAATGACCTTAGCATCAGATTTACCTGTTTTAGTAGTACTTTTACCATGTACCCATTACCAAATGTGTATGACAACGCCTATCTCATTATAGTGAAGAGGGAAATAAATGAGATAATTTATGCAAACTTTTTGGCACCTAGAAAGTACTCAAAAACTTGGGATTTTTGTGAATATTTTAGTGCAACTCTTCTATCTCTGAATTTGTGGACTTTATTTCATGAATTTCAGTGTGGTGTAAATGTGCAAGATAGTTTTGGAATCAGTGAGGAGTGGGGCCAGCTTTCTAGCAGCTGTGTGACTTGGGCAAATGTCTTAGTCTCTCAGAACCTCCCTTTTTAATCCTATAAAAAGGAAATAATAGTCCTATTTTGCAAAAATGCTATGAGGCTTGCAAATAACACATGCAAAGTATCTGGCATATTGTAGGTGCAAAATAAATGGCTGCTTTGTTTATCCTTAGATAAAATGATTTTTGTTCCATAAATAGAGCTAATGATTAGACTTCATTGAAATGCTTAGTTGCATGATTGTGAGTGATTTCAAACACCTAGAAACTTAAGTGTTATTCTATGGTTGTCTCACTTAATCCTTTTTAAAACATGTTTGGGTCTTGTGGGAATGTTTAAAGCTCCTTATGAAGCCAATGAATGCAAACATATCTATCAGCTATCAGTATCTAGTGGCCATTGACCCATCCACATTGGTACCCCACATAATTGTAGCTCAACTTCACCCCGAAGCCTTGGAAAGGTTACATGACAGACAGATGTAGTAGGCATGAGATTACAGGGCAAAAGGAAGAGGTCGGAGCTGTGGGCAGTATATTTGACAGGCTCATACACTGCAAGCCTTGTTCCGAGCCCCTTACAAAGCACCTCTTTAGGACGGAAACAAGATGTTCTTTGTAAATAAAAGTTCATGCATTTGAGTAATGAAGTCATTTTCCAGTGCTGCAGTGAAATATATTCTTCTCCCAAGCCCTCTGGGTGAGGACTGTCAGGGGGAAGAGGGTGGCCAGCCAGTCTCCAGGGAAGGTATGAGCACAAACAGTGCAGTAGCCTGTCTCTAGAAAATGAGAAACACTGCCCAAGAAAGGGGGTGCCCTCCCCCTCTGCCATCTGAGAGCATCCACCTCCGGCTCCAGCCCAGGAATCCCTTTTCCACCCACTTTACTGCAAACTATCAGGGCCACATAAAAGATGTACATAAATATAGATAAGACATCCGGCACCTTGGCTAAATAAATAAGAGATGTGAGGAAGCAATCACAAAAGCTGAATATTCATCTGGGGCCCTTGGAGGGGCTCCAAACTGAGAGGGGAGGGGAGGCCGCCAGGAAAGGCCCGGCCACGGTGTCTGAAAGACCAACTTGGAGGGGGAGGGCCTGGAAGTGAAGGTAAAAAGGGAGTGGTGAAAATGGGTGTGGGAAGGAAGCCAGGACAGCGCAGCCCTCAATCCCGACTGCCAGGGACAGGAGGTGGCCGGCGCTCGCGGGGCTCGCCCCAAACGCATCCGCCTCTTGATGCTGAGCTTTAAGCTCCATCCATCTGTACATTCTGCAGCGAGAGCCTCTGGGGAGAGAGAGAGAAAGTGAGAGAGAGAAACGGAGGGGGGAGACAGAAAGAGGAGAGAGAGAGAAGGGGGGGTGGAGCAGGCTCTGGCTTACTCTCTCACTCTTCCTTTTTCTACTAAGTTGCTCCCTGGGCTGCCTTGAGTTCCCACATCTGGATACTGCAGACGCACAGAAGGTAAAATAAGTGAGGCACCGCTGCACCACAGGGGGGACCGGCGAGGACCAACAGTGGCCGAGCCCCTGGAAGAGCCCTGTCGGATGTCAGCGGAGAGATGGCTTTGAGCTCAGCCTGGTACGCAGTCCTGCCCCTGTGGCTCCTCTGGGGCGCCGCCTGCTCCCGCGCCGCGTCTGGGGACGACAGCGCTTCTCCTTTTGACATTGAAGGGAGCTCAGCGGTCGGCCAACTAGACCTGCCTGAGACCATCGAGGCCCGCGTGGCTCTCGGAAGTCTGCCGCCTGCTGCCAAGGTACAGTGCCCCTGCCATTGTCACCCTGCTGGGGCACCTGTGCCCCGTGTTGTGTGTGTCACACTTGTGTCCCCCTCTCTCCCCACCCCCTTTCCCTTCCCCACCCGCCTTATGAGTTTCACCTGGACGGGTCAGTTCAGAAACTTGAAATAAAGAGTTTTACTTTGTACGTTAGATTTGGACTTTGTGATTTGAGAGCTGAGGCTTTGGAACACATCCCTGTTCAAGCTGGTAAAAGGGCATGTGTCTTGCATACTCTGAGTTAGTAGGCTAGACTCTCAGCTGGGGCTGCAGTAGCACGTCTGTGACTTTCCGCCGCTTGTTATGTCCCAATAGAGTCATTTTTGTCAAGCCACACCACTTAATGTGTGTGCCCTGTCACTGGCTTCCTGCTCCTCTGTGATGTTAGGACAGTGGGAACAATACTGCAGGACTAATCTTTTTGTCACAAATTAAACAGAAGGTCCTCTGCAAGAGGGGAGGGTGAAGAGTGGGTGAGGGCACTAAAGCTGTTAGGAAACTGCAGAGCAGTTACCTTAAATAGACACAAGCCATTGTATTCCAGAAACAAGAAGTCATGATGAAAGACAAGCCCCATCCCAAATGTAAAAATGACAGAGATATGCTACTGATGATATGCTTATTCAAAGAGCTGCTGTTTGAATCCCTTGCAAAAGCATTTATGTTAAAAGCAAAACCAAAGTGTAGAAACTGGGTAAAGGTGGATGAATCCAGAGTAAGTGATTTAAGAACCCCCTGAGCCGAGACGGACAACAGCATGTCCAGGGCGTGGGAGACACGAAATAGGAGGAAAATGAAGTCACCTAAGTTCATGGGAAAGGAAAGAGCAGTTGACCTAACAACACACACACGCACACACACACACACACACGCACATGCACACACACACACACACACCCCCATAGCTATGATTACAGCAACTATAGAACCAAAGCAGTTATGTGGATTGATACATTTCTAATGCCATTGATGCATTTCTAGTGCCATTTCTAACAGCACTGAAGTCTGGATTATTGCTATTAGTCCTACTAATTGTTAGTATAACCGTAGTTATTAAACTACTAATAAGATAATATGCATGAAGATGGTCCTTCTCCAGGAGTGAGCCCTACCCACACCCCAAAATGAGGGGAGGATGGGTAGGGCCAAAGCATACCAACTCCCATTGTGGTGTGAAATGTAATCCCCATGAGAAAGAGGGGCACGCCTCCTGGTCAACTTTGTACTCAGACATGGGGAGAAGCCAGACCAGGAGACACTCCACACAATGAGAAGGCTTCACTTCTCTACAGGCTTGGAATCAACCCCCCAGGAAGCATTATCTCCACCTGTTGCTTTGAGTGGAAAGTTCCAGAATGAAACGCTTAAGAGTAGGATTGCCAGATAGAATACAGGACACCCAATTAAATTTGAATTTCAGATAAACAGCAAATAGATTTTGGTTATGTCTCAAATATTTCATGGGATGTATTTATACTAAAATTTTTTTCACTGTTTATCTGAAATTCAGTTTATCTGGGCATCCTATCTTTTTACCTGCTAATTCTAAAAAGACAGGCACACATAACTTTTTGTAACTCTCATCTCACAAAACGTAAGAAAATAATTGATTTTTTTAGGGAACCTTAAATTTATTGCTGAAACCCTGAGCAACTGCTTATATACTCGTATGTTCAGTGAAATAATATGAAGGCAGCACAGCAGAGGGTTTTAGATTGCAGGCTTTGCAGTCTGATGGTCCCAAGTTCAAATTTCAGCTTGCCTGCTCCTTACCTTGGGCAAACTACAGATGCCCAACTTGCAGATAAAGAAACTGAGACTTAGATAAGTTATTGATGTCTACTTCATATTTCATACAGTTACTGTGATGAAATTAGATAAAATACATAGAGGACTTAACACAGTGACTAACATGTATAAATGCTTAATACATCCTACGTGTTGTCTTTATTATTATTATAAAAAATACATGGCTAGTTGGATTAAAAGAAACCCTTATTTGGGAATATTTCTCAGAACTTTATTTTCATGGTGCTATTTTACTTAATATTGCTTGTCTGTATCCTTCCAATCAAAAAGAATGTCATGTAGTATGTTAAATTTGTAATACTGTCGGAGACTAATAGGTCCAGAATGCCCGTTGAGGCTTCTGGTTTAGGGAAACAGAATCTATTAGTCATTCCGAAGGGTCATATGATGTAGAAAGGGTGGGATTGGGGTAATTATGTTCCCACTGCATAGTTTCACATAATGCCCTCCAGTCAGCCTGCAGTCCCACAGCGATTCCAACGCCCCACCATTCGGGTTTCCCATGCTTTTTATAGCCAGTAAGGAGACCTGAAAGCAAATACATTCTGGAGATTTAATAACATGGTACAACCACTCCACTGAATTGGTTCAGGAGGTTATATTTCATCTGTAGAGAAAAAGAGAACATGGACTCATACAAGACATTATTCGTGGGCGTTTGGAGAGGTGGATGGAAGGATATTCTAAAAATACATTCATTTTATTTGAATCGGATATATATATAAATGGTCATTCCTCAATTCTCCTTCAAAGGGAAGAAAGAAAACTAGTAAAGCAAGCATGGAGCAGTGGGAGGTGCTAGGCTGACGGCCTTCCTAAGGCTCTCCCACACCCCTCCATAGCAGGACTGGCATCCTCTCCACCCTCAGCACAAACTAGGGCATACTGGTACACAGTGTGGGTTAGGAGAACAAATACATTCAACATGCACTGAATAAAAGGATGGGAAGCATGGGCTGACCAAGAAGGAACGCCCCTCCTTTCCTTCTAAAATAAGCACAAGCTCCTCCAGGATGCAGAGAATTTGAAAACAGGAGCACCACGGGTGCTAGTTGGTAGGATTTTCCTACTATCTGCTTTTTTACAAGCAGATAATTTACTGAGTCCATTATTTCTGAGTATATGGTGAGAACAATGATTCTCAGCAGGTGGGGTTGGGCAAAGGGGAAACTAGGTAGTGTCAAAAAGTGTATTTAGTATTCTAATATTCCACTTTTAAGAAAAGAAAGACTTAATTTTATTATACACATTATAGCAAGTGAAACTAGGCAAAAGTCTTCTTGGCCAATACGGAGATGCAGAAGAATGGGAGGGGACACAAGGATGGAGATGGGAACAGTCCCCCAGAAGAGGGTATCAGAGTGTCCTTAGGAAGAATGACATTCTGGTTTATCAAAAAGAAGCAGGAGTTAAACAAGGTCAAGAACACAGGTTAGAGGTTGATTAAAAGAAACGCTTAGTTGGGAATATTTCTCAGAACTTTATTTTATGGTGCTATTTTACTTAACATTGCCATATCCCTGTTGTCTATATCCTTCGTGGCTGGAAAGAAGCCACCCAGAGACTCAGAGAGGAGTGGGGACTTTGCTGGAAGGGCAAAGCGGGAGGTGGTGGAAGGCGACAGTGCTGTTACTGCCTTTGGTAGATTATTGAGAAAATAAGGAAAATAATTGACAATACTGAGCAAACTTCCCTGAGAGGGGAAACCAGGAGTTTATCTCCTGATAACCTGATTGGATTTTGCAGTTGCTGTTCTTAGCTTCCCTCCAAGAAGATTCGTGCCCCATGAACCACAAATGTACCTCGCGCTAGACAAACTTGCTTGCTAAGAAAAAAAAAGCAATATGAACTAGACTAATTTTGCGGGGCTTTTCTTCTAGACACCCTTCATGGTTGATCTGTGATCCCATGCTCCAACACGTAGTTAGGTGCCCTGCCACTAAAGGATTGTAGTATGTTTATTAAAAGACAGCTCAGATCCCTTTCACTATCTGCTTTCCGTTGCCTTATCTTGCTCCCTTACTTTGAGAAAGGCTTTGTAGAACAACATCAAGACTTCCAGTCACTGGCCTAGGCCATCATTCTATACCACTGTTCAACAGAGCAGTTGGTAATTTAACACCCACACCCCACCCCCAGCCTGGCATGCAGTCATTATTTCACTCACTTAATACCATCCAAAGAGCAGGTTTGGAGACCTACCATGTACACAGTAATAAAGCAGGCACCAGGCGGGACAGAAAGAAGGCAGAGTCACATCCCTACCCTCAAGGAGTAAGCAATCTAAGACAGAAAAATATACACGTAGCCACTATATAAAGCAGAATGAATTTATGTTCTGTAAGAGCGGCTATCAGCTAAGTGCCATGGGGCTAATGTGGAAAAAGTATTACTCCTGGGCTAGGCCAGTAGGGCACAGCCACTTACTCACCAAACACCAAAGAAAGTTCCTGGGAAACATTATTTTAGAAGGACTGGAATACAGTAATGGTAATAATAATAATAGCGTGGCTTATCGATGACACTCATTGAGTATTTACCACGTGCCAGACACTGGTCTAAGCACTTTCCATGAGTTATTTCCTTTAACCCTCATAACAGTTCAGTGGGATTGGCGTACTTATTATCTCATTTTGCAAACGTGGAAACTGAGGCACAAAGCATTTGCCCAGGCAACCTGCCTGGTAAGTGGCCCAGCTAGGAAGGAGTTTATGAAAGTAATTCAACTGTGCAAGAATATCTAGAAAAATGTGGTGAGGTAAATGTAACTATCTGTAGGAACAATTTTAGTCAAAGTTTGATAATTTCTTAAAGTGAAGATATATAAAATACCATTCAAAGACCATTTATGCAGTGCTTCCTAGATGAGTAGCATAAATTACATGGCCTATCTTACAGAATTTATTATAAAACTGCTGGAAAACAGAGAATTCCATTTGCTATAATTCCAGAGTTCTCAGATTTAACCAGAAGAAATGGTTTTTTTTAATTGTGGTAAAATATACACAAAATTTATTATTTTAACCATTTTTAAGTGGCATTAGGTCATCATCATCCATCACCACCCATCACCATCACTACCATCCATCTCCAAAACTTTCACCTTCCTAAACTCAAATTCAATACACATTAAACAATAATTCCTGTTAGCCTTTTCCCCAGGCCCTGGCAACCACCATTCTACTCTCCGTTTCTATGAATCTGACTACTCTAGGTATCTCATATAAGCGGAATCTACAGTATTTGTCATTTTGTGCCTGGCTTATTGCACTTAACATAACGTGGTCAAGGTTCATCTATGTTGTAGCATTTGCCCAAATTTCATTCCCTTTTAAGGCTGAATAATATTCTACTGTATGTAATATCACATTTTACTTATCCATTTGTCTGTTGATGGACATTGAGTTATTTCTACCTTTTGGCTACCGTGAATAGTGCTGCTATGAACATTGGTCTACAATTATCCATCAGAGTCCCTGCTTTCAGTCCTTTTGAGTATATACCTAGAAGTGGAATTGCTGATCCTATGCAACAGAGACAGTTTTAAAACTCAGATTTTTACAGAGGCCGAGCAAAAAATAACTGGGTAGGGAAAGGAACACATCCTGTGAGTGGGGGGGCCCAAGCAACAGCAGAGGACGGGATGCCTCTTCCAGAGGGCACCCACCTCTCTGTGTTGCCAGGCCTTCTGTTTTTTTACAAGAAGACAGAATCTGGATTCTTAAGTGAAATTGCTGACTCAGTTTTTTTAATGCCCTGTGGGAAGCACATCTGAGGACTGTTTATTTGCAGTCTCTGCTTTACAACATTTGAAATTCACCTTTCATCAAAGGCACAATGTGGGCATCTAGCCAGACAGATGTGCTATGAATCCAGCTCCCCTACTTTCTAGCTGTTTGACTTTAGGCAAATTAGTGCATTTTTCAGAGGCTCCGTCTGTTTGATTTTAAAATGAATACAAATGTATTTTCTTTGCAAGATATTTGTGAAATTTAAGTGAAATCGTGTGTATAAGCTGCCTAACTCAGTCTGCCCTCATCCTCTCTTCTCTCCCTCCCTCCTCACCCTTTTTCTTCCATTATCTGTTTTTATCTACCTGCGAGTTCAGATTTGTAGTATCAGTCTATTTTCATCTAAATTTTTACTTATTCTGTAAATTTGATTACTTTCAACTTTTGCTTACAAATTTGCTGATTATCCAACATTGGACAAGAAGGAGACTAGTTTAACTATTAAAATAATTGTATCCCTAATGGTTCTTTAAACATAACCTTTCCCCAGAAATAGGATAATCTGAGCAGTTAAGAGAAATGAATGAGTTTTCCCAAATACCCAAAAAACTAAACAAAAAACCCAGCATATTTGCTATGACAAGGACTATAACCTTTTTTTTTCCCTTTCACAATTAAATTCTAAAATCTGACTTGTCATAGATTCTTGAAGCATATAATGCTAAAAACACTCCTCTCCTTTAGGGTTTTTATGTGCTGAAAGTAACCACATAAATATAATGATGGCCAGACATAGTTATGAGACATTTGATTGGTTAGAAACCATTAAAATCAGATTGCCAGTACATGCTTTGAGTTACAAAACTTAGCATTTCCAAACAATTACTTTCGTGTTTTCTAAAGCAAATAATCTGCTACTTGACTGAGATATAGTGACCACATAGAAGAATATTTAAATATCTACTCCAGCATTTGCCAAAAAGCAGCATTCTTTTTTCAATTGCTTTTCTTTTTGCTCCTAGTGTGGTAAAGTTAAATTCTGGGAAATGGTTTACTAAAGGGAAGTTTAACCACAGATGTTTGTAATTCCAACTTAAGTTTCCCATCAAAGTCTTAATGAAATTCAGCTGCCAAGCAGTCAGCTCTGAATCTGAGTCTTTTTATCATGAGAAACTTGGGGAAAACAGCATTCTGAGGCTGACTGGTAGTGGGAAACTGTTCATATTCAAGCCCAAATCCTCTACATGAAGGAAAAAAAAAATACACGAAGAAACAAATTCTCTTAAAAAAAGGCTTGGGGGGTGGTCAAATGTACTTTAAGTAACATGTAATACGGCCCTCTTTTCACTTCCAGGAATTTCTTAGTTTGTGTGTTGTGTTTTGCTGGAGGCTAGAGATCTAGTGTTTACCTAAATGGAGTAAAGTATCAATGTTTATGACTCCATGAGAACCAATGAGTTGGAGAAATCCCATAACATTAACAGCTGCATTAACCCAAGCCCCCTGGAGACTAGAGCAGTGACCCATGCTGCATACTACAGCTAAAAGGATGCTTGAGCACAGTGCAAATTCTGTATATTAGTATTTATTTTGAAATTATGCCTTCCATTCCATGGAGTGGCATGATTACTTTAAAGGAAATCAAGATGTCTAGAGATCAAAGATGTCTTCACTAAAACTCACCTTGGACGTGACTGTTACATGCAACACTGTTGTCTGTTTACAAAGTGAACTGCAACATGGCACACTGCACTGAGCAGCTCTGTAAAGCCAAACGTCGACCCAAAGGAATGCATAATATAGACACAGCAGAAGGCAAGATAAATGTCTAAAAAGCCTTGTACCGTGGGATGCCAGGGCTGTAGAATCATCTAGAATCACTGCAAGAGCCAGAGCACAAATTCAGGGTTTAAAATCATGGCTGGCTGCTTCTTCCACACAGAATTATTCCACAGTGCCTTTCAAGGTTCACAGCCACAGTGTGTATGTTTCCCTTTGATGATCAGTGATATAATTTGACAAGCTAAGTGTGCCCTAAGTGTAACCTCTCTTCCTGCCGATATGCCATGAGTCCTAGGAGCAGCAGAGCAGTTCTGTCATCTGTGATTCTGTTAATCCCCAGGTCACAGGTGAGGTGCTAAATGCCTGTTATTTGGAGACTGAACTGAGTTTGAATGCCTGGAGATGGGCCAGTGTTTCTTTGTGGTGAATGAATAACTGCCTCATTCTATATTGTTCCCTTGGAATTGCTGGCTGTCGTGATCAATGCCAGCAGACACCCTGAAATTCCTCTCATCAGGGACAAGCCCTGAAGCCTCTATTGCAGCACAGAATTCAGCATAGAGGAGACGGGTTTGAATGCGGAGCCAGTGGGTGGTTATTATTGGATGCATAACTCTATTGGACCTTGCACTGGGAACCATAAAATCAAAGGGATCATAGGATGTTAGATCTAGAAAGAGAGTTGAGAGATTCAAACCCTCTCATTTTGTAGGTAAGGAAGCTGGGTTTCAGAGGGGTTGGGGTGCTTCACTCAAGGACACAAAGTTCCTTAGCAGCAGTGCCAGGAACTATGTCTTCTGACTTCCAGCCTTATTTTCTTTCAAATTATTTCAATCAACTGAATCATCCTTAGCTTTAGAACTGGGGATCATTAAGTAAAATATATATTTTTTAATAAAATATATATATGTATACACACATATATATATATATACACACACACAGATATATCTTTAAGAGAAGAATTATTTACTTCTAATATACTATCACTTTACTCTTCATTGTTTCTAGTTAACCTTAAGTTGAATCATCAGTAGGAGAGTCTCCCAGAATTGAGTGGAGTGGGGAAAGCACTGAACCGTGAGTCTGGAACTAACTATTCTTGTCCATGGCCGTGCCACTAACAGCCAGATTACCCTTACCAGTTAAAGGAACCTGGGTAAATCCCTTCACCTCCTGGGACAGCTTGAAAAGAACAAAACAAAATCAAGGTTACTTCAAGCAACCAAGTTCTATAACTGGCTAATAAATAGATCAAATTGTAAACTACTTAAAGGGGAGCTGACCTAAGGAACAGAATCACTCAGAGTCACAGCTGCTGTCCTAGTTAGAACCCCAAGATTTAGTATCCAGAACCTGAGGGAAACACAGGGTCCTGATCTGGTTAAGAGGGTTGGGTGGGGATGGTTTAAGAGTCCTTTTTCCTGCTTCCTTCAGGGTCAGAGCTGAGAATGGTTTGCAGGACAGAGCACTGGCCCAGCCACTGACAGGAGCCTTTCCAAGATGACACGCCCAGGAGGTTTCCCAGCCAGCATCCGGTGCAGACACCTAAGTGTGCCCAATGAATATTAATGGTCTCCCATGCCAGGGTTCCTGCTGCCATCTGCCCTCTCCAGACCCTTCAGGGTGACCCTAAGCATGAAGCTCCACATGGAAAAACAAGAAGGATGACAATGGATGAGATAAGGGACATGGGGACTTGTGTCCCTGAGTCTTCTAAAACTTAAGTGACATGTGACAGAGGGTCCAGAGAGGAGAATGTCTTTTCACTCTGCACAAAAGGAAGGAAGAGCCAGTGAGGGATTATTAATTCACTGTAAACATCGACTGAAATCACTGCATTATAGTAGACACACTAATGCCACCAACTAAGCCTTCATGACAACGTAAAGAGGAAGCTTAATTTGATAGCCTGCTCTAGATTGAGCAGAATGCAACATTTGGAAGCAAATATTTTAAAGGGCCTTTCTGGAAGTCAGAATCGCCAGTGTGTGAGGGAGCCTGCCCTGGGGGTGTGAATGACTGTGGGGAGGAGGGGTCGAAATCATGGAGGCCCCAAATGTGGCCCAAGGACAGCGGCACCAGCGGCACGAGGACCCGTACTGGGAATGCAGACTCCCAGGTCCCACTCCGGAATCAGAATCTGCATTTTCACCAGATGCCCAGGTTGTTCACATGCACATTAAAGTATAAGAAGCACTCGTCTCTAAAGTGCAGCTGGCCTTAGATTTTACTGGACTTCAGGAAATTGAGAATCCAGAAAAGGGAAGCGTTTCTGACATAATTATAGAGGGGCCTATAAAATAAAACCAAATCATGGCTGCATGAGGCTAGTGAGAGAGCTCATAGGCCCACCGGGGTACTAGCCCCCAGCCTGGAAAGGTGCACCTTAGAATAAAAATCAAGCTTCAAAGAAAATTGCTGCTTCAAGGCATCTGGAGGAGCTGAGAAGGTAATATCACTTCCTGAAACCCTGGCCCGCACGCAGCAGGTGTTCAGGAAGGGAATTTAAAGAAAGACATGAATAATAATAATATTTTTAATGTTTATTAAAATGCTTAGAGGATATCAAACAAACAGACAAAAAAGCCAGACATGAAGTGATAAGGAAGGTTTCCTACTCCTAGCACACACAGCCTAGAAACAGGACCACTGGAGATCTGTGTCCTTGAGGGGAAGGGAGCAGAGACAGGAAGAATTTACTTGTGGAACCTTCTTGGAAACAGGGCATTGCCAGACTCTTAGGAAATAGTGGGATTATAACGTTCTCTCTTGCTAACAAGGGAAGCTTTCTAATTCAGGATAGTGTGTCTTCGGGAAGTGAGGAGTGTGGTCTCTGGCCTAAACTAGAAAGAAACTTGATAAGAGATATGGAAGAGCTAGCTCCCCGGAATGAGAATTGCCAAGGCTAGCCCCCAAAATGGAACCTCTCTAGAGGGATTGAGATTTGCAGGAAAGTGCTCTTGAGACAGGGTCTCGGTCTCCTCCTGCATCAGCAGTCATCTCCATTCTCCTGGCCCATTCCAGGTCTCCTTGATGCAGCCACAGCCCTGAGAGGGCCCCTTGTTATTCTGTAACAGCCTTACAGGACAGCTGTCACCCTTTTGATTTTAATGCCTAACCACCTGCTTAGCACTAGCTGTGTCCTAGGCATTGTTTGAGGTGCTCTATGTGTATTATTAATTTTGCTCATAAGCTAATGAGGAAGGCACTGCTATTAGCACTATTTTACACTTGAGGAAACTGAGTCATCTAGAAGTTGAATAATTTACCCAAGATCACAGTTTAGGGAATCTGGCTCCAAGCTCTTAATCTCTGTCCTGTAAATGACCCTCTAATGTCTGTTTCTAAATCTCAGAGTGTCTTACAATAGCTCAGCTAACAAGGGTCCCCAGTATCATCCAGGAATGCCAGAGTGGTCTTAGAAGCTGATGAGTCTATTTAAAGAACATTTAACTTAGTGGTATGTTTATACTTTGACTTGTTTTTCAAGTTATAGAGTAAACTCACTCTATCATCTCAATAACAATACGAGGTTATTCTTTAGGCATAATAGGAATAAAGATTGACATAATATCTGAATGTATACGTATTTATGTGTCTCCAAATATGCTAAGCATTAGTCATTTCAGTGGAATCCTGAGTTTACATTAGGGACCTACAACTTAAAAGAACTTGATAGAAGGCTAAAGAAAGAACTTGAACTGTAGTAAAAGCAGGATCTCAGGGGAAATGATTAGACAAAGTATGTCAATCATAGGAAAACTGAATGAAGTCTTAGAAACTATTTATCTTTAAAAATTTTTCTTTATAAAGGAAAATATGGAAAGAAATGGAGTTTGGCAACTGAAAGGATTCAAGTCAGACCTAAAAGACACATAAGCTGTTAACTTCTTTCCTAGAAAATTTTTTTAACCTTTGCTTTTCATTGCTTTTGTAATTTTTTTTAACTTTAATTTTTTTTTAACATCTTTATTGGGGTATAATTGCTTTACAATGGTGTGTTAGTTTCTGCTTTATAACAAAGTGAATCAGTTATACATATACATATGTTCCCATATCTCTTCCCTCTTGCGTCTCCCTCCCTCCCACACTCCCTATCCCACCCCTCCAGGTGGTCGCAAAGCACCGAGCTGATCTCCCTGGGCTATGCGGCTGCTTCCCACTAGCTATCTACCTTACGTTTGGTAGTGTACGTATGTCCATGCCTCTCTCTCACTTTGTCACAGCTCACCCTTCCCCTGAGAAAACCATAATTCAAAAAGAGTCATGTACCAAACTGTTCATTGCAGCTCTATTTACAATAGCCTGGAGATGGAAACAACCTAAGTGCCCATCATTGGATGAATGGATAAAGAAGATGTGGCACATATATACAATGGAATATTACTCAGCCATAAAAAGAAACGAAATTGAGCTATCTGTAATGAGGTGGATAGACCTAGAGTCTGTCATACAGAGTGAAGTAAGTCAGAAAGAGAAAGACAAATACCGTATGCTAACACATATATAGGGAATTTAAGGGGAAAAAAATGTCATGAAGAACCTAGGGGTAAGACAGGAATAAAGACACAGACCTACTACAGAACGGACTTTCCTAGAAATTTTCAAGCACTATATAAAACAACATGTCTGAAATAAGTGAGTTATTCATTCAGCTCAAGTGATTAAGAGCTGAGAGGAACCAGGCAAGGCATCAGTGATTCTGTCTGGAACAAACCCAGGTAGCCTCCACCCTGCTGGACCAGGAGGATAGCTCTGCTAGCAGCAGTCACTTGTGGAGTCTGCTGTTAGCCTGGAAGAAAGGAAGGTCCCCCAGATAATCACGCCCAAGAATCTCTACTGCTTCTCCTATCCCTCTAGCCTCAGGTTTTGAAATGTTTTGCTTACTGTCTTAGTTTGCTAAGTCTGCCATAACGTTATACCACAAACTGGGAGATTTAAACAACAGAAATTTATTTTCTTACCTTTCTGGAGGCTAGAAGTCTGGAATCAAGGTGCCATCAGGCTTAGTTTCTGGTGAGAGCTCACTTCCTGGATTGTAGATGGCCACCTTCTCTCTGAGTCCTCACATGGCCTTTTTCCTGTGCACATGCAGAGAGAGAGAGAGAGAGAGAGAGAGAGAGAGAGATCTCATCCTCTTTTATAAAAACACCAGTTCTATCAGATTAAAGCCTTACCCTTACGATCTCACTTAACCTTTACTAGCCTCTTGTATGCCCTACCTCCAAGTACACTCATATTAGGCACAGAACTTCAACATATGAATTGGGATGGAGGAGGGGTGTTAACTGAGTTGGTAACACCTACCAAGGGAAGCGTGGTAAGCAGTAACTCTTTTTTTAATTAGGCAAATTAATGTATAATAGCAAAAGAGAGCTTCTGGTAAAATTAGTAGTGTTATCACTCTGTATTAACCTCAGCCAAAAGCAAAAACAAACACAAAAATTTCATTAGCATTTCATTTTGATTGTATATTTTTATGAATGTGTCACAAGTAATTTTTATTAGATATTTTGAAATATGGAGAATAGTACATTCAGCCCTATATTGCCATCTTGTATTCCTTAGGTGTTCAGGGACACTTGATTGATTACCATTAATGTTTTTATTCTCTTATTTTAAAAAGGTACCTACTACCTCAGCCAAGTTGCTTTGTATGATATAAACAGGAATAGAATCCAGTCAAAGAGATAAAACAAGTAAACAGTAGTGTAATACAACTAAATGTTATCAAAACTCTTAGAGGGTTTAGAAGGAATGTTCACTCCTGGTGGGAAGTTCACAAGTGAATTCATGGAAGAGGTGACATTTGAGTTGAATCCTTAAGATTGAAGAAAATTCAAGCTGAGGCGATAGGATAAGTAAAGTCAAAAGACACAGGGTTCTTCTGGAAAGGGATATAGTCCTAGTTGGTGGTACTGGATAACAGGGAGCCACTGAAGATTTCAGAGCAGAAAAGATGCTCAATGAGAATTCTTCATCAACATTAATCTGGACATGGGCTATTGGATGGAGGACGCAGTAGGCAGCAGAGAGCCTGGAATCGGGGTAACTTATATCATGTATTGGTAATTGTCCAGGAACGAGTAAGAAGGGTCTGGATTTAAATAGTGGCCATGGTCTGGAAGGGAGAAAACAGACGCTGGGGTCATTGCAGAGATTCTATCAGATGACTTGCCCTGTTTTGGAGAGCAAGGATGACAGAGAAGTCAGAGGTGCTGCTGCTGTTTGGAGAAATGTATTACATCATGGGAAAAAATCTTGAGTTCAAAGACCTTTTAACACAAGACCTACTAAATCAGTGGCTTTCAAGCTGAGGCTTCATGGAAATGCATTGCCTTGGGTATAACTTGGGGTAAGGGAGGCTGAGCAGCAAGAAGTGGGGGCTCTTCTTCCTTCAACCAGTGCATCTTTTTAATCTGTCTTATAGATGAATTCTACATGAGATTTCCCTGGGAAAAAAGGAATTCTCTGCCCTACAATGTTTGAGAACCATGGTGCTGGGGGCTTCCGAGTTGATATTCTAAATCATGACAGGTCTCCAAAATATTGCCCAAAATCTCATTCAAATCAGTGCTTCCTAGGCAGCTTCTCAGTGTTACATATACCTGCCTCTGGGCCAGTGCATATTGCTGATTGCACAGAGCTGCTGGTGTTCTGAGCATCTCTGCTGCGGCTCCAAACACAAGTTAGAAATCACTGAACAACTGGTGCTCTCCTAAGAGATATTTATATGCTTCCTGTTCCCTGTCTGAGGATATTTTTGGCCCTTTCCTAGGAAATTCCACTTTTGTCTCAGTTATTAACTGGGAGTGCTGAGGAAAAGGCAAAGGAGTTTTGGAAAGTTTTGGAGGGTGGTAGTGGGTTGAACCGATAACCGGTATCTTTCAGTCCTCATAGGAACAGTCAGATGTTTGCATGGTTCTTATTTTTCTAAACCAATGGTTTCATCATTATTAACATCATCTTATCCTAAACCTAAACAGTTACTCACCTGCACTCTGACCTAAAAAGACAGCTCTTAGTCTTACTTTCCCCTCCCTCAACACTGGATTACACCCACCTTTGGTCCTTCATCTCCAAGGGCCAAAATGCTTCCACTATGAGTGTTATGTCTATTAAAAGGGAGAAAATAAACATCTAAAACCACATTTGATTTTTTTTATTTGAATGAGAAAAGTGACACCTTAAGCATTTCACAGTGTCATTAAGGCAAGTTGCCACTTATTTTATTTTGCTTTATGACATATATTCAGAACACTGAGAACTGATCTGTTAAATTAGGAAAGCTTCCTATATATCTCAACCCAAGTTTAAAGAGCACAGCTTTCAAAAAGCTCTTGACATTGGACAAATGTTACTTACAACTGAAAAATATTGGAATATCCAATGACTACTAACTCAGTTGAAAAACAATGTTAATACTTTAAAGCTTCCATGAGGGGATATGGGGATATATGTATACATGTAGCTGATTCACTTTGTTATACAGTAGCAACTAACACAACAATGGAAAGCAATAAAGATGTTAAAAAAAAGTAAATTTTTAAAATGTTAAATAAATAAAAAAAAAGCTTCCATGATTTACAAGGTATATTCATACATATTTCCACCTTTATTCCTTTCAACTATATTACAAACCAGGCAGGCCACTGGTTATTAATCTAATTTATATAAATGTGGAGATGTTAAATACTTTGCCCAAAGTTTCATAGCATGGAACCAGTATGAAACAGCAGGCAGCTTTATAAAATTCTAGACTGTTAGGATGGGAAGAGCCTAGAAAGCATCGTGCCACTAATATCATTGAAAGAGGAGGAAACTGGAGCCAGAAGTTAAGTCACTTCCTCGAGGTCCCACAGCAAGTTTCTACAACTGGAACCAGCCAAGTTTCCTGACGCTTAGAGCAGTCCTCTTGTCCTACTGAATGACAGCATGGATGCCATCACCAGAATAAATAATAGGGATGAGGAACACCTAGTGATCTGTATGTTGGGATATTAAACAAGTTGGATCAGACAAGAGCATATCCATGTGTACCTTCCCGTTATGACTTATGTCACCATCTGTGCCTTAGTCCTAAATAATTTAACTCCTAAAATATTAATTCTCTTGGCCTTTTGGTCAGTATATTTATCCCAATTTTGAATTTAATTTATAACCACACTATTCATACCTCTTCTTTCATTTCAAGGATTTTTGCTTTGTCCCCATATGGCTGTTGACCCCTTAAATTATGCTTTCAGCACCCATACTTAAAAAGAAAGCTTTCAAGTGCACTAAGATTTCAGAATTTCCGGTTAGAGTTTCCTGATGGTCATATAAAAATAAACAACACATCCTGGATCTTAAAAGGAAGAAAGAAAATAAGATCAATTTCAAAAATGAACAATGACACTTTTGTTTTAAAACAATTGAAGAACTAAGTTTTAAAATTCCCAGACCACATTATGTCTGCTTTTCCCCCTGCACAGTCATCATTCAGGTTTCCACATGACTGTAAGAAACTTCCCTATCATGTAGCAAAACAATTATAACATGAGAAATTAATGAGGAAAATTAAATGTGTGCTGGCACCAAAGTGGTCTACTCTGGCAGTTGTACCCCGTTGTGACTGCCCCAACCTGCTTTAAAACAGTTCTGAGTTTCAGCATCTCCATTTTTTGTTTGTGGAGCTTTTTCACTGCTGATTTCAAAGTCAAGTCACCCCACTCTTGTAACAGCAAGTTTCTCAAAGGCAATCTACCAATTGCCAGCAGAACTGTAGTTAGTAAAATCCAGGGACCGCACCAGGAGTAGCATCTGCTTAGATGTGCCCTGAGTCTAATAGAGGATAAGAAATAAGGAAGATTTCAGGGGTTGGGGCAGCCTGCTGTGGTCAGCAAAATAAGGTCTTTGGGAGGCAGAACAGTTCTAATCTGCTGCGCACTCAGTGGTTCACTTTCAGAATGGCAGGCACCATCATCCCTTGTTCTCTCCCGTGGTCTTGATGTGAGGAGGCTGCTCAGTATGGTGAAAGTAATACCATATTTAAGGAAATATAAATATCTTTGTCAGATCAGAGTAATAATCTTTTGGGGAAAGGAAAATATTCTTTGTACCGGGCTTAAAATCTCTGTGTTTTTTTAAAGGGCTGGGCTCTTCCTACTCTCAAACAGTATTGGTGATTATTTTGGCAGGTGAAGCACATTTTCCTTGTGACCTGTGTTTTGGGACCTGCAATATATCAAAATGTTCAGTGGAAATAAGCATTTTGTTGTTTTCTTTTCTGCAGAATATCTTTTTATCTGCTCTTCCATTCAGTTGTTTTGAAAGCTAACAAGTGTTGGATGCTTGTTTTAATTTTAAGACATTATATCATCATCTCAGATTATCTAAACTGTTTTGATTTTCCTTTGATTACAATCTCTCTTTTTGTAATCTGCTAACATAAGTTCATCTAGAAAATGTGCTTTCTCCTCAATGTCATAAGTCACCATGGATTTCCTTGGAACATAGTTCATATCGTCTAAGAAATTTACAAACTTTTTTTCTTTATATGCTATTCACTTTTTTTTAACATATTTATTGAAGTATAATTGCTTTACAATGGGGTGTCAGTTTCTGCTGTATAACAAAGTGATTCAGATATACATATATCCCCATATCTCCTCCCTCTTGCATCTCCCTCCCAACCTCCCTATTTCACCCCTCTAGGTGGTCACAAAGCACGGAGCTGATCTCCCTGTGCTATGTGGCTGCTTCCCACTAGCTATCTATTTTATATTTGGTAGTGTGTATATGTCAATGACACTCTCTCACTTCATCCCAGCTTACCCTTCCCCCTGCCTGTGTCCTCAAGTCCATTCTCTACGTCTGCATCTTTATTCCTGTCCTGCCAGTAGGTTCTTCAGAACCATTTTTCTTTTTTTTTTACATTCCATATATATGGTTAACATACGGTATTTGTTTTTCTCCTTCTGACTTACTTCACTCTGTATGACAGACTCTAGGTCTATCCACCTCGCTACAAATAACTCGATTTCATTCCTTTTTATGGCTGAGTAATATTCCATTGTATATATGTGCCACATCTTCTTTATCCATGCATCTGTCAATGGACACTTAGGTTGCTTCCATGTCCTGGCTATTGTAAATAGAGCTGGAGTGAACATTGTGGTACATGACTCTTTTTGAATTATGGTTTTCTCAGGGTATATGCCCAGTAGTGAGATTGCTGGGTCATATAGTAGTTCTATTTTTGGTTTTTTAAGGAACCTCCATACTGTTCTCCATAGTGACTGTATCAATTTACATTCCCACCAACGGTGAAAGAGGGTTCCCTTTTCTCCACACCCTCTCCAGCGTTTATTGTTTGTATTTTTTGAGGATAGCCATTTTTACTGGTGTGAGGTGATACCTCTTCATAATTTTGATTTGCATTTCTCTAATGATTAGTGATATTGAGCATCCTTTCATGTGTTGGTTGGTAATATGTATATCTTCTTTGGAGAAATGTCTATTTAGGTCTTCTGCCCATTTTAGGATTGGGTTGTTTGTTTTTTTGATATGAGCTGCATGAGCTGCTTGCATATTTTGGAGATTAACCCTTTGTCTGTTGCTCCATTTGCAAACAGTTTCTCCAATTCTGAGGGTTGTCTTTTCATCTTGTTTATGGTTTCCTTTGCTGTGCAAAAGCTTTGAAGTTTCATTAGGTCCCATTTGTTTATTTTTGCTTTTATTTCCATTACTGGAGGAGTTGGATCAAAAAGTATCTTGCTGTGATTGATGTCATAGAATGTTCTGCCTATGTTTTCCTCTAAGAGTTTGATAGTGTCTGGCCTTACATTTAGGTCTTTAATCCATTTTGAGTTTATTTTTGTGTGTGGTGTTAGGGAGTATTCTAATTTCATTCTTTTACATGTAGCTGTCCAGTTTTCCCAGCACCACTTGTTGAAGAGGCTGTCTTTTCTCCATTGTATATCTTGACTCCTTTATCAAAGCTAAGGTGACCACATGTGCGTGGGTTTATCTCTGAGCCTTCTATCCTGTTCCATTGATCTATATTTCTGTTTTTGTGCCAGTACCATACTATCTTGATTACTGTAGCTTTGTAGTATAGTCTGAAGTCCGGGAGCCTGATTCCTCCAGCTCCGTTTTTCCTTCTCAAGATTGCTTTGGCTATTCCGGTGTCTTTTGTGTTTCCATACAAATTGTGAAATTTTTTGTTCTAGTTTTGTGAAAAATGCCATTGGTAGTTTGATATGGATTGCATTGAATCTGTAGATTGCTTTGGGTAGTAGAGTCATTTTCACAATGTTGATTCTTCCAATCCAAGAACATGGTATTTCTCTCCATCTGTTTGTATCACCTTAAATTTCTTTCATCAGTGTCTTACAGTTTTCTGAGTACAGGTCTTTTGTCTCCCTAGGTAGGTTTATTCCTAGGTATTTTTTTCTTTTTGTTGCAATGGTAAATGGGAGTGTTTCCTTAATTTCTCTTTCAGATTTTTCATCACTGGTGTATAGGAATGCAAGAGACTTCTGTGCATGAATTTTGTATCCTGCAACTTTACCAAATTCATTGATTAGCTCTAGTAGTTTTCTGGTAGCATCTTTAGGATTCTCTATGTATAGTATCATGTCATCTGCAAACGGTGACAGCTTTACTTCTTTTCTGATTTGGATTCCTTTTATTTCCCTTTCTTCTCTGATTGCTGTGGCTAAAACTTCCAAGACTATGTTGAATAATAGTGGTGAGAGTGGACAATCTTGTCTTTTTCCTTAACTTAGAGGAAATTGTTTCAGTTTTTCACCATTGAGAACGATGTTGGCTGTGGGTTTGTCATATATGGCCTTTATTATGCTGAGGTAAGTTCCCTCTATGCCTACTTTCTGGAGGGTTTTTATCATAAATTGATGTTGAATTTTGTCAAAAGCTTTTCTGCATCTATTGAGATGCTCATATGGTTTTTCTCCTTCAGTTTGTTAATTTGGTTTATCACATTGATTGATTTGCATATACTGAAGAATCCTTGCATTCCTGGGATAAACCCCACTTGATCATGGTGTATGATCCTTTTAATGTGCTGTTGGATTCTGTTTGCTAGTATTTTGTTGAGGATTTTTGTATGTATAGTCATCAGTGATATTGGCCTGTAGTTTTCTTTGTGACATCTTTGTCTGGTTTTGGTATCAGGGTGATGGTGGCCTCGTAGAATGAGTTGGGGAGTGTTCCTCCCTCTGCTATATTTTGGAAGAGTTTGAGAAGGATAGGTGTTAGCTCTTCTCTAAATGTTTGATAGAATTTGCCTGTGAATCCATCTGGTCCTGGGCTTTTGTTTGTTAGAAGATTTTTAATCACAGTTTCAATTTCAGTGCTTGTGATTGGTCTGTTTATATTTTCTATTTCTTCCTGGTTCAGTCTCGGAAGGTTGTGCTTTTCTAAGAATTTTTGCATTTCTTCCAGGTTGTCCATTTTATTGGCATAGAGTTGCTTGCAGTAATCTCTCAGGATCCTTTGAATTTCTGCAGTGTCAGTTGTTACTTCTCCTTTTTCACTTCTAATTCTATTGATTTGAGTCTTCTCCCTTTTTTTCTTGATGAGTCTGGCTAATGGTTTATCAATTTTGTTTATCTTCTCAAAGAACCAGCTTTTAGTTTTATTGATCTTTGCTATTGTTTCCTTCATTCATTTCTTTTTCATTTATTTCTGATTTGATCCTTATGATTTCTTTCCTTCTGCTAACTCTGGGGTTTTCTTTGTTCTTCTTTCTCTAATTGCTTTAGGTGTAAGGTTAGGTTATTTATCTGAGATGTTTCTTGTTTCTTAAGGTAGGATTGTATTGCTATAAGCTTCCCTCTTAGAACTGCTTTTGCTGCATCCCATAGGTTTTGGGTCATGATATTTTCATTGTCATTTGTTTCTAGGCATTTTTTAATTTCCTTTTTGATTTCTTTAGTGATCTCTTGGTTATTTAGTAGTGTACTGTTTAGTCTTCATGTGTTTGTATTTTTTACAGATTTTTTCCTGTAATTGATATCTTGTCTCATAGCATTGTGGTCAGAAAAGATACTTGACACGATTTCAATTTTCTTAAATTTACCAAGGCTTGATTTGTGACCCAAGATATGATCTATCCTGGAGAATGTTTCATGAGCACTTGAGAAGAAAGTGTATTCTGTTGTTTCTGGATGGAATGTCCTATAAATATCAATTAAGTCCTTTTTTTAAAAGGAGAAAAAACTGAAAAGCAGTTGAAGCTTTAAATGAGGATAGATTTTTGCTCTATTTCAGCTGTTCAGTGACTGGGCTATTGACAGTAGAGTATTAAAAACCAAGTGCACCAGGTTCTTGCTTTAATTATTGATAGATTCTCAGTCAATTCAATCAATCTTGTAGCTACCAAGAGAGCCACACAACCAAGTATTCCTATTACCATTCTTTTGCTCATCTCACTTTGGGTAAAATGCATTAGCAGAATGAAAGAGGATAAAAAAAATATTCTCTTCTTACAGTTGAATGGCATTATCCCTATGCATAAATTATAACTTGGAAATTATTGTCAATTCCAAACTACTAACTTTTAAGCCACATGATAGTCCCTTATGGGATCCTGGTGACCACAAAGAACTAATGAGGCTTCTAGGCATACCTAACACTTAGTTCAGGGATTAGGGCATGCCTCCAGTATTATCTACAATATGGGGACAGAGAGTGGTATCTCTGTGTTAGTATACTGTAAGCCAGAATGTTGCTGAAGATGTCACATGAGTTTAATCGCTGATATTAAACTAATCCTTCCAAAAAAGATCACAGAAAGTAGGAAAAAAGTCAGTCCATCTGGTGCCTTTTATTGAAGTAGATTACGTGGCCGGGGGGAGGATGCCAAGTTTGAGCAATAAAACAAAAGGAATATAAGTTTGAGCCTCTCTGCCTTATGGGAAGTGACTAAAAAATGCCCTGTTTTCCAGCCTTTAGGCTTCAGCCTTCTCCTTGAAGAAAACCGTGCAAAAATGCCACCTCCTCTGAAGAACCATTCTTGATCCATCCCCCACCCCCATGTTAAAAGTAATTTCCCCTTCCTCTTTACTCTCTCAGCATTTCTCTGTACCTCTCCTATACTATGATTCTTAGCACTTTCTACCATATATTATAGTAATTTACATATGCACTTTAAATGCCCCCACTAAACTCCTGGAGGCCAGCAGTGTCCATGATTCATCTTCTGATTCCCCAAATTGACTGGCCAAGTGCCTTCAGTATAATACTTGCTCAAGGAAATAGTTCATGCATTCCTTATTTGTTGAATGCCTGCTTTGTGCCACACCCTAAACTGGGCCCTGGGTAAACAGTGCTACATGAAACAGAGAGACAGAATGAATAAGTGACCATACCAAATACTGAAAGCCAGAACGGTGCTGAGTTTTCTGTTTGTGGCATGTGTCCATTCTGACATAATCCTGTCATATACCTCTGATGAACAAGTCAGCATTCAGCTTGACATCAATAATGAACCATGACATCCCTAGGCTGTTCATTCCAGGAGCTCTGTGCTACGGGCGAGAATGCCTTTTAAGCTAAAAGCTTTGTCTTTCCCACTGTATATGGAAAAATTGACTATGCACTTTCATGGAGAAGGTCTAGCTAAGAAATGTTTATATTGGACCAAGCCCCATCTCTAAATCTGGGCTTGTTGCTGAATGGTATTTTGTTTCCTTGGATCAGGGAAGGGGTCTGGAAACATCTGTAACTAAAGTATTGTTTTAAAAGCAGCACAATTTTTCCCCCTCAAATTACAGATAACAAAATTACTTTAAATCAAACATTCTCAGCCTTCCTCATCCATTTCCTTTCATAAATGTGTATTATTTTGCTGTCATTAAAAACAGCAGTGCAGAGAATAGATCTATAGCACTTAAGGCATTGCCATCTCCTTTGCAGTCATTTTCTTTTCACTTTGTGTACTTTACCTTCACTTTTATAAACATGCTTTAACACAGTAAGTATCTGGATCAAAACAGTAATTTGGGCGCAAAATTTAAAAGCTATAAACAGATAATGTCAGGTTGTAAAGTGATTCTGAAACTACCCTTCAAAATTTTTACTAAAAGGAAAATGTGCAGGTTATTTATGCCATTTATCAACGTAAAATTGAATGAAATAAAGATTTAAATAGTATTTTACCAAAATCACAAAATAAAATTTTAGGGGAGGGAAGTTAGGGAGGAAAATTATAGGAAACAATCCCAAATAACATGAAAAGAATGGAAATTCTGTACCAACTTTGAATCTCATTCATGTTCTAAAAATAATAGAACTTAGGAACAGTTCATAATATTGTAGTTAAAATTTTGTTCATATAGATTTACCACTTGTTGGAAAAGTTTTTCTGTTATTGTTGTTTTAATTAGCTCCCCAAATTGAGGAGCTAAATGTTCAGGATGATAACTCATTTGCGTTGCTTTCTATAAGCAGTTGGTGTTTGATATATTTGTTTATTTATGAACTGTTTGAAAATGGCCCTGTCATCAGAGACCCTGAACAGACCATCACTCTGAAATACTTCAGTCGTGGCCAGAAGATTCATTCTCCTGAGCCTTTTAGGTGCTTGACACATCGTAGAGACGTAAAATGTTTGTTTAATGAATTCTACTGCTCCCATTTTACAAATAAGAACACTTGGGGTAAGAGCTCACTGTCATTTGCCTCATAAAATTTGTCTTATAAAATATATCAAAATATATCAATATATAAAATTTATCAAAACTTACAATCCTAAGTTTTGAACCAGTCACAAACCCTCTGTGGGATCTAGCCTCTCTCAGTGTTGAAGGGCAATGGTGTTAGTTTCATGGCCCAGTCAAAATTGTAGTGATGGTATTTTATTAGTACAATTTATAGGTCATAGTTTTCCTGTTAGGTGGGTCAAGCTGTCATACATTCTGCCCAACCAGACATCTGCTTCTGATTCATAAGGGAAACACCTGCATAACCGCTGCTGTATGTTACACAAAGGGGCATCCTTTCCCAAGGCCCATTGTCAGATCCCTCAAATGAAACAAGAGAGGTGTCAGGGATACAGCTGGATGTCATACAACCAGCTTCTAACAAGAGTTGACTTCTCTAATGAGTAATTACATTATTTGCTTCACAGTCTATTTCTATCTGCACTAAACAGAAACTGCTAAAAATTGAAACACCAGCTATAAATTATTATATTTACATTACAAACAATTGCCATATGCCAAATCTAGTAATTACAGAGGGCCGACGGACAAGGTTTCCCATCTCAGCTGAGCCACACAGAGCAAACCTGAGCAAGATTTAAAAAGTGTTCTCCCCCCTCACCTGCCCCCACTTCTCCATCCCATCTCACCCCACTCCCTCACCCTCGTGCCTGGGGAGTGGTAGTCAGAACTCTGGATGATGATGGCACTCACCTGTGAAATGAGGGCGATGGTACTACTGGAATAACTTTAATGAGATTCTTGATAAATCTGATAACCATGAGCAGAGTTGACCTTTATCCCAGATAAGCCTGGGAAAGGCAGAAGTGGACAGTGTGGGCCTGTTTGCAGCCCCAGAACAGCCCCCACCATTCTTAACATCACTTTTTTCATCATCATCAAGAAGTGTGGTTTAGTGGAAGGTGCACTAAGGGTGGCATTAACTTGCTGTATGTACGTGACTTTAGATGAGTCCCTTACTTTTCTTGGTTGCAGTTTTCCAAACTTTAAATAAGAGGTTAGATGAAGGAACAACTAAGATCCTTGGCAGCTCTGGAATCCTGTGATCCTATAATACCAATGTATGTATAGTGCCATACATTCACTACATATTCATTAACCACCTGCTGTGCAAGGCACTGAGGATACAGTGACAAAACAGACAAATCCAGATTCTGTTCTCTGGAAGCTAAGTCTTCTGAGGAAGAAAGACAATGAACCAGTAACTTCAGGGGTCATTGCTGAGCTGTGTTCCATAAAGGAAGACTTATAGCTTACTGAAAAGCTACCAGTTAAAACAGATAACCTGGCACAGACACATCCAAAAGGAAGGGAGGAAACTAACAGCTATTGAACCCCTTCTTTACCCTTCCATTGGACTTTAACTGCACAATATTAGTTGATACTCACAACCACTCTAAGAGATAATATGGTGATCACTCCCATTTTTTTCAGAAAGAGAAACTGACACCTAGCGTTAAATAAGCCAGGCCAGGTTACCCAGTAGTAGAACTGGAACTGGAATCAAGACCTCATGTTTTCCACTGCTCCCAGTTGTCTCCAGAGGATGCCACTATAAGGAATTATGGCTCCTGTAAGAAACAGACTGTAGTGCACCACATCAATGCACATAGGAGATAAAACAGTGATGTCTAGAAGCTGGGGGTATCCTCAATGGAAGCATATATGGAGAAGAAATTGATCCATTCACTCAACAAATATGTACAAAACTGAATGGCTGCCAGGTATATGGCTGACAAATGGGGACTTGAACATGGATATACATGTGTGCACTTCTTAAAATGGCAAAGAATAGATTTTCAACATATTCTGACAATTTAGGGTGCAAATTCTAAAGAAAAACTACCTAAAGAGATGTGCTATAGAGTGCGGGGCAGAGGTGCAGGGGGAGGATTTGTAAGCTGTTGGAAGAATAAGGGATAAAAAGAGGGACAGAGAGAATACATTCGAAAAGAAAATTTCCCCCTACCTATGAAATGCTCTTAATCTTCTTGATTTAACAATTAACTGACTGCATTTATACTAAGAAACCTATCAAAACTGATACTTGAAAGGGATCCCACCCTTGAATACAAACTCGTTATCTATTTAGATTCCCTAAAAATATGCTCCATCAACTGAACAGGGGAAATATGTCATTTTTCCCAGATTGTTATAAATTATGAAAGAAGAGTCCAAACATGTGAAGTGCAATCCATCTTTAGATGGTGCAGCTTCAGCCTCCAGATGAATAGAAGTCAAGTTGCTAGCTCTTTTCAGTCCATTACTGGCTATTCCAAACATATTTCTTGTAAGAAGCACTTATATCCATGTTCTTTCCTGACTGTGGCCCCTAATGGACCCACTTAAAAATCTGTTATAACCCCCAAATTAATATTTAGGATGATTACAGCTAAAAAAGACCTTTCTACTTCAACAGAGAATTGTTATCTCCCAAGAGTTGATTAAATGTATATGAAACGTTAAGCTGAGTTCAGGATGTTGGAGGAGATCATGGGTGTGGTTATGGTTTTGCCTGTGTTCAGAGGCTTATGCCTGAGGAAGGCTGAAGAATAGGGCTCTCTAAGGCAAAAAACGCAAAGGAGATGCACTGCTCTCCACCAACAAAGCAAGGAGTGGGGCCACAAGGAAGATGTGATTAAAAAACAGCTGGATATAGATAAACAAGGTCCTACTACATAGCACAGGGAATTATATTTAATACCCTGTAAACCATAATGGAAAAGAATATGAAAAAGCATACATATATGTGTGTGTGTATGTAGGTATAACTGAATCGCTTTGCTGTATATCAGAAACACAACATTGTAAATCAACTCTACTTCCAAAACAAAATAACTGGATATAAATAATCCTAAACTTTTAGCCTAGTTCTAGCTCAATACACATAGTCACCATAATTTCTGGTATCACATTTAATAATTTTCTAACAAAATCTGACTTTGCTTCTGTTTTAGTGTTCGAAACCATCCTAATTAGTAAATTAACATTTTTTAATGCGCCTTCAAAGATTTGGTAAAGGTTATTTGATTCTTTGAAAGCGGCCTTGGCCTGGACTGTCTGAGAAAGTCAATCGGATGTCATTTTCTACATCTACTTCAAATGGGGACCATTTGAATCATCCCCAGATAAAGAGCTAGCAGGTCAATTATTTCATACTGCTGCTTGAGTACCTTCTCCTGCCACACCCCTGGGAATGAGGGTGTGTTGCTTACTCTCCACCTGCCCACTTATATTCCCCCCAGACCCTAGCTGTGCCTGCCTGCCCACCTTGCTCTGCCTCCAGAGGCAGACCCCTGAAGACTCCTCACTCAGGCTCCCCTGCTGAGTCAGAAAGGAGAGTAGAGAGGTGGGGCAGTTCTGCCCTGCTCCCTCTCTGCCTCACCATTGCCTCTTGGGCAGAAGCTGTGACTCCCCATGCCTGCAGGTCCAATAGCAGCCTCTCCTTCACAGCTCTGGCTGCTCTGTAAGAGGCCAGAGTAAGAGCTTTCTCTGTTCCTTGGGCCCTAGGGGTGCTAGGCCTCTGTTCCCATGGCCTCTCCATTCCTTGCTGCATTAACCTCCCCACGTGTCTGTAAACCATCCATCCATTCTCATGTCTTCCTTCTCTTCACTTGAATCCTCTAAAGTGACTTCTGTTTCCTACTGGGCTCCTGACTGACTGATTGACTAAATCAATGACAAGCCCTCTTTCAAAATTCATGGCTTTTTCCATTTCCTTTCTAGTGGGGGAACCCTTTCCAAAAGTACCTCCTGCAATTAGCTATTGTAATTTACAAATTATTTTAGTTTCGTGTAAAGGAATAATGGAGAAGAGAATATACCCCCAAAAAATTAACCAAGTATAAGAACATAATCTTAAATTCCGTAAGGCAGCTTCATTTAGTTTGAATCACTGCACACTCTTTTCCCATTCCCCTTTTTCAGCTCCAGGCCAGCTGGAGAGGGCAACCTTTAGCCGAGTTTGTGGGTCACTCTGCCATGTTCTGCCAGTTTAAAGCCAGAGATGCTTGGGGTTCCCACTATTGGCTGTTTTGGTCCCTGAGGAGGCAGGAGTCTGAGTCTGGACTCCAACTCCCCTCTTAGAACAGAAAACTAGCCTGTAAACCATCTCACATAGATTTTCACATTTTAGTTTCTCAGTCATTGGAAAATGGAAGTATTGTGCACTATTTTGAGACTATTTTACCTCTGCCTTAAGTTAGTAAGCCCCAACTAGAATAAATAAGCACCCTAAAAGTCCTTCAGATTGCACAGGTAGCCTAGGACACGTAGCTTTACTGATAGAATAAATTAAGTAGTGGAAATCAAATTAAGCAGTCATTTGAACATTTTAGAAGAACCTAAAAGCTGGTGTACATTTTAACTGAGACACATATACAGACACGTGAAAGGCTTCCACATGGGATGAGGTAGCTACTAGCTGTACGATGAAAAACAAAGGAAGAACAAATTAAGTAAGGAATGTTCCTCTGCTTATTTTTTGTAACTGTGTGAAATGATACTGGTACATAAAATGAATAACAAGGAAGTTAGGGAAATTATACACAAGCAGCTGAATCTATTATTATGACCACATTAGTCACTTCCTAGAGATGATGTTTTAGAGACCTTACCAGGTCTAGACATGGAAATCCAATAGCCAGCCAACCTACGTGGGATCTTTTGTCTTTCTTTCTTTCCTTCCTTCCTCCCTTCTCTCCCCTCCTTCCTTCCTCCCTTTCTTTCATTTTTTCTTTCTTTCTCTTTTTCTTTCTTTCTTTTTCTTTCTTTCTTGTCTTTCTTTCTTTCTCTTTCTCTCTCTCTTTCTCCCTTTCCTTTCTTTCTTTCTCTTCCTTTCTTTTTTTTCTCTTTCTTTCTTTTTCTTTCTTTCTTTCTTTTTCTTTCTCATGAGCATTTGTATCCCCTCCATGTATCTTAAGAAATAAAATATTGCCAATATAGTTAAGCCCATATATCCTCAATCTCATTCCTCTGCTTTACCCTTAAATTGCCTGATTTCTTAGGTTCCCATTTATTTCTTTTATTTTTCTTTATATGCATGCAGCCTTACACAGTGTATTACACAAAATTATTTTGCATGTTTTAAAATACAATATAAATATCGTACTGTTTCTATACTGCAGCTTGCTTTTTTCCTTAATATTATTTTTTAAAGATCATTCATGATTGGAAATCTTCACTTGTGAGATTTGCCAAATTTCTCTCCAAAGTTTTTACATGATTTTCCCCCTCTTGGTTCGTTCTTTCCAGGTTCAATCCATTTTTTCAACTAACATATTTTCAGCATCTACTTGCTATTTGTTAATCACTCTGATAGGTGATAAGGATACAAAGATGAATAAGACACTCCCTGTTCTCAAGGAGCTCACGGTGATTTCAGGGAGGCTAGAGTACAGATTAAAACTTGCAATAGCATGTTCCATGTGCTCTAAAGAGGTGTGTGCAGAGTGCCACGTGAACGCAGAGGAAGAGCAACTGAGTCTGAGACCGAGGAAAGGATTCATAGGTGATGGTGAGGAGAAAGGCACCCCAAGACCCTTTGTGCAGTACATGCAAAGTCAAGTTGGTCAAGAGAATGGTATGTTGGGGGAGGAGGGAAACATGTAGTTTAATTAGAGCAGAGGGAGCTGAGGTTGAACCTGAAGAGACAGTTAGGATTTTACTATGAAATAGGAGGCTTGTATGTCATGCTAAGGAATTTTACTTACTCATGTATGCAATGAATGAAGAGCCACTGGGAGGTTTGAAGCAGAAAAGCAGTATGATAAGGTCTTTAAAAATTAATTCTGGTAATAAAGAATGGACTGGAAGGGAGAAAGCCTGGTGACCAAGAGAGTAGAGTAAACGTAATTATGATAATCCAGGAGAGAAACGCCAAGATTCTGACCTAAACAGTGGTATTAGGAACAAGGAGGAAGAGTCATCTTGGTAAATCTCAGAGGAAGAGTGCAAACTCTATGAGGCAACAGTATACAAGGGTGATAGGAGGTGGGATCAGTCTTACTCAGGTGGAGGCAATAAGGAGTGCATTGTGTACAGAGAATTTTAAAACAATAATAAAACTTACTAAACCACAGTCTGCTTTTTATTAGCACCGTGTGCCAGCAATTCTAAATAATGTCCATGACAAAATTCTCCTCCCTGAGAAATTTTTTGTTGTCTAAGTTCTAAGCAGTCGCTGTGGTAACTGTTGAGTTTTAATAATATAACAAATACGTAAGCTTCAACTTAGCACATTCCAGTTACTTAACCTTGATAAACATGGTATTCTACACAGAAATTAATTTGGAGAACATCCAGTCCTACTGTCCACGTAGATAGAGATATTCATTTAGAGAGTAAATTTATAACAGATCAGAATTGTGTAAGGTCGTTTCTAACTTGAGACTCTAACCTCTGTGATACTTCATTTACCTCCATTTAAACCATAGATTTGAAATAAACAATGATAGCAAAGTGCTTGTAAAAAGGAAGAGATAAAACGTGAGTTCTTAAACTTTGTCATTCTATATGCAAACCATTCTCTGATCCTTGCAGAGTTCACTCTTTTGGAAGCATTTCCAAAAACTACATTAATGCAAAATACATTCATGTGATTTAAAAGCATTAATCCATTACTATTTCCCTTTATGTTCCATAATCTTTATAATTAACTGAGATATAAAGAAAAAAACAGATTGGGGAGAGAATATTATAAGGTCAGTGTGGGATACATTTAACTCCATGTGCCTATAGAGCTGGAGAAGGACTTGTCTAACAAGTACTTGGAAACAAGAGTGTGGACTAAAAGAGTGAGATCCGGGTTATGTAGAGAGTTTGGGGAGTTACCAGAATATAAACGGAGGCTGAAACTGTGGCAGAGGTTGACCTCACCCAGCAAGAGTGTGTTGTTAAAAAAGAGGGATACAGAGGTTATCTTGGGGAACACCTACAACGCAGGGGCAGCAGAGGAAGAGGAACAACCTACCTTCCTTCCCCCCAAATGCTCCCCCCACAGATACTGAGAAAGAGAGGCAGGAGAAAAACCTAAAGTAGGAGTTGTCCTGCAGAGAGAAGAGAGAATTTCAAGGAGGGAATTTCAAAAATATTAAGTACTGGAATAAGAACAAGTAACACTGGAAAAGCAAAGACATCACCCGACAGCTTTGTCAGGGCAGTTTCAGTGGCACCATGGAGACAGAAACTGGTTGATGGATACAGGCATAGGTTGGCATGAAGGAAGCGGAGCCAGTGTGATTGAGTTCTCACTCACCAAGCCTGGCTGGGCAAGAACGGAGGAAAATGAAAAAGAGGCAGAGCTGAAGGAAGGTGTTCTTAGAATCTGAACCTGGAGTAAGAAGTCAGGGCTTATCCAACACAAGACCCAGCACTTAACTGTACTCTGCTTCTCCTCATCCCTGTGGGTGCAAAGAGGTGGGTGGCATGTGAGGGAGGGAGGCTAGGTGACGGGTCAGAGCCTGCTGGCCACAGGTGTGTAAGCCCCAGAGCACGGATAGAGGGCTAGTCTTTCCTAACAACAAGAGAAGCACTACCTCCTCTGAGGTGGGCAGAGGACATCAGGATGAGTCAAGATAAAGACAAATTTTGAGAAAGAGAAGAGAGATAGATAGTATGAGATTTTCTACCCAATGACCTCCATGAGTAGAGATTTGGGATGCATTTCTCCTCTCCTACTAATTCACCATAGCATTTCTTCAGTGATGCCCAGACCCACAAGGAAGAGCATAAAGAATGACAGGTACTGCCAGTCACATTTTGCTTTGCATCCTGAATGGTCCAGTGTGAAGGTAGCAATGAAGTACACAGGGCACCTCAAGACAGAAACAGGTACATCTACTAGCAATGGAAACTGACAGAATACCCCAAACAGAGAACTCGCCTCAGGAAGCACTGCTGCCTTCCCTGGGCATACTGAACAGAAGCCATAGTCAGTTTATAGACAAACTTCCCAATTTCTTGTAAAAAGTAATAGTAATTTAGGCAGACATTTGCAATCCTGTGGGCTATTAAATGGTAATGATCAAATCAGAATATCTATAAGGAGCACTTAGCTCAGTGCCTGGTGTCTGTCAATAAATATTCGCTGTTATTATTCACAAAAACCAGTTGAAGAGGGCAGAGATGCCTGTCATCTCACAACACTGATTCCTACTAAGCGGTTAAGGAGTCATATCAAAATCCCCTAAACCTTGTAACTCTGAAGTCATTCTTCTCTCCTTGCTCTTAAGGCTAGCCCTTGTGGTCTGCATCTCTTCCTTTCTTGGAAATGTGTCCATGGCATTTGCCCCAGTAAATTAAATAAAACTGAGTCAGTTTTCAGATATAAAAAAAAAATCTTGCAGAGGCTATGTTGTATAACCATAGCCTGGAAGGCGAGGAGTGAAAAGCACAAGCCAGTTACATGAGGCAATGTGAGGAGGACCCGGAGCAGAAAGCTAGATGTTAGCAGATTTCTTTTTTAAGAAAAATCAAAGGAAAAAAGGCACTGCTAAAGCCCGATTATGTTTTATAAATGGCAATCACCACTATAAATGAGCAACTTATAAAGTATTTTAAATAACTTTTCAAGGAGAAAATTAAAGAAATTTTCATCAGTATTAATGAACATAATCATCCTCCAATCCAACACTTCAAAAGGAAAATCTTTATGGCTTTAGGGCTCTAAACTTTTCTTGTTTGATCCTTTTAGTTTTACAACTAAAGAGAGCTATTTACTGGCAAGTGTGGTAAGTACTTCATCACAGCCTGAGTCTGTTGGTATGTAAAAGTCCAAATAAGCATTTGATCAAGTGCAGGGCTTGAGAACAGTTATCTGAGACCTTTGAGTGAAGCGCTGGTTTCCACGCCCAAGAGAATACCCAAAAGACCCATAAAGAGTGCTGAGGAATAGCCACATAAATGTAAAGTAAAGGCCATGATAACTATCTCTCCACTCTACAAAATTAAAGGACCTGGCTTAACTATGGACAAGATAGCAGTGCTGTGCTCCTCAGAATTCCTCGGAACCTAAATCATTGTCTCTAATTCATTTGGTGATTAAATTGAGGGCTGGAGTGTTTTGCAAGTTTGCCACGGAATGGCAGATAAAGTTCCCAAGCAATAAGCACAAAGGTAGCTCTAAGAGCCAACTAGGAGAAACCAGTACCATAGTTTGTGTTCAGCTGATACCCCAGCTTTATTTATGCCAATCCTAAGAAAAAATATCTCTGAACTGGATAAACCCCTGAGGAATGTTGGAACCACTTTCCTAATCAAGCTATGGTGAAATCACTGTCAAAATCTAAAAATTAACTTCGCCTATTGAAATGTGGGGAATTTCAATTACGCAAACAACAGCTTAAAGAGACACAAGGGAGGGTACATGGGTAATTCTCTCTATATTCAAGTAAAGTCAATCAAGAAGGCAACTTGCTAACTGTAACCCACTGCATAATGCGTTTTAACTTATTTTGGCACTTCCATTATAGTTGTGTATATGAACAATCAAAACATGCTAAGTCCTACCAGAAAAAATACAGAGGCAAAGTTATCAATAGCTTAATTCAGGACTGCTTTCCATGTCAGATACTTTATCTTTTATTTTTATAGACACAGAAAAAAATAGCCTTTGAAATACCTACCCGTGTAATAAATTCATATGTTCTTAGAAGTCACTCCTCCTCAGCAAAGGCCAAATTGATATTTTTAAATAGATTCAATTGAACAATTGGTTCCTATTAGGAGGTCCCTGAATACTATCGGATTCTTAATTCTGCCCAAGTTTTAAGCAGATGGAAGTCAGCATTGTGTAAGATCCAGAGACTCTGAGTAAAGGCACAAAGCTTTAGCTCCTAAGTGAGCATAACATTCAATCTTAAGGTGACTAAATTTTAAGGTGACTAATACACTAAAACAAAAAATGGAATTCACTAAAACTAAAACTAGAGCTGAAATCATTGTTGCCTGGAAACAAGAAAAAAGTGGATTGATTATACCCATACAAAAACCTAAGCAGAAAGATAATTGAATGTGGGCTGTTAAGTTTGAAGAATACTAATTTGGAAGGTAGCAATGACTCTGGATACAAATGAATGAATTCAGAGAGATTTTTTTTTAAAGCTTTCCACATTAAGCCTTAGTAAATTAAAGCAAAAGTTGATGAATCAAAATTTTACAAGTCTAATTCAGAAAGCAAGATGAGTCAATATTTGTAAAATGTTTGTAGATCCTTGGTTGAAGACACAATGCAAATATCTATTCCAATTTTAGGTCAAATCCTATTAGAATAGGCACAGGGCTGTGGCGTGTGCTCTCTATAATGAATTTTATTATAATTAATTCATTATTTTTGTTGGAACTGGAGATTAGAGTCTGTTTCTCTCTGGGACATCAAGCACCTACTCAGAGATCTCAAGATGTGTCTCACACACTCAGATGACAACTTCAGGCCCCTCCTAAATCTGGTCAATTTTTGCTATTGTTAGTTTATTTTAATGGGTGATTGGAGACCTCAAATTCCTAAAGAATGCTATTAGAGCATTTAAATTGTTTAGTCAATTGGGCTTTTCAACAGAAATTCTGAAGGTCTTAGACATTCACTATCTATGCGAAAGTAGTGGCTTGTGGTCAATTAAACTGGCTCCTCTGTGACAATATTTGGAAAACACAGTGAGATTTTTATGAGTTTTTAACTTAATATTACTTTGCTTGGTATTCACTTTATTTGATAACTCCAAGAGATTTTTAGAAGTTTGCCACACCCAAAGGATGCAGACTGGACTATACTTCAAAAGAACACAATTTAAGAATTTTTAAGAAAATTCAAAACATGTTCTGTATGATGACAGTATTGTTGGTTTAAGTCTAGTGTTTTCAAGGAGACTTCTTTGAATGAGGACAAAAATGATCAATCAGCTGTATAAATGCTATCCTTTTTGTTAAGAAACAATCTTAATTACATCTAGTGAAATAATTAACATTGTGATTATACGATGAACCTCTGGAAATAATGCCTTCTTCAAGGATATCAGCATATATATACACTGTCATTTCCAGTTCCTCTAAATATAAGTGGCACATGGATATACCACACTAATTTCCTCCTAAGTTCTATCTAGTTCTGATTTCTATAAATATAAAATTAGTCAAGTAAACATATACTGATTTTTACTCCAAGCCAGACATCACACTAATCATAACAAAGTAAGCAAATGGCAATTTTAACTCTTATTCTTCAAAGGCAGAAGTAAATATTATTGATTAATCCAATCTCAGTGTCAGAGCAGGAGGCAAACTGTAGTAACAGAGTGGCTTAAGAATGGAGAGCTGCGAGCTTCCCTGGTGGTGCAGTGGTTGAGAGTCCGCCTGCCGATGCAGGGGACACGGGTTCGTGACCCGGTCCGGGAGGATCCCACATGCCGCGGAGCGGCTGGGCCCGTGAGCCATGGCTGCTGAGCCTGCGCGTCAGGAGCCTGTACTCCGCGACGGGAGAGGCCACAACAGTGAGAGGCCCACGTACCCCAAAGAAAAAAAAAAAAAAAAAGAATGGAGAGCTGTAAAAAGTCTACAAGTGATTTAGTGGAAAGCAAAATGACAATGTGGCTGAAATAAGTTGTTTAAAAAGTAAATATTCCCATTCAATGGTTTTTATATATTAATGATTGTATATATTTTTAAAGAATTTTTTCTGGGGCTTAAAGGAGAGGTTTTACATTTTTTATTCATTTCAGCCTGCTGTGGATTGTTCATAACAGCAAAAAATTGGAAATAACCTAAATGCCCAACAAGAAGGGTTTGGTTAACATATATTAATGGTACACCAGCAGGTTAAGAGCTCAAATGTGGGAGTCAAACAAAGAATCTAATTTCTGAGTCCACCATTTCTTATCTGTGTTACTTGGCCTGAATAACAATTCCTGTAAGCCACACAGACCACATCTGCAAAACGAAGGTAACAGAACTTACCTCATAGAGCTATGGTGGGGTAAAAATGCAAGACCTATACAACATGACCAACGCAGTGACTTAGCATGATAAATATTTATGTTCAATTAATTAAAATGTAAATTAAATAAAATTTTGAATTTTATTTATTTATTTACTTACGAGGGGCAGCATGGTATAGTAGAGAAACAAGAAGATTTGGAGCAGTCTGAACCTCTTATAAACCTATGTGACATTGGATACATTTCTAACCTTCTCTGACTCTCGGTTTGTTCATTTCTAAAATGCAGGTACTTATACCTAAGAGCAAATACCATAACATGGATAAAGTACTTATCACCATACTTGGTCCACAGGCTCTCAGTAAATGGTAACCATATTATAGTTATCATCATCATCATTATTGTCATTATTATCAATTTTTTAAAGGTTGTGGCACCATCCCAGAAGATACACATCTCCCTGAGTGCTCTCTAAATCACCCACCCACGTGTTTATACAGTTGTCTGCTGTAGGTCAATCTTATGTGGGCAAGACGGTTCAGGGTGGCATCTAAAAATTGATTGTAAGACTTCTCTTGCTTACTCACAACACTATATAATACATAAACACATCTTTGTTTAGTAAATTCTGGAGAATATTTCCAAAGAAAGCACACAGATATTATTCTCCTTGTGAGAAGACTATTCAGCTTTCACAGGCCTCTAAATAGCACAGGTCTTAGAATTACTTAGAGAAAAGATTAACCAAGAGCAAAACTAAAAAAGTAGCCACACTTTCATTCTTGAAAATATCTACCTTTTAATATTATGACAAAGGTCAATTTGCCAGTTCCTATAGAATTTCAAGAAGAGAATCCAAGTAAAACTTAACAGAACTTTCTGGGGAAAAAATGATGAAATGTTTTTACATAAAAGAAACAACCTTAAACAGCTCTTCCTGAGGATACTCAAGCTTCTTTTGAACCACTTAACAATCTACTGTTTCAAGGGAATCCTCTAAAGTTCTACAACACAAGGGTTCAAGGTATCCAGTGCATGGGCTCTAGTAATGACATCAGAAGCTCCCCATACCCAGGGCTTCCATTATTCCATATGGTGCCTTTATGCGAATTTTAAAATGGTGCCTCCTCTCTGGATAGATGAGTTAGAAAATACAATCCTTTCAAGTGTACAAAACTCAGCAAGAAAGGAGTTGGCCAGGCTTCCAACCCTCACTGCCCTCTTGGCAGGGGGCCAAGTGACTATTCCACACAACCCTGTCCCTGCCTCCCTTCTCTTCCCATCTCCCACAGTATGAGACCTGAGCCAAATCATCCTTCACACAAGGTCAGAACCTTCGTCTGGTGGGTGGATAGTGGATAATGACAGATTCTCAGAGTGAAGTCTCCTCCTAAACTTGGCATAACAAAGATTTCATCTTGTACACAGTCTAGTCAAGGCAGTGGCTGCCTGGACTGTGCTGAGAAACATTGGAGACCCAGTCCAGCCCCAGCAGAGAGCGGTGAGTAGATCAGCAGGGTAAACCACTGGTTTCCAACAGCACATATACCTCCGATGCCCTGTCCTGGTCCAAACCATTCAAATCACAATCACAAGTTCATTGAGCAATGAACATGTACAAGGTACTGTGACAGATGCTTTGAAGCAATCCTTCCAAACTTAGTCTCACACTGAAATCTTCATGGGGCTTTTTAAAAATTCAGATCCCTCAAAATATTTCAGTAAACCTAAAACTCTTCTAAAATACAAAATCTTCCTTTTTTTGTGTGTTTTTTTTTCCTATGTTGTGATAATTTTATTTTTGTTTTTTAAAAATGAGTCTCTTAATTTAGTCAGGGCCTCAGGCTAATAAGAGATTAGCCACTGTCATATTCACAATGATACACTTATTCAGGGCCAATCTTAATTTTCTTTGTCTTCGTCAGAAGAATGAGCTGCGAGAATGCCTAAAAGACTTGCACTACTATCAATTTAAAAACACCCTTTCAGAAATTTGATTCCTTGGGCCAGAGGAAGGTCCTTACTGTAGTTGATGGTACAAGTGGGTCTTTTCATGTACCGTTTCCAGGCATCTCTATCAGACTCCCTGCTACCACCAGTGTGCTTTTCTCTTCCAAATACACCTCCAGTCTCTGCCCCACTCCTTGGAACTCATAGAAACAGAGACCAGAAGGGTGGTTACAGGGGCTGGGAGGGGAGACAGGGAAACAGGGAGAGGCTGGTCAAAGGGTACAAACTTCCAGTTAAAAGATTAACAAATTCTGGTTATCTAATATACAGCGCCTTGATTATAGTTAATAATACTGTATTATACACTTGAGAGTTGCTAAGACAGTAAATCTTACATGTTCTCACCACAAAAAAGAAATGGTAGTTATGTGACATGATGGAGTTGTTAGTTAATGCTATGGTGGTAATCATTTTGCGATACATATGTATATCAAATCAGCATGCTGTACACCTTAAACTTATACAACGTTATACGTCAGTTATATCTCAATAAGGCTGGGGGGAAGAATTAATTAAAATAAATAATTTTTTAAATACACAATTTATTTTATAAAAAAAAATGTAGATTCTTTGGCTTCACCATCAGAACTATTGAATCAGAAACTCCCCCAATCAGATGTCTGTAACTTGGTCAGTTAGAGAACTCAGAAACCACTGGTATGGAGGGTCCTGAGATAACTAATACTAAGGCCCTCACTACTGTTATCCATTCCTTTTATAATTAAAAGCCTCCTAATGTCAAAATGCAGGATGCAAGACATTCATGGGTCATCAAATCAATGATATGTCTTAGGACCAGGATATATTTTTAAATAAAATAAAATAAAATGAAATAGAGAAGTTTAAAGTATATGACACATAGTAAGATTAATTACTGTTTTGTGAGTCTTTTTTCTTACTCTTGTTTCTGGGAATTCCTTTTTCTGTGTACTGCATCACAGTGAAAACATGTATTTCTTGTATTTTGAAACAAGTTAGAAATATGTGAAATTAGGTGGTGTGAATTAAATGCTTCCTACTGCAATTTTAGCACCTTTCCCTCTCTTTTGTTCCCTAGTGGAAACTGAGAAAAAGGCTTACCATCAACTACAAAGTTTCCATTATAAATTATAAATTGGTCCCTTCTCAGCCTTATTTTGTCTTCACTTAGACAGAATTTCTTTGCCTTTTCTTCATAGGCAAACGACATTATGCTCTATTAAACTTCCTCCAAATGGAATATGTTACATTTTAGCTTTAGGACTATGGGGTTTTTATACTGTGCATGGTGTCTAGTAATTCTTTCTCTACAGAGAAAAAAGCAAGAGGAAATGGGTTTGCATAACAGTCAGAGGGACCTCAGCCAGATACAATTAAAAGTTTCCTGGTAGCCAAGACAGTACAAACTACGAGTCAATGGCGGGTGTGATAGGAACCCTCCTCCTCTGTAAGTTTGTGGAAACCACCCAGATTCTTATCTGTCTGGAATTCTTTAGATGTAAATCTGTCTGACAGACAAGGAGTGGACTTCCAGGCCTATGATGTCATTTCTGCCTTGCAGCACTGAAACATTCCAAAGAAACATAAAATACATATCCATAAACCCAATGGCATAAACCAAGAACAATCTCACAAAGTTTCTCAACCTGAGCACAAGCGACATTTGGGCAGGGCAGTTCAGCAAATGCAAGATCGGTTAACATCACCACAACCCACACCTCTGAGTTTAATTATCTCACCACCGGAACGAAGAAAAACAATGTGTTTCTCGCAGTTACGAGGACAAATGAAATATAGGAAGAGCGCCCACGAAGGACCTGCTAAGTGTAAGGACTCATTAACTTCCTTACCCCTCCCTTTAACATTTTAGGATCTGAAAAGCATATTTTTTTAAGAGCTCAAGTTTATGACAGACACATCTCTAAGTTGTTCTGCCACAGCCAATAATTTCTGAACCCACAGGTCTTTATTCATAGGGAGCATGATGCAGTAGCGCCTCACCCAAATAGTGTGGATTTGTCTTGTTTCGGATTGGAAGAAAACATTAGAAAATTTCTCCTTCACTGTTACCTAAAATCTTACTTCCTCACAGTGATAGGCTGTGTCAAAGGTGCTCCTGTTCTGCTAAGAAGTGACAGGCGTTCACGCGGCGAAGGAGAGAAAGAGACGAGATCTTGCTGCGCGAACGGCTACGCATCGCGAGAATTGGACGCCATTTGTTCTCGTGGTGTCCGGGCCGTGGCTGGTCCGCCAACCTCTGCAGGAGCCCCCGACCCCAGGCCCTCCCCGCCCCCCCAAAAAAGGAGTGAAAAAAGAGGCAGAAAAGATACATAAAGAAAATTGGATATACATCATTGAATGGTAGTATAAATAGTTCATGTTAGTATGTTCTGTAAAGAAATATTTAGATCATTTACCAATCAGCTCCTCGTACTCCTCTCAGAAAATGATGGCCAAAATTGATCTTTTCAGTCATGAAGATGCTTTTGTTGTGTCTGTTTCAGAAATGTGACGCAGGATTCTTTTTTGCCCAGTCGGGAGAATGTTTGCCCTGTGACTGTAATGGTAATTCCAACGAGTGCTTGGATGGCTCTGGACTCTGTGTGGTAAGTAGGGGTCATCTATCGCTTCTCAAATATTGCATCGAGCCTTTGCATCTTGGGTGGGGATAAAAATATTCTTCCCGGATGTTTGAGCTACCTAGGAGCAAACTGCTAATCAAGCTTTCTTAATACCCTTCACTTTTCCTGTAAAACACCTCATATAAACTGCGTATGACTGTAAGTGGTCACCAAGGTGTATGTCTGAATGTGCGTGTGCCCCTAGCAGTAACTGCCCCGCCACCCTCGGCAGCTGGTTTCCTGCTAACAGCCGTTGGTGATGGGCTTGAAAATAATACACAGAGGAGGAAATCATCCATCCAAATTCCTCTGTAATAGCACAGTTTGCCATATGTTTGGCTTCACTCCACATAGACCAGGAGAATAAAACAGTTGTTTCATAGCCTATTTTACAACTTAAGATAGTCAGGTCTATAGATCAAAATTTAAAAAAAAAAAGGTTTAAACCAAATAGCTAATAAAAATGAAAGCTTTGGCGTTATGGCCTTTGTAACTCTGTAATCAAGCCCCCAAAGAATTTTTTTTTTCCTTAACTGAAATGAATTTTCCAATAGACAGTGAAACATGATAGAGATTTATGAAGGAGAATGAGAAACCTTTTAGCAAAAGTACGTGCTACATATTACCCATTTTCACTAAAAGGACTGACAACCTAGTGAAGATGGGGATTGAAATATTTACCAGAAGTGACTTCAGTAGAAGTCATAGGAGGCGTTTTTAAAGACTTATGCCTTAAGATCATGTTTTCCTTCATGAGTGATACTATTACACAGCAGTATAACAGTAGAAGTTCCCATGAGGCGAAGAGGTGTTCCAAAACTGCAAGAATATTTTTGCATAAACTGCAAGAATACTTAAATATACCTACCTACCTCAAAATTAGCATAATTGTCTGTATTAAGCAGATAATTTTGATTGTAAGTGGTCTTCAAGGTGCGTACTTGAAGGTGTTATTTTACTCATGTATTACGTTAAGATGCAAATTAGAACGTTTCCATTTATTTTAAACCTAACAATTCACATTTTTCTAGGGACAGAATTAAGTTGCAAACACTAAACATTGCTAACTCTTTGTAGTGTTTGTTTAGTCCTGGCGTTTCTGTTTTCCCCTTCCCCCATCTTCTTAAATAACCATTACATCCAGGATGTCCTCTGTAGCAGTGTAGGCACCCGCAGCTGCCAAAGTCTACCCCTTTCTAATGCTTTCATCTCCGGTTTCCTGTTATTTTAATCCCAGTGACATTTGAAAGGAAAATCCCATGGATGCACTTGAACTAATAATGTACACCTCTGATAATTTGACCAATTAAATTTGGGCTCTTTGTCATCTAGTTTATTTAAATATAAGACAACAGGGATTAGCCAGCCCATCAGCTGCTGTTAGACAGTCAGTAAGATGGAAGACTGAAATGAATTAAAGGGGAAAAATGTCCCTCCTGCTAGTGCCTATACAGGGCTATGACAAAACTACTGTTTGTTACAATGACCTGGTCAGAATAAGAGCTATCATGGTTTTATCTTTGACCTGGACTTGAGCTTCTGAAGGGGGCAGTCATCACGTGATTCCTTCATAGCTCCTGGGGCATACGAAGTTCTAATAAAAGTTTGCGAGGGCTTCCCTGGTGGCACAGTGGTTGAGAGTCCGCCTGCCGATGGAGGGGACACGGGTTCGTGCCCCGGTCCGGGAAGATCCCGCATGCTGTGAAGCGACTGGGTCCGTGACCCATGGCCGCTGAGCTTGCGCGTCCGGAGGCTGTGCTCCACAACGGGAGAGGCCACAACAGTGAGAGGCCCGCGTACCGCAAAAAAAAAAAAAAAAAGTTTGGGGATGGGCTAGGGTGTAAACATTTATATGCACACTCAGGGAAGTTGCCTATCTTCCTGTAATTACTTTGTTCCAAGATAGAACATTAAAGAAAAAAAGAAAATAGCCATCTTACTTCTCAGCTCCTGCCCTGTAGCCCCAGCTCCTTGTCATCGTTCAGGGAGCCAGAGAAGACACAGCGGCTCCACCTGAACACCTTGCAATTCACTGTGGGCACCAGAGTTTCAATCAGTTCTTACAGTTTGCCTGGCCTAACTCATTTCTCCCATATTCCATAAGCAACAAAATAAATGGCCTTCTTTTATTTCATTTTGTTTTATTTTGAAGGCTTGTAATGCCTCTGTCTTATCTTCGCCTCTTGGTTTCTAATTCTTCCTCCATTCCCATGATCAATTTCAATTGGACCTTATATTTTACAGACTGATTTTAAGGAACTAAGCCATTTGACAAAATATATATAGTAAACAAAGTTATGCTACCATTTCAGACAATACCAAAAAATCTTAAGAGATTTCTTCACAAGAGGAATGCCAACTCTTCAAATGCAGAAAGGTGGTTAAGTGAAAAGTGGATTAACTAATGAAATCCAGTATGCATTGATTGTCTTTCCAAAGGGCCACTTTGCATCTTATCAGAACCGGGGTGCACTGGGCAGGGTTCTCAGTGGAGTCAGCTAGGCAGAGACTTAAAGGCCAGGCAACTCCAGTGGGCATGGCAGACTCTCTAGGAAAGCTCCCAAAAGAGGCATGAGAAAGGATTTAAGGTGTAGAAACAAACAGAAGCAGACAGATGGCTAGTGATAGGAATGCCTGGTCACTGATAACCTATAGTTTATCCCCCGATCTAGAGGCTAGGTACAGAGAACCAAGAAGAGACCGTGACTAAGTCCAGTTACCATCTAAAGAACTGGTGCTTCATCATTAGGAGAAAGCGTGGAGCCCAATGACCAGAACTAGAGTGGAGAAAATCTGACTTGAAGTTCACCACTGGCACGGGCTCCTCAGGTTCCCTTTTTTTTTTTTTTGAGGTACCAGGCCTCTCACTGCTGTGGCCTCTTCCGTTGCGGAGCACAGGCTCCGGACGCACAGACTCAGCGGCCATGGCTTACGGACCCAGTCGCTCCACGGCATGTGGGATCTTCCCGGACTGGGGCACGAACCCGTGTCCCCTGTATCGGCAGGCGGACCCTCAACCACTGCGCCACCAGGGAAGCCCTCAGGTTTCTTTTGATTAAGCATTGGTGTATCTGTTGATTTCATTTATCCACTTAACAAATAAGCATTTTTTGAGTACCACTTATGTGCCTGGCACTATTCTAGGATTTGGATTAAGTGCTTTCCACTGTGTGGACTGAAGGGCTGTAGGGACAGAACACCTACTTGAAAATGCTTGTGGACGTGACCAACATAATGAAGTTCAAAGTACGAGGACCAGGGGCGCTTTAGAAACACATGCAGAGACCCCCACCTGCTCAGTGACAATCAAAGAAAAAAAAATTAAAAGATTTTGAGGTCTGTGCCAGCATTTCAGGAAAAAATCTAAATCTGAATGAAAAGATTTGGATTTGAAACCACTAAATAACTGCGAAACATAATTGAAATCTAAAAAGAAAACCATCAAGCTGTTAAGGATTCACATCTGGCTGGTAGAAATGTGGACGGGCTTTTATTTTCTTCTTTTCACTTTACAGTATACCTGCCCAAGTGTTCTACAACTGCCAGTAATTTTATAATTAAAAAGATATTGATATTTAGATGGACTTCTACCCCACCCTAAGCACAATGGAGAAAAGGAAGTCATTTAACATATTGAAGGCTAAGGAATTTTTTATTACTCTCAAAGCCTAATTAAAACCTAATTCAGGAAAGCAAAGTTATTACATTTCTAATTTCGGTAGACACTAGCATTTTTCTCCTGATTTTCAAACTGTCCTTTATGTGTATTAAGCCAAAATCAACCAATGTAAGTCCCTTTAAGACTAAACATGTGTGATGGATAAAGCAACACCCTTATTAGATGTCCAGTAGAAAGAAGAAATTGAGTAATAGGGAATTCTTTTTCCTGTTTTACTTGCAACTATAAAGTTGGTATCTAAATCAAGTGCATAATTCTTACATTAAAATTTTGACAATTTTCCAATCTGTTGCAAGCTTGGAAAAACCAAATTTTGCAAATAGTGATTGATTTGGTTCCATGTTAGCTAAAGTTTTGACATAAAGTCATAAAATTTGTGTGCAAAGGATTTTAAGGATGGCTAGCTCAGTGGAGTCTCTTGTTGCTTTGTGCCCCCAATGTAAGAGTATGATGGGAACCAAATGCAGATAATAAGTTCTCTATACATTGTTTTTTCCTTCTTTTCTCAACCCTGAACATGTTCCTCCTCTTGTATTCCCCACCTCAATTAATGACAGCACCATTCTGCCAATCCCTCATGCTGGTCCCAGATGCTTCATCAACTGCCTTTTCCTCTTCACCAATATTCAGCTGAGCACCAAATCCTGCCAGTTCAACCTAGGAGAGGGCCTCCTCTGTTCTGTGCCATCCCACTGTCTTAATTCATGCCCACAGTATCCCTCCCTGACCACTAGTGTAGCTTCTCAACTACTCATTATGCCCTTCTCCAGACTCTCTTCCCCCTCATCTGTCTTCCTCACAAGCAATGGAAACATCTTTAAAAAACATAACCTAATCAAGGCATCCCCCTTTCTAAAATCCTTCAAGGATTTCTATTCCAGACCCACTGAGCTTCTCTCTGCCACCTAAACTAACTCTGTACTTTCACTTTCTGCGTCTGAACTTGTGTTTCCCTGTTCTCTGCCTGGGATTTCTTGCTTATCCTTCAAGGCCTAGTTCAGATGTCACCACCTCCATTAAGTCTTGTCTTGCTTTCTCAGGAAGAGTAGACCCTTTCCCTTCTTTCTGACCCATAGTAGAGTCATAGCACCTAGCACACTATATTCTTCTCAGTTTACCTCACTGTTTTTATCACAACTTACTCAAAGTGAGTTATTCAAAGGCAGGAACTGGATCTTCTTCATTTTAGTAACTGTCACAGCTCATTGTCTGTCATTATATCAGCTTAATCCAGGTTTAAGTGAATGAATAACAAATTTACTTAAAAGCAAAAATCTTTAATATTATAATTTGAGACTGGGGTCCCCTTTATTGCAGTAAAATGCACTGTCTTGTTATTCTAGAGCCTTAGGCTTGGGCCGAGTGCTGAGTAACTAGCAAACAGTGCTACCGACATGAGGTGTTTCCATCTAGACCCTTGCTTCTCAAGTATAGTCTAGACCAACAGCATTGGTGATACTTGGGGGCTTGTTAGAAATGCAGAAACCCAGGCCCAACCCAGGCACCCTGAACAGAATCTGCATTTTCACAAAATCCCCAGTGCATTCTGTGCACACAGGTCTGAGAAGCTCTGATCTAGACAGAGCAGCAGTTCTCAAACTTTTTTGTCTCTTGAGCCGTTTACACTCGTTAGAATCACTCAAGGTGCCAAAGAGCTTTTATTTATGTGGATTATACCTGTTCATGTTTACTGCATTTGAAATTTAAAAGGGAAAATTTTTATAATATTTTCTTATTAATCTATTTGAAAAGAACAATAATAAACCCATTACATGTTAACATAAACAGTATGTTTTTGAAAAATATAAACGTATTTTACATATTGAAAATAGGTTTCATGTCTGGCTTAATGGAAGGCAGCTGGATGTCATATCTGCCTCTGCATCAATCTGTGGTGATGTCTCCTTGTCACGTAGCCTCAGGAAAACCCCCCTTACACACATGAGAAATGAGAGTGCAAAAGAGAAATAAAACCTTAGTATTATTATGAGACTAGTTTTAACTTCCCTGGACATATTTTGAGAACCACAGGTCTAGATAGACTGTAGTCACGCATGAAACCTGTGACTAGCCACTAACCTGATCCTTTTAGGCTTTCTTCCCACGTTAGGCTGGTGCTGTGGCCCAGTCATCAAGAGACTCCATTTTTCACATGAAGGAGACACAGCTGGTTCCCAAATGTCATTCCTGACACTTAACGTGCAATTGATTATCTAGATGTAGCTTTCTTAACCACTGGCCAAAAATTCAGAATGCTTTTTTCATTTTTAAGTGGGGTCGGTTTCACTGAAAAATAAATTTGTACCTCACTCCAACAACAGCGTACTATTTATTGTCATTTTTCCGTTTTGTTTTTTAAATGGCAGAGCAATGAAGGTAAAGGATGTTTGCAATCTCAGAGTAAAAGATTTTCAGAGCTAGAAGAAACCTTATAGACCGTCTCAGCTAGATCCTCGTTTTACAGACAGAGAGACCCAGAAAAGTCGAGTGACTTGCTCCAGGTCAACCAGCTAGAAAAAGGAGGAGCTAGGGAACTCTGTCCCTGCTGCCAGCACTATCCCTGCTGATCTCCCAGAATATGCATCAGTTGCCTTTTAGGGAATTTCATAACTAAGTCTTTAAAGGAAGGCAGATGACAAGAGTCAGTGTTTGCACTCTGAGCGTTTAGAGGTCTTAGTGATTTGGAGGCTTTTTGCCCTTGAGGGTAATTGCTCCCTGTGGCTGCCATGGAAGAATTAGTGCCCTGACAAGGAATCCAAAGCATCCATCGAGTCATAAGGTGACAGAATTGAGAATTGGCTCATTTTTGCAGTTAAATAGGCGCTTCAGGCATGAAGAGTGATCTAACATCTTACAACAGGCTTGTTTTCTTCTGCACAGATAGGCTTCATCTGTCCAACAAGGACTCAGACAAGATTGACCCCAGTCTAGAGCTGCCCTGACGGATTGCTTATGGCTTAGATTCCTGGTAGTTGGATAAGGCTCGTTGGTTTTCCCTGGGATGAGAGATTGCCACCAATTTTGAGCTGGCTTTGGGTGCATGTTAATTTCCTTTACTTGCTCCAGATGCTAATTCACCCTTTCCCACTTTTTCCTTCATTTTTCTTTCCAACAAACATTTACTGAAGATTGACTTAGCACTTGATACAGCATTAAGAACAGTGAGGGAAATATGTTAACATCCTGTTGTCTGTACATCATACTTTATTTTCAGTTTCTCTTCTGTCAGGTGGTCTGAACTAACCTCTTATCAATAATTCTATTCTGTTAACGTAATTCTAATCAGGACCCAAAGACTGTCCACATCTAATGGCAGATCAAATGCCCAAAGAGCATTCAACCATGATAGCTGTGGCCCATATCAGGATTCCTCTCTTTTGTCTAGTGTGTTGTTCTTGATATGAAGCTCAAACTGTTAGTAAAACAGTCTGACACTTTCTAATGCAGTCATTTTATGACTCTTTTGGGAAAGAAGCCTTTTCTCTAACACACTGGAGAAGCAGTATAATATGGGAGTTTCCAGCCTAACCTCTGGAGCCAGATTGCCTGAGTTCAGATCTCACTTTTGAGACACACCTACCTCTGTGTGACACTGGGCAATTTACTTAACCTCCCTGTGTCTCTATTCATTTGTAAAATGGGGAAAAAATAGTAACTTAGAATTATTGTGAGAATTAAATTAGTTAATCCAGATAAAATGTTTTGAGCAGGACCTCACTATTATTTTGAACATCAACATAGAACATAGAGACAAAATAACAAACTCAGAGTTAAGTTTCCAGTCACTCCGTTTTGCCTTCCGCAAGATTCCTCCACAGAGCCCAGTTTTTAAAAAGTTATCTGTTGGCGGTGGGGGCTCGAGCCGCGGCGACCAGGCCTGCGGAGGCGCCGAGCCCCCAGAGCCGCAGTCCTCGCAGAAGCTGCATGCCCATGCCAGGAGCCGGGAACGAGCGGAAGGGGCCGACCCGCTGCGGCTGCGGTACCGGATTCCGGCGGCGAGCGACGCGGGCCCGGCTCGGGGAGGGCCGGGGGCTCCTCTCTGCGCTGCTATGCTCCGCCCCCGCTGCGCCCCCTGCAGCCTTTGGCGGCGCTCAGCAATCTCCAGTGGCGCGGCCTTTACCATCCACCAAGTTTGGAGGGATGACAGTGTACATTGCCAACTGGATTGAAAGGGTTCCAGTTCAAGCTACCACACTTTTCCTATTCCTCCACCCACCTCTGACCTCCGACCTCCAGGGCCTGCTGCTGAATTGGCGTATTTGTTCTGCCAGGCTCCTTCTGTGTGGACCACTCAGCAAGGTATATTCCTAGTACCAATGGTGTGCTGGAGCTGACTCATACCAAATTACAATTGCAATAGCCAATTGTTGAACTTCAGGAATTTTGAAAGCTGGTGATTAAGCTCAGCTACTATTAAAAATTAAATTATATCTTTGACATAAATCACAGCAAGATCCTTTTTGACCCACCTCCTAGAGAAATGGAAATAAAAACAAAAATAAACAAATGGGACCTAATGAAACTTAAAAGCTTTTGCACAGCAAATGAAACCATAAACAAGATGAAAAGACAACCCTCAGAATGGGAGAAAATATTTGCAAATGAAGCAATTGACAAAGGATTAATTTCCAAAATTTACAACCAGCTCATGCAGCTCAATATCAAAACAACTAACAACCCAGTCCAAAAATGGGCAGAAGACCTAAATAGACATTTCTCCAAAGAGGATATACAGATTGCCAACAAACACATGAAAGAATGCTCAACATCATTAATCATTAGAGAAATGCAAATCAAAACTACAATGAGATATCATCTCACACCAGTCAGAATGGCTGTCATCAAAAAATCTAGAAACAATATATGCTGGAGAGGGTGTGGAGAAAAGGGAACCCTCTTGCACTGTTGGTGGGAATGTAAATTGATACAGCCACTATGGAGAACAGTATGGAGGTTCCTTAAAAAACTAAAAGTAGAACTACCATATGACCCAGCAATCCCACTACTGGGCATATACCCTGAGAAAACCATAATTCACAAAGAGTCATGTACCAAAATGTTCATAGCAGGGCTTCCCTGGTGGCGCAGTGGTTGAGAGTCCACCTGCCGATGCAGGAGACATGGGTTCGTGCCCCGGTCCAGGAGGATCCCACGTGCCGCGGAGCAGCTGGGCCCATGAACCATGGCCACTGAGCCTGCGCGTCCGGAGCCTGTGTTCCACAATGGGAGAGACCACAACAGTGAGGGGCCCGCGTACCGCAAAAAAAAAAAAAAAAAAAAAAAAAAAGAAAAAAAGTTAATTGCAGCTCTATTTACAATAGCTAGGACATGGAAGCAACCTAAGTGTCCATCAACAGATGAATGGATAAAGAAGATGTGGCATATATATATGCAATGGAATATTACTCAGCCATGAAAAGGAACGAAACTGAGTTATTTGTAGTGAGGTGGATGGTCCTGGCGACTGTCATTCAGAGTAAAGTCAGAAAGAGAAGAACAAATACCGTATGCTAACACATATATATGGAATCTAAAAAAAAAAAAAGTGGTCATGAAGAACCTAGGGGCAAGACAGGAATAAAGATGCAGACCTACTAGAGAATGGACTTGAGGATATGGGGAGGGGGAAAGGTAAGCTCGGACAAAGTGAGAGAATGTAATGGACATATATACACTACCAAACGTAAAATAGATAGCTAGTGGGAAGCAGCCACATAGCACAGGGAGATCAGCTCAGTGCTTTGTGACAACGTAGAGGGGTGGGATAGGGAGGGTGGGAGGGAGGGAGGTGCAAGAGGGAAGACATATGGGGACATATGTATATGTATAACTGATTCACTTTGTTATAAAGCAGAAACTAACAAAAAGAAAAGTTATCTGTTGAAGTTCTCATGCATAGATGTTACTAAGGGAATTGCTCAAACAGGAGGGTGCCCCTTCAATGGCGTTCTAATTCTAACAGTACAATTTTTCACTGAAAAGCCTATTTAAACTTTATACACTCTGGTGAATGTAGATGTCTTCTTTTCATCTTTGAAAATATCGTAGTGCTACTGGCATTGCCTTGTGCAATCCAGTCATGTCCAGTTGGAGAAAATATCAGTAGACTAGCATCACTGACTCTTCCAGAGGACTAGTGAGAAATTAATCCATCAGCTCAACAAACAGCTGCTGAGTACAGACTCCATTCAAGTTGATGGCAGTATAATGCTGAGAGACGCAGTGTGGAGGGAAGCGCTGCTGAAGCTCGGAGCTGATGATAACAGTACAACGTGGGCAATGGAAGGAGAGAAGGATCGGGGAGGGGGGCATCAGGAAGGAATCCTGAAGCTCTCAAGGCCTGGTGCAGATCTTGAATGATAAACAGACATTCTAGGCAGAAGAATCAACTGTTTTGTGCTTTTTATCCAATTATCCCCACCACAAATGGAAAAATCACACAATAAACCTGCTTACTATTTTTTGTATATCATTATCCAAGATATCAGCCCATTAGCAGAATATTCCTTACTCCAGAATATTCTACTCCATTTATGCTTTATTTGGACACATTTTGTTCTTCCAAGCGCATAAATTTTTTTAAAATATTTATTTATTTTGTTTTTGGCTGTGTTGGGTCTTTGTTGCTGTGCGCGGGCTTTCTCTAGTTGCGGCGAGCGGGGGCTACTCTTCGTTGCAGTGCGTGGGCTTCTCATTGCAGTGGCTTCTCTTGTTGTGGAGCACGGGTTCTAAGCACACGGGTTCAGTAGTTGCAGCATGTGGGCTCAGTAGTTGTGGCGCATGGTCTTAGCTGCTCCGCGGCATGTGGGATCTTCCCCAACCAGGGAACGAACCTGTGTCCCCTGCATTGGCAGACGGATTCTTAACCACTGGGCCACCAGGGAAGTCCCAAGCCCATAAATTCTTAAAGTGTTCCCCCTGGTGCTTACCCAGGCGGATTTGTTTTTTCATTTCATATTTATTCCAAGTCAGTAAACTGATGCTTCTAGGATATCCAGAGTTTGATCATTCTGATTATCATTCTGAATTGAAATGAGTAACTGATGAATAATGCCCTTTTCACACAAACTCTGAAGAGTCCCCAGGCTGCTAGTGCACACGCAGAGGTCATCCCCATTGTCTGCACTTTGTAGCACTGACTGGGGCCAGCGTGGCTCCTTTGTGCTGACCAGGACCATCGCACACCATCTATTTTGTCGCACCAGGACCATCGCACACCATCTATTTGCTTGAACTACTGCTTGATTGCCAGATTTGCTGTGTATAAAGTTTCTTACTGTGTTCTTGTCAGTTTTCTTATCTTTTGTCTTACAGCACTGCCAACGGAACACAACAGGCGAGCACTGTGAGAAATGTCTGGATGGTTATATCGGAGATGCCATCAGGGGAGCACCCCGCGTCTGCCAGCCGTGCGCCTGCCCCCTGCCTCATGTTGCCAAGTAAGTCTTAAAGAAAGATGGTCTCTTCTACCACTTATCTGCTTCATTTTTCTTTCTTTTTTTTCTCCCTATACAGAGTCCTAAGGTTTTTCCACAGTCAAAATTGAGTATCTCATGTTGCAATGAGACTGGAGAGGTATAGGAAAGTTTTCTAGCCTAAATCTACTTTCAGGAAAGCTTAAGCACTGCAGCATATGTGATGACTCTGTTCCCTAAATATTGGGGGTGGGGTACGGGGCACATCACAAAAGTCAATGAAGCTTCCCAAGTTTTATAATCAAGGCTAGTCTCATCTTTTCTTGGCCATCCCTTGACCTAGTAAAATCACAACTGGTGATGCCAACAGACATTATAATTCGTCATTTTCAGTGGTAGTGTTTCTCCTGCTCCCATAGAGCAGACATTTTCTACATGTGGCGGCTAAGTAGGCTTTCTATCAGAAATAGAACACAGATAAACAGATGTGCTTTAGACCAGTCAGCTCATAGAAGATATCTGAGAAAATGAATTTTCACTTCTGGCTATGTTTCCTGAGTGAGAAGTTAAAGACAATACACGTGCATCTTAAGGGAAATAATAGGATTCTTTTCAGGCACATATATGTATAAATCCAGTAGTTAGGTCATGACTAGCCATTTTATTGGCTGAAAAATGTAGAATGTAGAATTAAAATGATGTAGTGGTGTTTGGTTTTACAAGTATTCAACCAGTTCTCCAATTCTCTGACACCAGCTGGTGTCCTACAATCTAATCAAATCTGACACTAACCACTAGAGTTAGTGCAGACCCCATTGGTTAAGGGCTCAGTCCCACTTTGAAAGCCAGCCACAAGTTGGGGTCCCAGGCTACTCACTTTTCTGCCCAGCTAAGTACAAATTCAGCAGTCCCTTCAATGCCTCTCCAAGTTTGATAATTCTCTACAATGACTCACAGAACTCAGGAAAGCATTGTACTTACAAATACAGTTTTATTACAAAGGATACAACTCAGGACCAGCCAAATGTAAGAGACGCAGGGACATGGTATGGACAGGGAGATGGGAGGGAGCAGAGCCTCTGTGCACTTGCTCACCAGGCGCACCACCTCTCAGCAAATCTGTGTGTTCACCAGCCCAGAAGCTCCCCAAACCTTGTTGTTCCGAGCTTTATCAAAGTTTCATTATAGTCATGATTGAATTATTGGTGATTGAACTCAATCTTTAGCCCCTCTCCCCTTCCATGAGGTGGAGGGAGGGATGGGGTTGAAAATTCCAACGCTACTACAGGAACCCTACTACAGGAACCCTACTACAGTAGTAGGTTCCTCCCGCAGATCAGCCCACGTCCTGAAGCTACTGAGTCACCTCATTAACATAAACTCAAAGACCGTTGGGACTTCCCTGGTGGTCCAGTGATTAAGAATCCTCGCTTCCACTCCAGGGGGCATGGTTCGATCACTGGTGAAAAAAAAAGCCTTAAAAAAAAAAAGATACAATTGAAAAATTGAAAGGGACTCATTATGAATAACAAAAGACAGTCATGTCACTAAGAAATTCCATGGATTTTAGGAGTTCTGTACCAGGAACCAAGACAAAAATCAAATATATATTTTTTATTATCCCACAAGTGGAAGAAGTAAAAAATCTAGGTTCATATCTCTGCATTGGCACATTATAGCTGTGTTATTTTAGACAAAGTCCCTTCTCTCTATGTCTCACTTTCCATGAGATTTCAGGTCAGGGAAACTAGATTCAGATGTTAGCTTCATTTGTTGATTTGTTTAACCTGCTCTGGATCTCAGTTTTTCCCTTAGTAAATAAAAGTTTGTGTAAGGATCTGCCTCACAAAGTTGGATTAGGATAGCACGTGTGGAGCACTTGGGTTGGTGCCTCACACATAGAAAGGTGTATGTAGATGTTGGCTTTACTGAACACATACTTTATATTTTTTCTAACGCATTTTGCATACTCTATGTCAGGCACTCTTCTAAGTGTTTGGATGTAATATTTGCTTGATAGTTGTAGTAAAAATTAAGTAATACATATAAAATAATTTTTAAAAGACCTGACGCACAAACACACACACACACACACACACACACACACACACACTTTTCTTTTTTTTCTTTTCTATTATGGTTTAATACAGGATATTGAATATAGTTCCCTGTGCTGTACAATAGGAACTGTTTATCCATTCTATATATAACAGTTTGTATCTGCTAATCCCAAACTCCTAATCCATCCCTCCCTCCCCCTTTGGCAGCCACAAGTCTGTTCTCTATGTCTGTGAGTCTGTTTCTGTTTCATAGATAAGTTCATTCATAGATAAGTGTCATATTTTAGATTCCACATATAAGTGATATCATCACACATACTTTCTTATAAAGAGAAAAAAGATGACAACCAAATTTCCCCCTAATGTTTTTTCCCTTTATTGAACACCAGTACCACCTAACATTTCACCTAGTAGCTTGTGATTTGTTCAAATCCTCTGATGAGTCTGACAGTCAGTGAAGAAGTCAGATGTTTTACAGCCCCATCTTTCTTTAGAAACCATTAAACTGTCTCAGCCTTTGCTTTGTGATTTTTCATGTCCAATGGTATTAATAATGTGTGCAAAATGGATGGTACTGAGAGTGAGAATGGAAAAAAACATTGTGTTCTATTATTTTCATTCAAGTGTGTCCTGATTTACGAGCTCCCTTTGCCTCATCTAGGTATATTCTTTAATTGTTCATTAATATTCTGCTCTAACATAGAGAATGGACTTGAGGACATGGGGAGGGGGGAAGGGTAAGCTGGGATGAAGTGAGAGAGTGCATTTATATATATACACTACCAAACGTAAAATGGGAAGCAGCCGCATAGCACAGGGAGATCAGCTCGGTGCTTTGTGACCATCTAGAGGGGTGGGATAGGGAGGGTGGGAAGGAGATGCAAGAGGGAAGAGATATGGGGATATATGTATATGTATAGCTGATTCACTTTGTTATAAAGCAGAAACTAACACACCATTGTAAAGCAATTATACTCCAGTAAAGATGTTAAAATATATATATATTCTGCTCTAAAACATGAGTCTTAACCATATGTGATGAGATGTTTAGCATGCTGCTCCCTTACCGTGGTATAGTTATTTTGTTAAATATATTAACCTCCAACTTTCTAATAACAGGTTTCACTCATTCTCCCATATAAACAAAGATGTTATATAGCACCATCTGCTCAAAGCAGCTTTATAAGCTTAGAGCTGCAGTTTCTTTAGAAACTACCAGATGAATTAGAAAGGTAATCCCAAATTCTTCATTGTATTGTCCGACTTTTGTACTTTTTGCACCATTCATATGACAAGACTTCCTTATCTAAATTATAGGACATTAATGTCTTGAGATATAAGTCTTCTGGAGCCTCATTCCTATGGGCTGAGAAGTCTTGTCTACATAAAATCAACAAATATTAATCAAGCACTTATTATGTGCCAATCACGTACTGGTTGTTGGTCACAGTTGTGAATAAAACAGTTAAAAACTCCTGCCTTCATTGAAATGGATGAAATTACAGCAATATTTTGAAGCTTCTAAAGCAAATGACCTTTTTACCTTTGAGCCAGATTATCCAGTATCTTAGTTCATCAAGAAGCTCTTCTGAAGACTGTTAACTCTTTCAGATAAAAGAAGCAGAAACTTGCCAATCAGGTAATGAGCTTCTTGTCTGGAAAGAGGAAACACAGGTAGTTTCCATAGGCAACAAGAATCACCATTTCCACCCATGTTCTTTCTCTGCTGTGTGAGTGGATCCAGGTTCAAAAGAGCAATTGAGGGATTTAGGGAACAGGCTGTGCAGTTAAGTACATATTCACAGATGTAAAAGCTGAAGTCTCTAGAGCAGTGGTCCCCAAACTTTTTGGCACCAGGGACTGCTTTCATGGAAGACAATTCTTCCATGGAAGGGGCAGCGGGGGATGGTTCAGGCGGTAATGCCAGCGATGGGGGAGCGGCAGATAAAGCTCCGCTTGCTTGCCCCCTGCTCACCTCCTGCTGTGCGGTCCAGTTCCTGACAGGCCTCGCCTGTACCGGTCCTCAGCCTGGGGGTTGGGGACTCCTGCTCTAGAGGACAGATTTGAGGTGGAAAAACCTGCTGAAGATTAACACAAAAGCAAAAATATATGACCTATAAGTAAAGAACATTAAGTGGGAGTGTGGAGGAATTGGGAAGGGTGGAAGAGACCTGCTTTCTCTGTAGTGGCAATAGTTCTACTTCCTGAAATCCCTTGGGGGAGAGAACTGGATACAGAAAGCGGGGGTGGGGTGGGGTGGGGTGGGGGGATAATGTGTGATCATAGAACAGGACAGACTTGCCTGGATCCTATAAAGTGCTAGTCTTTGATCTGGCCTTATTATTGACTGAGTTAATGAATCTCAAATACTAATCAAATATCATAAAAAATCAAACTCCCCACTGCCTCTTTCAGCTTTTCTTAAAATTCGTATTTCTACTTTCTATAAAAAATCAAAGTGCCAGGACTTTTGTTTGAGATTTCAGAAAGGCACCAAGCGTGGAATCTGAATTACACTTTGAAAGATATGCAGGTTGAGCCTACAGACCCAGGATTTGGATCTCCAGATATTACAATAGCCACATCAGAAGGCAAGGAAGTGATGCTTGAGGGAGTTTTGCAAACAAAGAAGTGCTGAGTCTATTTTCCTTTAAGTTCCCTGAGGGTTTTCCAAGAACAAAAGACTCCCTTCCACTTAGAGAGGGCACCATGGTTATTAGTGTGGGCTGAGAAAGGTGCAGTGTTTTCATTTCCCTAGCCCAAAACAGACTTTAGCCTAAGCAAAATATAAACAATTAATGCTGATGGAAAATGGAAAAGGAACCCTCAGTGGCTCTACTACCTCTGAGTCTCCCTCCACCAAGACCAATATTCACACAGCTATTCCCAGGGACCATTTGCACAGAGCTCATTTATTTATTTTAGGGTTGGCCAGACATCCTCCATGTCTACTAATAATTGCTCCAAACAAGGAAAACATCGTCTGTTTGAAACTGTAGGACATGAGCTCAAAGCAGACAACTCCAGGCAGATATTTCATTCCTTCAAGCCATGGGTGGGCTGCTGGGCGGAACATCTTCAAAGAAACATGCATGTGGGTTTGTTCATGTTCTGGACACTTAACTGATACTGTTTCTTTAAGTAGGCTGAGGAATAAGAACAAGCAAAATAAAGGGTAAATGCCAAAGAAATGTAATTCATTGGAATGTTTTTAACCAGACTATTAGAGAAAATAAATTGCATGTACTGCCTTTCACTGAGAAGCACATTTGTTTTCTGACTGATTTTATAAATATTTTCACACAAAGCAAGCATATCCATTTGCTTTCCTCCAAAGATGGTTAGGTCTTTGCTGATACATGCAGGAATGTGAGAACAGCAGGTCACACTCCACGGATTGTACAGTACCTAAGCCAAAACTAATTTAAAAGTCTTAAAAATTTTGTACACCCTCCTCATGGGGATGGATTCATGTGTCAGTGTAGGTAGAATTTTCAAAACATATGGAGAACAATATTCCATTTCCCTTGCCTTCATAATTAAGATAGTTATTTATTTTGCTGAAACAATATATTTATTTGTTTTCTGTCCTGTGTCCTAATTTTTATTATCAAAAAAAAAGAAGAATCAAGAGAGTGGGTTTCATGAACTAGAATCCTTTTACTATGGGTCCTATTTCTTGCTTGAGTACTTGCTTTATGACTTTGATCAGCTGAGCCAGTCCCTGCACCCTTTATTCCTAATCTTTAAGGTACACATGAAAGAAATTAAAGTTTTGTGGAGATTATAAAGCATAGTTTAGAATTGGTTCATGAGCTTGAAGAGTGAAAGAGAGCTAGTGCAGAAAAAAAGGGGGAAACTTTCAAGTGAATACACAGAAAGTGGTAGGAATAAGAGAAAATTCTCATAGAAATCTAAAATCACAGGTAAAATTTACTTATTTTACTCTAGCTTTAGGATATGTGTTTTATATTTGCATTAAAAAATATATACATATATATTTATACATACACACATACACATATACCTGATGTTCTGGAAATTCCCACTGTTTCAAGTAAAAATAATAAAGTGCCTCTATGGAAAAATAAATGAGGTAGACATGGGAAATGGTGTCACCAGTGGTGTGTCACTTTCTGTCTGAGCCTGATAGTCTGAGCTCTCCTGAAAGGAGGAAGATTTAATTTAACTGAAGCAAATAATTGCACCCATTTGAACTTGAGGGGACCAAGGTAGAGACGATCTAATCAAAATCAAAAGTTAAGGGCTTCCCTGGTGGCGCAGTGGTTGAGAGTCCTCCTGCCGATGCAGGGAACATGGGTTCGTGCCCCGGTCCAGGAGGATCCCACATGCCGCAAAGCGGCTGGGCCCGTGAGCCATGGCCGCTGAGCCTGCGCGTCCGTAGCCTGTGCTCCGCAAGGGTAGAGGCCACAACAGTGAGAGGCCCACGTACCGCAAAAAAAAAAAAAAAAAAAAAAATTAAGACAGTCTCTTCAGTGATGTATGGAATTGACTTCTAATATTCTCTTTCAATTCCAGTTTTGCAGAATCCTGCTATAGGAAAAATGGAGCTGTTCGGTGTATTTGTAAAGAAAACTATGCTGGACCTAACTGTGAAAGGTAGGCTACTGAAAGTCACCATGTGCTATGGGGGTCAAAGGAAACTTCCTGTTTCTTACACTCATCAGCTCTTCCATGCTTTCGTTCAGTAGGTCTTAAGAAGAGGGAGTGGGAGATAGCATTTCAGAACCCCTTTGGGGAGCGTTCCCAAATCCCATGCCTCATATACAGCTATGAGAATGCTCCCTAGGTGTCCAGGGCTACATCTCAGGATAAATGGGTAAGGAAAGAGGAAAAATGAGTATGCGTATTTTGAAGAGATTCTCTAGATGGTTTTGGTAACAGTCCTCTCTCTCTCTCTCTCTCTCACTGAGAACGAGTAGTACAATTAATGTCCAAAAGAGAGAGAGAAAGTCTTCTTCAGTGATTCCTTTTTTATCAGCTGGTCAGTTATTAGTGTGATACATTGAAAAAAAGCACAAACCTATTATTTAACCTATTCTTTGTACCATCTCCTCTCCTGAAAAGTAAACTAATTCCATGAGTTTGGATTTTCTGAATCCCTTTTTGGTATTTACACCTAACACTCTTTTTTAAGTTGCTTTGGGCTTTGCTCAAACAAGAATGGCCTTGGCAAGCAAGGGTGCAAGACTCCCACTGAATGATTCCTGGCAAGATGTTTCCCATCCTCCCTCAGCTGCTCACAGCTTTCTAAGATAAAAGTGCTTTCACTGAAAGAGTCTCACAGAGAGGCCTTCTTATTTTTAACGTAAATGCCATTAATATCCTCCCCACTGTGTTTAGGCAGTGAAATGATGTGTGGTGTCCTCAAGACAGGGAGGGAAGGGGCAGAAGGGACCGGTCAGACACACAGTCCCACATCCCCACATCTGCAGCGTGCTCACTTCACCACAGCGTGCTGCTTACTGCCCTGGGTGGAGCTCAAAGATTCAGCCTGGGGCTCAAAAGGTAAACCTTAAATACCATCTCATTTCCAAGGAAAACACCCTCCATCTCTAAAAGTGTAGCTCTGGAACTCTTTTTAAAAAGCCACAGTGTCTATGGTACATAGAAAAATCTCTGTATTTTGAGGGCATTGTTATTGTGATTATTAAATTTGCAAAATGTGGATAATTCTTTTACTAAGGAGCTGTGGGATTCTCCCCCTTTTACTGTAAGAGAAGAGGGAAGTAAAAGGTGAGGGACCATATGAATGTCATCCTTTAAGAGGGACTTCTAGAGATGATCAGATGACCCTCGGCTGATTAATGTTGGTGACACGCTTTTCCTGTATTTCCTTATTTGGGGACCCAGGAGCATGAGCCACCTGATTTACTCATTATCTGGCTCAGTGGGGGTGAGAGGATTGTTCATCAGCCAGGGATGGAGATTTTTCTCCTCAGTGTCTGAGGTTTAACTCAGTTTAGTCAGATAAGGATTGAGCAATATTACCAGCTAATGGGTGTTGTATGGCTCTTGAAGGGGGAATTAATGGCCTTAAATAGAGTCCTGCTGACCAAATGCAAGTTCCTCCAGAAGTGAGTAATCTCAGCCCTAAGGGCTCAGTCCTACAAAATCACACAGGGGTGCGGATTAGGGTTCTGTCAGTGACAGTGGGGGGCCTGGCACAGGACATCATGCCCACCTCAACATGTGGCATTGTAGATGACAAATCCCCTGGCCCACATCAGAGGTTCCTGGAACCTGCCATTAATCAGCAAGGCTCAGTCAGATCTGCTGCTTAGCCTGGACCTGGATTGATAGGATGGAGGAGAGAGCACTAGTTTGGGAAGTGGAAGTACCGTGTTGAGATGTAGCATCAGCCTGGGTGGCTGTCTCTCAGCTGTAGCCCTTTATGGTCTCCTGGGCAAGTTATTTGATCTCTAAGTGGCTATTTCCACATCTCCAGAAAGGAAAAAATGAAAATACCCACCTCATAGGACTGTTGTGAGTAATACTGTGAAGTTTTTAGTATGGCACCTGGCACTTAATAAATGCTCAATAAAAATTAACTGGTGGGCTTCCCTGGTGGTGCAGAGGTTGAGAGTCTGCCTGCCGATGCAGGGGACGCGGGTTCGTGCCCCGGTCCGGGAAGACCCCACATGCCGCGGAGCGGCTGGGCCCGTGAGCCATGGCTGCTGAACTTGCACGTCCGGAGCCTGTGCTCCGCAGCGGGAGAGGCCGCAACGGTGAGAGGCCCGCGTACTGCAAAAAAAACAAAAAACAACAACAAAAAAAACATTGTAACAGTACGAGTCATTGTGCCTATTGTCCTGTTGCCACTGCTGGCATAATGTGTGCTTGGGACAAGCTGGCTCATTTCCCTGAATCTCAGTTTCCTTAGCTAGAAATAGTGCCCTTTATTGATTGTTTCCTATGTCCTCTCTCAGCCTCATAACTACCCTGAGAGGAGGTCGTATTTTGCATATGAGGAAACTGTGACTTATCTAAAGTCACATCACTGCTAAGTGGGGGAACCAGGACTTGGAAAGTTTGGCTTAAAAATCTGGATTCTTCTCCCATTCTGCTTTTCCCGAATGTCTTCTAAGAGTCTCCTATTTTAAACATTGACAATTAATGAATTAGATGAACTTCTGATATGGAGGAGAAAAATGGTTAGTCTGTTAAGTAGATTCCCTTTGACAGGAGGCTGCATTTACAAAGGTGCTGGAAGTAAGCATCCCTTCTAAGGCCTTTCATCTGCATTGGGGGAGGATCACTTTGAGCAACTTTCATTTCTCCTTCTCTTTCCCATCCACCCTTCCTCTCACCCTGTTCTTTTAAAAAGAATCCACTGAGGTCTTTTACATCAAAAATTGACCTGACAATCCAGGTAACTCTTTTTCAAAATAGAAATGACCACACAAACAGATGGGTGGGAAGAGTAGGGATGCAATACATCTAAGACATGTTCTCTTGTCCTCAATGAAGTCAAGGCTAGGGGAGGAGACAAACCTGAAAACCATTCATTGCAAGACAGAAAAAATGAAAAGCTAAAGAGAGGGCAAGGAGAGGCTCTTCAAAAGCGTAGTGAAAGGAGTGGTTTCCTTCCCACAGGGGGGCTGGATCATCCCACAGGAGGTGGCCTTAACTGCTTTTGATTTGTTTGACTCTGGGACTGAGGGGGTTTCTGTTTTGAGTTTACTCATCAAGTTGTTAAATTGTCCCAATTAAACTTCATCTAATATGTTTTCAATGAATTTGTAAACTCAGATCTCTCCACAAGATCTTTCCAAAATATGCAGCTGATTTGCATGGATATCTGTCTCATTAGTTCAAACAAGAACACTCTGGGTGTTTCTGTACCTAAAGATCATTTAATCGGGGTGATTTTCAAGTCTGACTGTGTGTAAGTATCTCCTGGAAACCTTTGGATTCCCTAGCCCTCCCTCACCCGCTCCGTGCCCCACTGAAAAGAGACCTCTCAGGTGAGGCCTGGGGACCCATATTTTGATTCCCCGTTGGGTTCTCACACCAGTCCTCTCACTGACTTGTGAACTACTGCTCTATTTCAACCTTTAATACCACACCCGCAAAATACAAAACAGTGATTCTCAAACTGGGGCTCAAGAGCCACTGACTGGTGTCCTTGGAAACATTCGTGGAGGTTCATGGGTTCTCAGTGAGTGTTTTCTTAATTTTGTGTTTCATTTCAGTGATAATCTTGAGAAAAAAGTTCATTGAAACATGTTCTGGACTTTCTGAAGTACCATTTTATAATAGAGGGGGATCTATCTGCCTCAGAGCTGAGGAGAAAATAATGGCTGATGGTGTGTCAGTGAGACATTACAGACAACTGGAGGCCGAATGACATGACAGTGAGGCACACAGAGTCGTGACATAGCACAGGGCAGGTCATGCATGCTGAACTCAAACAATCCTCTACCACATCACATTGCAAGTAACCATTCAGTTGCAACGACATCATCCGTTGCCCTGAATTAATAGTGTTCATTTGAATTCGATCCATTTTATAGTTTTGTTTTATTTGGAAAATTTATCTTGGTTTTTCAAGATGTATACAAGTCATAGACATAAGGAGTTACTACTTAGTTTTATGTTTGAAATATTTAAAGGTAATTTAAATGAACACTGGAAGAGATATTCTGTATGAATGTTTTTCTTTTCACAAGGATCCATACTACATACAATTTTGAGCAACACTGGTCTAAACATAAGACACGAGCCTCTTCTAGTACTGTGCAGAACAGCTCAAAGCACGCTTGTCTTCCCAGTAAGGTCCATGTTACTTAGCCTGCTCTGGGTCCTGCCTGTCTCTTCCCAAAGTCCTGTCTCATCTCACAATTTAAACTCCCCATGCTGGACTTGCTGCTCTTAAAATCCACCAGGTCAACTGTAGAGCTTACCACATTTTATTACATTTAGATGATGATCATGATGATGATGACAAAAATAATAACTGACATTTATTGAGTGTTTACTCTATGCCAGGCACTGTTGGAAGCAGTTCACTTGCAATGATACATTTAAACTTCAAAGTAAAATCCTATGAGATACCATTTTCATCCTTATTTACAGAGAAAGAAAGTGAGACACAGAGAGGTTAAGCCACTTGTTCAAAATCAAACAATTTTTTAAAATCTCATTGAAATATGAGCTTCTCAGCAGAAGTAGCATCTTATTTATTTCTCTATCCATTCTTCCTCCATTGCAGTGTCTAAAACATTGTAGGCACTGAGTTATATTTGCTTCAATAATACTTTTTAAAAACATTTTTTACTAAAAAAACCCCAGAATTTTTAATGTTCCTTTAAGAAGGCACGATGTAGTGACAAGAGTCAGTCACTTCTTGCCCCATTTGATCCCCCACTTCCCACCCCATGCCTGGAAAATCAAAGACCCAGAATTGAATAGAGGTTGCAAATGGAAGTCATCTTCCGATGCAAATAATTATAAGATGCACAACCGAATGGACAGGCGTTTTGAATTCTCATTCTCGTTCCAGAATGACCTTCCCTCTGCTCCTAAGTAGTACATTTTAAAGATGAGGGACCTGAGACTCAGAGCCATGAAGAAACTTAATCTAAGGTCACACAATTGACCCTCAATGTTCAACACAAAGTTTTCAGTTAATAAACATATATGATGTCAATGCCTTAGTATTCCACATTGTCTCTTGCGGCAGCTTTAACAGTGTACCTTTATCCATTCAGTTCTGCAGGGGATTGAGAGACATGCTAAAACCGTATGAGGTTTTATCATGTGGATCTTATTGCTTAAGGATCAGGAAAGAAGAATGGGGCAAATTAAAGCAAATTCAGGGAGACCTGAAAATCCTAACAGGAAAGGCCGAACATAGTATCATCAGGGACGATGATGACGGTGATAATGATTTTGATGATGACCTTGATGTTAGAAAACAATAATAAAGAGGAGGAAGAAGAAGACGCAGCTAACATTTATTGAGGCTTATGTTATGATTCAGGGCTTTAGTCTGATTCTTTCTGCAGGCGTCAAGTTTTTCAAACTTAAGGTATCAGCCCTGTTATCTGTATAGAATTCTTATTACTCCCTACTCTCTGCCCTGCCCCATTTCTGGATTCTGGCTCTGTGACCTGGAATGGGTTACTTATATTTTCCTAGCCTTAGCTCCCAGTCATTCGTAGAGAAGTAGAGAGCATTTATATGGCATCTACTATGTAACAGGTGCTTTTTTTTTTCTTCATTTAATTTAACCCAGATGACAGCTACAGAGTGACATCCCCCGCCAGAAAAGCTTCTATGCCACCTGGGCTGGGAATTTTGGCACCTTTGATAAAGGCATTTAGTAAGAGGTATATGGCCTTGGGAAGAGAAGAAAAGAAGAAGGAGCAGAGGAGAGGGAAAGCGCTACAAAAATTCCCAAAATAATAGTTGGTCAAAAGCATTTTTTTCCAAACAACGTATCTTTTTGTTTTCCATTTTTCCCAAATGATATGATCACTGACTGAAATGACAAAGTTTGTATGTCACAGTTCTTTCATTTACACTGTAATTTTATCAGCTCTATTTTCGCCAAGTGAATCAAGTCATTAATAAAGCTAGAAACAAGATTATGGAAGAAAATAAGAGTGCACCAGTACTGGGTACCTGGGCTCCAATGCTGACTCTAAATCCGACTCCTTGTCCTTTTGTATCCTTTGTAATTTGCTCTTCGAGGACAGGAATTAGGTGTATTAATGGATAGCATTTAATTACTCAACTGTTATATCATTAATGGACTTATTAGTTAACTCATTAACGCCAGATTTGTGGAGTGGAAAGAGCATAAGCTTGGAGTCCCATACGATGCTTGAGCCCTGAAGCAGTGAACCAATTGTCCAGCTTCTCCACGCTGTAGTTTCCTCATCTATAAAGTCAGGGTTAGAGGGTGCCATGAGTACAAAACCTTCGTGTGCTCATTCTATAAAATCTGGAGGGTTGAAGTTGGGACTGTGACTTCAGAATTGCCTCTGAGCCTACCACCAAAAGATAGTCTTGAAATTCAAAGTAACTCAAAGTAGGTTTCCACTGTGGTTGAGATTCTGACCAGTAGAAGACCAGGGGACCACCTATGGAGATCAAATACAGTGGAATTAAACGGAGAAAAGGAAGCAACTGGCATCTGGCTTCTGTGAGCTTGGACAAGTCCGTTCACTCCCAGACCTCAGGCTTCGCAGCTGCACACTGAAGTGGCAGATCTGAGTCCCATTTTAGTGAGCCTAAGTATCTAATATTCTGTTTGGTGAACTGCGGCACGGGATAGAAATTCAATCCAGCCATGTGTTCCATAGAGGAATGATTTATGCTGACTTGGGGACAAGAGGGCCTGTGAACCAAAGGTACAAAGACATGAGTATGAATAATAAAATTTATCAAACATTTCCTCAGGGGGATGTCTCTTTGTGGGTTGTGTGGCACTTACATTCATTCTTATCTTTTTCATAGTCCTCGACTTCTGGAGTTTGTGTAATTATGCCTAATTCTTTTCCTGTTCTTTCAGTGCATAGGCTATGTGTTTTTCCTCTTCCTGTCTCTTTGTGCCTTACACAAAATAGACATGAATTGTCCTTCTGTTGGATGAATTCACTCATTGATTTATAGCAGCAGCAGTGTGGTCCAGGGCAGAGCAAAGGAAAGAACATCAGGGTCAGAAGGTCTGGGTCTTACGCTGTCACTTCCTAGCGTGTGAGCCTGGAAAACCAAAGTAGCCTCTCAGCCTCAGAATGCCAAGCCTGTGTGCCCTACCTCCCAGGTGTCTGTGGTAACTAAATGAATTTACCTGGGTGAAGTCATGAGATAAGTTGCAAGTGACTGAACATACACCATTATTACAACTACATCAAAAAACTGGGACATAGGAATAAAACCTGGAAAAACATATGCAAAATGTTGAACAGTGATTGTTAGGGTCTTGGGATTACAGATGTGATTTTTTTTCATTTCTCTATTTTTCAAATCTTCTGAATCATGATTCTTTTACTTTAAATGGAAGCATTTAAAAAGGTGGTGTCCTATTATTGCTGGCTGGGTCTTATTGGTGTCCTTGGAAAGTCTTCTCTTCCTTTCCACTCCCAAGGCATAGGTCCCACCCCAGGCCCTCCCCACCCAGCCCTGGTCTCCCATTCCAGCCCCGAGTCCATCCTGAATTCTGATGCCAACACCAGCTTCATTCACCATCACTTTTATCACTCAGAAACCTTCACTGGCTCTCTTCTTTTTCTTTCTCATCAAAACTAACTCCTGTGCCTGACCTTCAGCCCCATGACGGTGTGACTGCACATTCCTTCCAGCCACTCCCAAAGCATCTTCAGCCCACCTTAGCCAGTCTTCAACACTGATTTAGGTCCATAGCAGAGAGGGGGCCACAGCCAGCCAAAAAGTGTGTAGTTTGCCTCAAAAAGTATTCTTACAAAGTTTGAGCCAACCTTTAAAAACTGAGATTTCACATAAAAATCCGAATATCAACTTTTTCCTTTAAAAATAAGATCTGACAACATAGATCCTTCATTCCTCAAGGCTACAGTATAGAAACAGTTGATAGGAGCTGAGAAGCAGCTACCCCCTTAGGTGGGGCCTGTGGGCCCATCACTCAGAGCAGGGCCTCTGCTGGCCGACAGGTTACCTTTTGGAAAAAGTAGAGAAAGGGTCTTTTCCTCTGGTCAGAGGCAGCCGCCCCCCAGAGTGCATAGCTTGGCAAGACCAGCAAAGGCTGGAAGTAGTTCACCCTCTGCTCTCCACCTGGGCTGGAGTCTCTCATTAAGGCCAGCTGGCATGACCGTAGGCCTCAGCTCTGCCTCCACAGCAAATGCAGTTAGGCACCTGGCCTCTGTAGGCTCATATATCTGAAACATACAGAATAATGGCCATCTGGCCCCAGCTCTGTTTATCTGTGGTACTCCCAGCTCTGCCCTCTGCTTTGTCTCCGCACTGTCTTCCTTCAGTCACAAGATGGCTGCCAGAGCTAAGCGTGCTGCCTGCCTCTTCATTCACCTGCAGAGGGAGAGAAGACCTTCACACAACCCTCAAACAAGAGCCCTGAGCTCCACTCCAGCTGAATCACTCCTGAGCCAAACCATTTTGGCCAGGACAATGCCAGGCACTGGCTGGCTCAGGTTTAGGTTATCAGAACAATTCACTATGGCAAGGTAGAATACATACCAGTGTTTCTCAGTAAAGGTATTACTAACATTTTGTCTGGGGCAATTCTTAGCTATGCCCTAGTGGCATATCTCACGGCCAAATGTAGCATATCTAGTACCACCATCGTATGCCAGCTGTGCACCCCAGTCATTGGAGTGACCAGAAATGCCCCCACCCTGGTCATATCCAGACACTCCTGCACCTGAAGGTCTCGCCGAACTGAATGGGCTATACAACACAATGGGGAGGGGTAGTTCCTTAAAAACAAAGTCTGGTCCTATTAGGAAGATGGGAGAGTGGGAATTAATTCTGGGAGAACAATACACAAATATTCATTACACTTTCTTCTAGGTGGGAAAGAAGCTAAAAAGGAAGAAAACTGTGGATGCTAAATTTTTAACATGTGATTCCCCTTCAGATGTGCTCCTGGTTACTATGGAAACCCCTTGCTGATTGGAAGCACCTGTAAGAAATGTGACTGCAGTGGAAATTCAGATCCTAACCTGATCTTTGAAGACTGTGATGAGGTCACTGGCCAGTGTAGGAATTGCTTACGCAACACCACCGGATTCAAGTGTGAACACTGCGCACCTGGCTACTATGGGGATGCCAGGAGAGCCAAGAACTGTGCAGGTATGGTTCTGTGCATGCTGCAGCAGCTACCCAGGCAGCACATGTGTGATAGGAGCAGGGTCTCTGTCAGTGCTGGATTTAGATGAATTTATCTTGGGGAAATATTGCAGTTACCCCCTTGACACTTTTCCAGGGCAATATAGGAATGTGCATCCCATACTTCTAGGGGTCGGTATTTTTATCAAGACTAATGTAGCTTAGCTCATGGGTAGAATGAACCATGAGACACTAACACTAGTGAACTTTTGTCTTATCATCTTCATGTCCTTTCAATTTTGATCAAATAAGTAAATCAGACTTCCATAGATTACCTGTCATTGACCAGAGGACTGAATGAAAGTTTGCATGTTTGACATCAATTTTCTTACTCTGCAAGCTATTTGTCTCTTTTTAGTTACGTTTGGTAAAATCAACATTTCAGTGAAATAGATTAGCAAGCCGTAGGTAGTTTAATCACCCCCCTATTTCCTCAAATTATCAGAGTAAATATTTCAGGGATAATATAAGAAATCTTCCTGGTCAGACTTCAGTTAGACTGAAAGGTACACATTTTATTCAGGATTTCTCCAATCCATTTGCCTCAGAGAGTGAAGGTCTTCAGAAGAAAAGTTAAATTGCCTTCCTCTAGGACTAAAGGGAGTCTGAGACTGAATATTCCTTCTCTTACGTGACTTTGAGGGGAAGAAGAGTGAGGGAGAGTTATTGTGCTCTTGTGGCATGCTTCAATTGGAGATTCTCTCACTGAAACAGATTTCCACTTGAAGAGATTTTTAAGAAGTGAAGAGTTTGAAATTGAGAAGAAAACAAATATGATCTGCAGAAGCAATACAAGTAAACATGTTTCCAGGAAAGCTATGTGCATAGAAGCGTAACCCCGAGAATAACAGAGTGGAGAGAGGAGCTCTGTGCCCAGTCAGACTAAAGAGAGAGAAAGTGGGCATCAGAAAGAGTGTTGGCAAAATCAAAGACTTAAACATTGACATCCTGATTCTCAAAATATTGACTCATATCAATATGTCAACTCATGTTTAAGTTACAGAGATGCAGATCAGTCTTAGAAAAGAAGCTGATGCTAGAAGCAGTAAAGCATGATCTTGCTGAATTGTTTAATAAATCTACATTTTGTGGAACATTCAACAGCCAAAATGTAATAAATGTATGTTACCCTTGAAGCTAATTTTTTATGATTATTCTGTAAGACAGTTAAGAGGTGGGAGGAAATTCACAATTCCAGCTTATTGCTAGCCTAGATAGCTTAAGAAATCCTTTGTAAATATTAAAAATTAATCTCCACTCCAGAAGCAGCCACATAGCACAGGGAGATCAGCTCAGTGCTTTGTGACCACCTAGAGGGGCGGGATAGGGAGGGTGGGAGGGAGACGCAAGAGGGAGGAGATATGGGGATATATGTATATGTATATGTATATGTATAGCTGATTCACTTTGTTATACAGCAGAAACTAACACACCATTGTAAAGCAATTATACTTCGATAAAGATGTTAAAAAAAATTAATCTCCACTCCAAAACTCAGTGGAAAATGAACAGTCTAGTGAGATCGGGGTTTTGTTTTTGGTTTTTTCCAAAAGGCATTCTTGAAAATTATCAGTAGATTAATAATGGGCACCCAGATCTTCTAAATTCATGTAAATATGGTCCTAATTCTTTCCACGACATTGTTGCTAGCTATCCCACTGATAGCTGTCATTTGGAGGTTTGGAGTCAGTCTTGCCAAAAGTCAAGCACTGTGGGACCCAAGAATCGCTCTTGGGTCTCCTCACTCACACCTGGCAGTAATCAAACCTGGAGCTGGATTAACTGGAGAATTTGACTGTGATGAAAGGATGGCTTTCAGATTCCAGCTGAGTGATGGACTCTGTGATCATTTTATACCTTATGAAACTGACCAGGAGCTCTTTGGACTGAAGCATTTGCAGAGTCATGTCAGAATCTCAAATAGTTGGGAAAGGAATCCTAGAACATTTAGATTTACTTTTGCCCCAGGGTCACCTTTGAAAATCTCCCTGAGCTGGGGCTTAACTGGGTGAGAGGAATAATCACTAAATCATGTATTCCACACGATCTTAAGAAAGAATATAATTAATCCCCATTGAAGAATTATATACCGATAGCCAGTATTTCTACAAACCACAAAAACATTGTCATATTTTAGGCATTAAGAAATGAATCCCTAATCTCTTGTTTTTGTTTCCCACAGTGTGCAGTTGTGGGGGAGGCCCATGTGACAGCGTAACCGGAGAATGCTTGGAAGAAGGTTCTGAACCCCCTACAGGCATGGACTGCCCAACCATAAGTAAAAATAACAGTACATGATTGACTAACCCCACTTTCTCTAATGTGCTGCAGGTGTAGGATTAAGAAAAGCTATGCAATACTCTCTAGAAACTGCCTGAGTCCAACCCTTGGCTTTAACCCTGTCTGTGCCTCAACCAAATGGACCCTAAACAAAAGACATTCAGTCCACTTGATTCCAATGGGCAGATAGGTGATTTACATTTAAACAGCTCTATTTTAGAAAATTTATTTTATCAAGTCTTTAAGTTCGGCATCTTACTTAGTAGGTAAAGGCTAAGTTGGAAATACAGTTCCCAGTGACTGAGTTCATTTTAGCTCCTTTTTCTATATTATCTCTTCAGGTCCTCAGATAAAGTAATCCACAGACTATGTTTTACAACATTGGGGAAACTGAGATGCCAAGAGATTTAAGTGGCTTTTCTCAAATCACTCTAAATCTGAAGTGGCACCAGAAATATAATATTCAGGCCTTATGAAATGGAGCTGCCTTTTCTTTCGGGCCCCTCTGGTTATTCAAATCATGAGTATTCCTAATGGTGCAAGAACCTGCTGAAACATTTCAAAACAAATGCCCAGACCCGGTCTCAATGACTTCTCAAGCATCCTTCAAGCCCTTAGCCTAGAGAAGTCCATGATTGAGTTTTTAGAAGGATTTAAGGAAAGCTTTGCCTTAGAAAACCTTCTATCAAGAAAGTAATATTTGGCTTTAGGTAGAGTGGTTTAAAGACTGCTTTAATATTAGATATCCCTTCCCCTAAACAAAAGTATCTTGGCCGCTCAGGCCCTCTAGGCACAAGAGATTAATATTACTGAAGGTGACATAGGATGGGAGGCACAAGCAGGACAGAGTTTATACACTGACAGCATAGGTGACCCCCTAAGCAAGGTCACTTTAAAGACATCAAGGTGCCTGCTTGGCCCTACGCATCTTTTCCACCAGCCTGATGTACTGGCTGGGGAACCATTCCTTTGAGAGCATATGAGGAAGTCTGCGTTGAACTTCAAATAACAAATTAACATATTAACAACCATTAACACTTTAGTCTCCATTTATCAGTTCTCTAGGAGAGAGTGCAGTCTGGGGGAAAGAGATTGGGAACAGAAAAGTTTCAAAGGGTGTCCTTTGTGTGTGTGTCACAGGAGGGCGCTGGGTCCTGGGGGTGATGACAGTGGTCAGAGGAACTCAAACGTGAAATGCAGGAAGCAGCGAGAACTGCCACCTACCTAACCATGTGTGCAGGTTCGTCAGCTATCAGGGAGTGATATTCACAAACAGTGATGCCCTGCAGACCTGCTTCTGCTGAACCATTCATCCCGACAGGAGGTCGGGCCATGGGGAGGCGCTGAGACATCCCTGGGGTGAGGTGAAGGCATTAGAGCCTGAATAGGCAGTAAGAAAAGCTGCCAGGAGAGGGGGAATACCTGGCACGTTCCATCTTCACTAGCCGGCACCAAGAAGAAGCCCAAAGCCTGACATGGAGAGAGTCATCCCAGATAGCTTTCCTACCACCAAAGTAAAGTGGAGAGAGGGTTCTCCTTTGCCACCCATCTCTCAGATGCCTTGCCCTTTGTGCTTCCTTTCTTTCTCAGTTCAACCTTTAGTGTTCATGTTAACCTAATTTTCAGTTGCATGTGTTTGTTTTTTTGTTACGTTTTAAGTGCCCGATTAACACTTTAGCTCATCTTAGGCCCTACTCTGTTTTGAGTGTAAGGACTATTTCCTGGCCCAGAACAACTCCTCAGGAAACAAAATTACAAGTAGTATTAACCAAGAAAGTGCATATAATAATCGACTTAAAGCAGTACGCTTCCCAGCTGACCTTTGATTTTGAAGAAATGACATACCCACTTTACCCCCAGGCTGTGATAAGTGCATCTGGGATCTGACTGATGACCTTCGGTTAGCAGCGCTCTCCATTGAAGAAAGTAAATCTGGTCTGTTGAGTGTGTCATCTGGTGCCGCTGCTCATAGGCATGTGAATGAAATCAACTCCACCATCTACCTCCTCAAAGTATGCAGGAATGGTATACCTTCTGTGTATTTTCATTCTGGTTTCATAGGGTCACTCCTGCTAATTCCTGTCCATTTTGGTATGAGTCCAGTGGTTATATTACAGATTGTTAGACCTAGGAAATTATGAAAAGTTGATTACAGTCATGAACTCCAGCCTAAACCAAGAGCTGTCGTCTATTAAAAAGGTTAATAGGGAAAATGAAATGACTAAAAAACTAGTATCTGTGTACAAAGCTATTGATGGAGGAGAAACACTCTTATTTCAGTGGAGCTGTACATTGGTTATTCAAGTCAACACTGCAGACATACCATTACCTTAGCTTCAGTTTGCTGTGTTTTCAGGAGTTTCTCTAAAAACTAACACACACACTCTCATTCTCTCTTTCCTCCTTCTTCCCTCCCTCTCTCTCCTGCCCTTACCTTTCCTTCTCACTGACACACATTCTTTCTCATCTCACACACACACTCAAATACACAGGCACACTCACATGCTCTGTTTCTCTGCCTAGATCTAGTGGTTAACATCTAATAAGCAAGTGAAAGGCAGGCAATAGTCAAAAACCATAACAGTGCTTGTATATCTAAGCTTTAAGAGGTGTTTTTTCCCCCTTTAAATCATGGGCTTCAGGGCTTCCTTGGTGGCGCAGTGGTTGAGAGTCCGCCTGCCGATGCAGGGGACACAGGTTCGTGTCCCGGTCTGGGAAGATCCCACGTGCCGCAGAGTGGCTGGGCCTGTGAGCCATGGCCACTGAGCCTGCGCGTCCGGAGCCTGTGCTCCGCAACAGGAGAGGCCACAACAGCGAGAGGCCCGCAAATCATGGGCTTCAATCACAACCAACGGATATTTTTTAAAACAATAATGATTTGCTGAAAGGATAATAGAATTAATACCAGCATACTTTTTTACTTTGTTAGTCAGTTTAGCATAATGGTTTAAGAGCAGAAACTTTGACACCAGAATGCTTGGATTCAAATCCCAGCTCTGACACTTACTAGCTATGTGACCTTGGGTAAGTTATTTAACCTCTTTATTTTTCAGTTACCTCATCTGGAATTGAGGATAATTATTACACCCACCTCATGGGTTGTTGAGGGAATTCAGTGAGTTGTTATATGCAGAGCAGTTAGAACAGTACCTAACATAGAAAGTGCTCATTACTCTGCTTTTCGGAGGTGCAAATGATATCCACAGCAATTGCCCAAATGTGCAAAGTGTAAAACAAAACAAAAATCACAAAATTGTAAACCTGGATGGTCTGGATGGAATCTTAGTAAGTACTCTATTCCCAGTTTAGGAATTGTTCTTAACCAGACTCATCTGTTTGGACACATAAAGGCACTGATTCTCAGAGGAGTTACCCAGACTCAGTCCTTTTGATACCACTTGAATCCTCTTTCCCCAACAGCACAACTTCAAGGTAGAAATAATTATTATATTATATTATATTATATATAATAATATTATAGCTGATGGGAAGTCAGTGCCAAGATTGAAGGGCTTACTCCAAAGTAATCGAAGGAAAGCTGCATTTGGACCAAACGGCTCAAAATGGAAAAGAAAGGGGAAAATGGTCTGAAATAAAGAGAATTGTTCTCCTTACACCAAAAAGAGGAAAGTGAATTTCTAAACTCCATTTGCACTGATTGATGTGGTTTATCATTTCCTCCAAGACCTGCGAAATTGAAGTTTTAAGGCTCAGACACCCAAGGCCACTGCCAGTCTATATTGTGCCTTTGTGCAGATTTGGAAAAGATACCCTTTCCCCAGAACCAGCACAGCCCAAGCCAGAATCTCCAGCCTGGTACGTGGAGCTTGCAGAATTTCTGCCCCTAGGGCCCTCCACCCCCTTGTGCAGACCTCAAACTTCATACCAGCCTGCAGTAGCCTGTGGACCCCACTATTTTGAGAATAAAGGCTCACACTCTGCTCTGAGTCCTCTTGCACTGAAAGAGTTTTCTGCATATTTTTACAAACCTGGTGTGCACATCTACTGACTATGGAAAAATACGTGTTTTTTTTTCCACAGACAAAATTGTCAGAAAGAGAAAACCAGTATGTCCTAAGAAAGATACAAATCAACAATGCTGAAAACACAATGAAAAGCCTTCTGTCTGACGTGGAGGAATTAGCTGGAAGGGTACGTGTTCAGTTTCTGGGACTAACTTCAGAGATGGGATTTAGCTGGTGTGAGACTGGCTAGTCACAAATGACTGAGGCTTAACACAGCCCAGAAAAAATGCAGTGACCCAGGTGCCTTAAAATAAATCAAGGCAAGACATTAGGAGAAAGTTAATATACTTGGTCTCTACTGTGTCTTCCCATTTTAATTGGTTTCCTTGAAAAAACAGGTTTATGGAAAACTCTCATTGTATTTGCTGCTGGTAAATACGGTTGATACATGTTTTAATTAGGGTAGTCGTTCAGTTGTTCACCTTAACATTTTATGGCTAAGAGCAATAAAACACCCAGAAATAAACTTCATTATATAGAATATAAAATTTAAGTGTTTGCTAAAGTATGCATTAAATAATAAAAGGAAAGAAGAGAAATTGTGTTGAGAAAGCAATTTTGCAGTTTGGCAGGAAAAAAACCCACTTTGGACCCTCATTTTATACCATATACTAAAATAAATTTCAGACAGATTAAAGACGAGTTTAAATCTCAAATCTACAAGAAAACACAACTAGATAATTATTAAACCTTGAAAGGAAATAACAATACACTTAAATATAGTGTGAAGAATTGTAATAAAAAGAAATAATAGATTTGACAAGAAAAAATTTCAAATACATAGTAAAACAACTAAATAAATGAAAAAAGTCACCAAGACTAAGAAAAATGTCAAGGGAAATATGACTTATAAAAGCTCTCAAAAATTAACAAGAAAAACATTAAAACATGAGCAAAGTCAATGTGAGAGACTATTAAATACATTCCCCAAGAGCCTAATGGAAAAATATCCATCCTCTGTACTAATAAAAAAAATACAACTAAGCCACAAGGCGCCATGTTTAACATGTTAAAATGTTGAACACATTTTTTTCCCTGATTATGTTCCACCAGTTCTGCCCAGAGTACTCTGGAATTTCTGCTTTCAGATACTGATGTTTGATGTTATAAATTGCTGAAGTTCTTTTCAAAAACAATTCTCATTTTCTACAAAAATAAAGGTTAAAATAACTCTGATAATCTCTTTTGACCTTGGACCTCTTAAACTAAGAGATTATGCTTCTAAAAATGTGAATTACTCTAATTGGATCCTTGGAAGATTCAACTACTTTTAAATGCATATAAAAATTGTGTCCCTCCCATGCAAAGGAGCATGTTAATCCAACCATGAGCGTTTGAAGAGCAGTGAGATCGCTTAAGTTTCAAAGGAAATACCAGGAAAGAAATCTTTGTGAAAACTCGTTGTAATTTCATTTGTGTCATGGCTATAACTTACTGAAAGTGTCTCAAATTCCTGAGGAAATGTTTTCACCAAGATTAGCTCCTCCCATAGCTCAGACATGGACTTACTGATTCTTTTGTTGTACCATTTTCCTACTTCCAATATAAGTTAAATGCAGGCTTTCATGGGGAGGAAATAGTGCAAGCTTGAAAGGGACATCACAGAAAAGGCTCCTGAACAATGAGAACAGACCACCAAAGCCAAAAGTTGATGATAAAGCGACTGGAGCATTCACCCAGCTGTTGCCATCGATTCTTATTGAAAATAACATCCTTCTGGCTATGACACAAACAGTCCTGATGGTGAAGGAACCTGCTGAAACATTTTGAAACAAACACCCAGAGGGGGTCTTAATGACTTCTCAAGCATCCTTCAAGCCCTTAGTCTAGAAAAATCCATAATTGATTCTTAGAAGGATTTAAGAAAAGCTTTATCTTAGAAAGCCTTCTATCAAAAAAATAACTAATATTTAGCTTTAGCTAGAGTGAAGGATTCCACTGTAGATTCCCACAGTGTGATAAAAAAAATCACAGTAATGTTGCCTCTTGAACTTGAAAATATGGTTGATCCTTGAACAACACAGGTTTGAACTGCACGGGTCCACTTATATGCAGGTTCTTTTCAGTAAATACGTACTACAGTATTACATGATCTGCAGTTGGTTGAGTCCACAGATACAGAACCTCGGATACAGAGGGCCAACTGTAGAGTTATATATGGATTTTCAACTGTGTCGGTGCCCCCAACTCCTACGTTGTTCAAGGGTCAGCTGTACCTCTGTATGCAAAGTACCTGTCACATGAATCTCATGTAATCCAAATCTCACAATTTATATTAACCTAAAGTTACTGTGTTTTTTCCCGACCTCCATATCTAAGTCCTCTAGCCCCCTTTTGATAAATCTTACTGCCTTTTCCCACCTGCTACTTCTGGGAAACCCCTACAGGATGCCCATGCATTTGTGTTCCCAAATAGCTGCTGCTCAAAAAGGTCTCACTTGTGCCAGTGCTGATCATGTCTGTAATGAAAGTACCAAAGCCTATGTCAAGATTCCACTCTCCCATATTCCCAAAGCCACCATGCTCAAAGTCAGAGTGGGACTAGGCTACAAGCAGAAGTGAAGATGGTGGCCCTCTCTCAATCTCAGTGCTGCCCTTTGCCATCTGGATCTAAAAGGCACACTGTAGAGCCCAGTCTCCAAGGGCTGGCCCAGGAGGGTGCTGCACCATTCCCTCCACTTCTCCATCTCCTCCCTACTCCTTCCCTATGTGGAGCCACAGCAAAAGTTCCCCATATATCAACACGTACAAAGATCTTTAGGGTTGGGAGGAAAGTGGGTCACTTCCACACATCAAAAGCAACTGAGCCTGATCTCCGAGCCTGATCTCCAATCCTGATAAAAAGACAGGACAAAAAGTCAAAATATGTTTCAATTCCAATTGACCAGAAGATTGAAGAACTTTGGCCTTGGCCTTGCAGAATATTAAAGCAAGGAGCAGAAGACAATGCTGAAGAAGTTCTCAGAGGCCAAATCATGAAGAACCTTTCCCACCATGCTCATCCTGTGGACTTTGGAAGATATTAGAGCATTTACCTACAACAATGAGCTGATTAGGTGTGAAGTTTCAGAAACATTCCTCTGAAGCGGGGATGGTAGGTTTAAGACTCTGAAGACAGGGACACCCGTCAGTAGACTGCCGCAGTAGTCCAAACAAGAGTGGTCAATTCCTGCCTTGTCTTCATTGGAAAAGAATTTGCAGTGAGCAGTGGTAACATGAGATTGTGGCGGTGGGGACCAGGAAGAGAGGCCAGAATGACAAGTGGAATAAAAATGACTCAGTGACCAATTGGATATGAAGAGTTGCAAGGATGTAAGCTCTGACGTGGAGAAATAGATGGCCAGGACTAAAAACTCAGAATGGATTTCCCTGGACCTTTTAAGGGTGAGCTCTCTGTGGATGCCAGAGATTTTAGTCTGTAGCTCAAGAGAAGAGATCAAGGCTGGAAAGGTATTTGGAAGTCAATGTTTAGGAGATAGTTAAACCCAAATTAGATATCACTGTACAGATTCTGAAATGGCACGCCAATATTCCTACTAGCATTTTGTCCAGCACTGCCCCTGTTTATGCTTGTCTCCCAGAGTGATTATTAAAAGTTCCCCTTTCACTCTCAAAAGTGTCCCAGTTTAAACAATAAAGTATATGGCCATCCTAGATATTATCATCCTCAATTTAATAGTATTCTAGGTACACTATACTTTATGCACTGTATAATAAATAAAATTCTTGCCACTTTTTACATCAAATATGTACAAGGAGAATTCGCTCTTGAGGTGAGTAAATGATTAATCCATTTGTAATGTTAAACATCAACCGGCTTATAGTTGAAAGCTAATTTTTTAATTTCAGTTTTTCTTAAAGCAGGGTGCACCTGTTTTACCATGTGCCTGTATCATTATTTTCCTTCCATAATCAAAGTTAAAGAAAAAGTAAAACTTTCAAATAAGGCGTCACTATATATTATATCCAGTAATTTTGCAATTTAAAGTAACATGTTCCTCTTTGCCGCAGTCTTTTATTAAATACATATATCTAAGCGCCCTCTGGTGTTTGTCAGAAGAGGTTGTCTTAGAGCTATGACATCTGCCAGCTGTCTTTCATTACTTCAATAATTCTCAAAGTTTCCATATCAAGAAATCAATTAAATGAACACAGTAATAACAATAAATCTTTTCCCCTGAAGGATAAAGCCAAAGTCAAAAATACGCATGTTGTGTTTTTTAAGTATAACTCAATTTAAACTGGACCAAAAATCAACTTGTTAAAATTTTTTTAATGTTTTATATGTCTGTGTCCCTATTTTTTAAAGGCGGGGAGGGGTGACATCAAGAATAGATTGATCTTATTTTCTGTATCATCTAATTTTAAAGTGGCCACAGATTTTTGTGTCTCTGGGAAGCATTAGAACAGGATAAGAGGGAGACTGGAATTGGGGGAAAGAACATCATGACTCAAGATTGCAGTGTCCATTCAGAGAGCCCACACTTTAGGGAAGGGGCTGCTGGCCGCAGTCTTGCTGCGCAGGGAGCTTTGTATGGAGGAGATTTCGGATAAAATGCCCGATGAAAGGCTCCTGGGGCATGTGTCTGCTAGGATACCATGTCTGCATTCTCTTCCTTGATGAAGAGCCACTTGCTTGGGTTATGCTTGGGAAGTGTAAAAACATTCCAGGTAAAATCATGGCCTAGTCCTCCAGCTGGAACAGTGGATGAAAGGAGAGAAATTTGAAATAGCCACTCTCCTGTCCTGGGGGAGTCTACCAGCCAGAACTCTGTGTAGCAGATCACCCTGCAGTCCAGTCAGGTACTGCAGCCCTTTGTCACAGAGCTGAGCCAAAAAGACACTGGACGAGGCAAGTGGGCACTTCACCAAATGTCAGACTGAAGAACTCTCCCTCCTCTCAAATATACCCATGAGTCAGTCTTTCTGATGCCAAAAGGAAGTACACGTCCCCATGCTGTGCATACAGGCCTGTGTCCTGGCCTTGAACCATTTTTTAGATCAGCTTCTGACCTTATACATACAGAGAGAAATACACACGTACACATGCACACCCACACATCCTTTCTTCAGGAGCCACATTTGAGCTGGAATTTCATTTTGACAAATCCTACGTGGGAGCTCTGTGAAACAGAGTTGAAAGAATGAAAACGGCTTCTCAGGGAAGGACTTCATTCACTCTGAGCCAAAGCTACTTGAGTAGTTATTTGTGCACAAGTGCCATCAACGTTGATGGGAATTTGAAAGGCAGCACTGAAAGTAGCATTTAGCACAGTGAGCATAATCCTTTAAATCTCTGTGGCAATTCAGTTGCAGCAGTGGCTGGACCACCCAGAAGCCACTGAATGCATGGAGCATTTTGAGATCTGCCTGCTTTCTCAACAAGTTTCCCTTTGAACCTTTAATCATTTCAGTTAGCACAATGACAAACTAATCAGCAGACATGGCTAATTCCCTAGTCTGGCATCTTGAGATACAATAAAAATTCAGAGGGTAAATTACATATATAAGATGGTTGGTTTGGGTTGAACTGTGATTGATGGCTTAGGAATAGCATCTATAATTCTAAAGTGGGTCATCACATCCGTCTTCATGCATGATTTCTGAGACCATGTTCTATATTCTAGAACTTTCACATGTCAGGGAAATTTATGTTTATGGAATACATTATGCCCACCCATCCCCACATGCACATACACAACCTTTCCTTCTTGCAAATTTAATCTGGTATTTATGCGGATTATTTATAGGAAAGTCAAGCCACAAGAAAGAGCCAGTTGGCTCAGAAGGAAAGCATGGATACCATTAACCACGCAACTCAGCTTGCAGAGCAAGCCCATGATGTGAGGGATAAAATCCAAGGTAAATATATTCTCTTCTGGTTTAGCTTCATATCAAGGAATCTTTCATGTTATTAACAACAATAAAAATAGTGGCTACTGTTAGTGTTTATTGTGTGCCAGGACCTGTTGTTAGAGTGTTATAGGTTTAAACTCGTGTAAGATCTTTCAAGTTTGTTTACCTGAGACTTCTGAGCACTCATCTCTGCTTACTATCTATTTTCAATAATAAATGCACAGGGTAGAGGGAATTCCCTGGCAGTCCAGTGGTTAGGACTCGGCGCAGCAAGGCCAAAAAAATAAATGTAGAAAATCATTCCCTTTCTAGGCATTTCACAGAAATGGAATGCCAAAATACCTTTCTGGTAGAGGAAATTACATGCTGTGCTGTCTGTAAAATGCAAGAGTTGAGTAGGAGTCACATTTTTCTCAATAATATGCTGTGAAAACACTGCCTTTAGAGTGGCAGTAAACTGTCCACTAATCCAAATCGTCCTAAACTGTGTCTATAATGCTTTCCCAAGAACCAGGCAGGCCGCATGCTCTGGTCCCCAATCCAGAAGAAAAGCCAAGAGGGGGTGTGGAAGATTTCTTTGCCCTAAAGCATAAAATTGTAGCAGACTTTACCTTTCTTCTTGAGGGTTTACTTATTTGTGTTCTAACTTCTCACAAGTGCAGGCTGCATTTTGAAGACTATCTTAATAGCACACTGAAAGCCAGCCTTCAATTTACCAACAGAAAACAGGCGATTGTGTTTGTTCTAAGATAAAGAGAATTTCCTTGGGTTACAGTCTGCTAAGATACAGTATTTGTGTGTTTCCATAGTTTTTATTATCCTATATATTAAGAGCTGGATGACAACTCCAGGTGCATCTCAAGGGCACACGACAGTAAAGGGACCCACAGTGGAAGATTCATATCTTTACACTGAGCTATAGAGAACATATTCCAGGAAAAGGGATGTATGGAGCCAAGATTAATCTTTTGCTATATTTCCTTTGGTGCCCATAATATGTAATAGAAACAAATGGTATGCATTTCAAACATCCCCTGCTCCCATCCTCACTATCTCATGCTTTTGCATCTATGAATAAAATATTCTTTTCCTATAATATTTTAGAGTTACTGTTGATTTATTTGAAAAGTAAGATTAAACCTAGATTAGCTGATCTCATCTAATTAAGAAATAAATGTCCCTCTAGGCAGCAAATAAAGCCAGTATCTTATTAAGCCATTGAGAAAAAAATGTCACCTTTCCTGTTGTAACTCAAATTTTGATTCTAAGTTGTTTCATTTGGAAAGAATCTAAGTCCTCTTATTTGACCCTTAAGGCATAGGAAAGAAGGAAAAAATACAAAAGAAATGTAAAGAGGAAACAATAATTTACCTTTTTTTTTTTTTTTTTTTTGCGGGACACAGGCCTCTCACTGCTGTGGCCTCTCCCGCTGCGGAGCACAGGCTCCGGACGCGCAGGCTCAGCGGCCATGGCTCACGGGCCCAGCCGCTCCACAGCATGTGGGATCTTCCCGGACCGGGGCACGAACCCGTGTCCCCTGCATCGGCAGGCGGACTCTCAACCACTGCACCACCAGGAAAGCCCCTTACCTTTTTTAAAATAATATATGAACAGTCTCAAAAACCAAAGGCAAAAATATTGTTCTCTGTATTTCCTTTTTCTAATCTAGACCAGATGTGGCTAAAATAAAATAAGCCATATTGTAAATATAATATCTGCATCAAAATGCCAAGAAATCTAGCATTGCAAGTGCTAGATCTGAGGAAAAGTATCTATGATTAGTTTATTTCAGGAGTTGATATTTTAGACTTTACTTGAAAAGTGAATATTTAATCCCTTCAGAAGTTTTTTTCTTTTTTTTTTTTTTTTAACATATCTTGGTTTCCCTAAAACTTTCTCAGTAATATTTACAACACTGAAAACCTCTTCTCCCATTTATCTCCCTCTCTTCAGAGTTCAGGGATGCTTCACAACACCAATAGTGTGTCATTCCTTATTGCCAACCATCTCCAAACCACCTCTAAAATAACTACTGGTGACCTTCAAGCTATTATCCATATAAAATACAAGCCCTTATCCTGGTATGATTTATGTGAGACCAGTGTTGTTTACCCATCTTGTCTGGCCAACCACATAGATCATAGTAAACCAAAGACAGACAATTTCATTTATGCCAGGGAGATAAAATGCTTCCTCCTGGAGCTGCCATAGGACAAGGTGGCAATTACATAACTATCATCTGATCATATGTAGTAGGAAGAGGGAGCCAGAGGCCTGCTCATCGCCGCCAGTATTCAGACAACTCATCTAATGCCTCTGATCCTCAGCAGTCCCTGTTGGTTCTGAAATTCTCCGTCCTACTTACAGATGTGGGGTGAAAATGACCCAAAGTCAAAACGGCACAATCTTGACAAGCAGTCATACCACAGAAGGCAAATAGCAATTGCAAAAAAAATGTATATATTAATGAGCAAAAGCTCACATCCTACTATAGCAAACCTCTATATTGTATCTAGTCTGTACGACAATCTGAAAGACTTGTTTAAACAACCGTCAATATACACTCATTTTGGCTTAGAGCTTGGGTAAAATCCTTGGCTAAATTGCAGTTAATATCTCCAATGCCTACTGCATGTGACAGGAGATACCTCAGAACATTTTCTCCATGTTATGTATTTTATATAAAAGGTTGGTCAAAGACCCCAGATTTGTGTGTCTTAAATATTAACAGTTTTGAATCAGAATAGAAATCAGATTCAGCTGAAATCAGGGCAGGCTTTGTATTAATTCCATTCCTGTTCTGAAGACACCAAATGAAAAGCAAAGAAGAGTGATTTCCTCGGGTTTAACCTCTCCCTGGAATATATGATGAACTCTGATGCCAACACATTCACAGCATGAACATCAGCATGCTGTCTTTGCTGAGTCTCTCTTTCCATTTTAGGATCAGCCCTTCCCTTTGTCCTCACTGTCCGTGTTTTCAGTGACATCACTGTCAAATGCCCAGTCATCTCTCCCTACTGTCTTCTCTCACCGTGTCCTTCCTTTCAGAGATCAACAACAAGATGCTCTATTATGGGGAAGATCGGGAACTTAGCCCTGAGGAAATCTCTGAGAAGCTGGTGTTGGCCCAGAAGATGCTTGAGGAGATCCGACGCCGTCAACCGTTCCTCACCCAACGGGAACTTGTGGATGAGGAGGCAGATGAAGCCTATGAATGTAGGTGTATTCGACTCCTAGAGCCCAGCATGTGTCTGCTTCCTTTGTGGGTCCAGGAGAGGACCCCCAGTCACAGGGCAACATTTGGTCAAAGCAACCAATTCCCAATATTCAGTTATTTAGTTTATACGTGGCCTCAGGGAGTCATTCAGGACAACTTGACTGTATGACCAGGATTTTTAGATCCAGACCCAACCTTGAGCTTTTGAGAAACAGCTGAGATTCCACAAGGAATCTACAAAATTTTACTCCTGAGGAGAAGAAATAGGAACTTAGCAGTTGGTGAAAAACAAGGGAAGGAAAGCTAAGGGGAACCAATTACCAGAACTACAATAAGAAGTCTCATTGAGAAGACAGTAAAGCTACAAGCCCAGCAACATTCATGTTCCAATGTCCATGAATGACTTTTTAATGACTTTGAGCCTTCAATGGAAATTGAACATTTCCTTTAATGATTAATGTAGGTAACAAACCACAGTAGTATTAGTGAATCTATGACTTGGTCACTGTATCAGTTATAAATTAGTATCTCACAATCCACCCCAAACATATTCATTTAAAACAATAACCATTTATTTGCTTGTGATTTCATAGGTTGGTAATTTGGGCTGGACTCAACCTAGATAGCTCATCTCTGCTCCGTGTGACATGGTCGAGCTCACTCACATGTCTGGGGTCTTAGTTGAAATGGCTGGGCCTCTCCCTCCATGTGGGGTTTTATCCTCAAGGAAGCTAGCTGAGGCTCGTTCATATGTCAGAAGCCTTCCAGGAGGGCAGGAATGGAAAGGGCAAGGTCTCTTGAGGCTTGGCCTTGGAACTCAGCAATGTCATCTTCATTCTGTTGATCAAGACTGTCCAGATTCAAGGGTGAGGAAAAAGACTCTGCTCTTGATGGGAAGAGTTACAAAGAATTTGTGTCCATTTTAATCTACACAATCAACAAAAGAAGCTCCAGGTTTGCATATCATATTTTAGTTGTTACTGTTAATCTCACAACATTAAATTCATCAGTAATTCAAAGTTTTAGCAGTTATTGGTCTCACCTCTAAATCTTGTTAGTTAATGCATTCATAAAGAAGCACATATTACCAATTTTTTTAATATACTGGTCTTTTTAATTCTATGTATTTTATCTTGTGCATTTTAAAATACATAAGAAGGGCTCTGAAGGCTTCACCAGATTGTAAAGGGGCCCATGATACAGAAAGGGTTAGGAACGCCTACGTTAGCTCATTTTCCTACAATTGTCACTATCAACTTCTGTTAAAACTTACTGTGAATATTCTCGAAGAGGAACATTCTGGACATAAAGGCCTATTGTGATAGCAAACTTATAAGGTCTTAGAAACAGTAAGAAATAAAGAAGAATCTCAGGCCCATTTCAGAGTCAGGATGAGGCCAGCAGTCAGGAAGGTTGGAGCTCTGATGTCACAGCCAGATACTTTCACGCTCCTTGCCTATTTTGGGATTTAACAAGACTGTTCTGGGGAAATGGAACCAAGTACATCTCCTACTTAGCCGCCTTCCGCCTAGTGAATGCATTTTCAACCACTTTCTCAACTCAGCCGTGAACTTTGTATCTTCTGCTCATGGTGATGAAAGTAAATAGAAAACCTCAATAAGACAGACTGATAGTCCCTGGAGAAAAAATAGAATTAAGGCACATAGTCAATGTGTGTAACTTTGATCAGAGAATTAAGATATATGCAAAGTCTAAGAATATATCATTGCCATTTAATCTTCTTTCCAAGATAATGATTTAGGTTTGACCTAAAGGAGCTAAGTAAAAACAGCTGCCTGGAGAGAATACAGAAAATGAATGGTTGTGAACATCATTTGCCAGTAACAGACAAAACAACTGGGGTTGTCTCTAATAGTAAGACTGTAGTATATCCAAGTTTCCTTTGTATGGTCAAATTATTAGTAATCTCGGTAATAATAAACCTAGTTTAATTACATCATTTCTACTTAAAGCATAATCTTCATGGGAAAACTAATCAACTCCCATTTTAGCTAATGGTGGTCCAGGGGCTCCCAAACCCTACAAAATAGTATTTAAAACTTCAGATATCAAAGATGGGGCTGTTTTTGTGAACAACAGCTTCAATCGCTATTGCTAAAGAAGACATACCCTGATGAATTTACATCTTTCTAAGTGCGGGATGGGATGGGAGGAGAAGGGAGAAGCCCAGACTGAGTTTCTATGTACCTTTCTTCCCAGTGCTGAGCCAGGCTGAGAGTTGGCAGTGGCAGTACAACGATACTCACTCTCTGTTTCCTGTGGTCCTGGAGCAGCTGGACGACTATAATGCTAAATTGTCAGACCTCCAGGAGTCACTTGACCTGGCCCTTGACCATATCAGGGATGCTGAAGACATGAACAGAGCCACAGCAGCCAGGCAGCGGGATCACAAGGTACAGTGGACACTCTAACTGTAAATGCATTTCGGGCATATACAACATGAAGTTATGCCAAGAAGGGACAGTTGGTAAACAGTTTTTTTTAATATTGGTACATTTAAATCTTTATTTTTAAAATTATCTGTACATTTTTCGCCACAATAATTTGCTAATATAAGTGTGTACACCTAAACTCAAGTTGAAACCATTGTAGTTGTTGAGCTTGTGCATTGATAAGAATGCAGTTGTTCCTGGTGCTTGTGTCCACCTGTGTTGGATGTATTGCTCTTGCAACTGAGTAGACAAGGCATGATTCCTGTGCCTAACTTTTTTTATACTGAGAGCAGTAAAAATCCCAAAGCAACCCGGAACCATGTTCCTGTAAAGATGTGTATAATTTTTGGAAGGGCCTGAAAAGCAGATCTCACAGCCTGGCTGGTCAGCAGCTGCAGAGATAGGGAGTCTAATTCAAGCTAAGGTCATACAATTACAAAGAGGTGAGAAAAATTCCCAGGCTTGGCCAGAGGTTGCCAAGGCAGTCACCCTACGGGGCCAGGATTTGTGCATGCCCATACCACCAGACTTAGAACTGGTGATGCTCACACTTCTGTGCCAAGTGATGCACACACTCATCACCAAGAGTGGTCATCTTCTGATAGGAAGACACCTGCCTCTTTGGACATATTTATAAAGGTTAGAGTGGAAAAGCAATGTCAAAAATAGGAAGCAACTGTGTGCAAACTCATTACTTTAGCTATGTTTATTGTCAGCAAACCCAACTTAAATTAGGTTCTCTGCTCTGATTTTCAGTCATCACTTTCTCTTAGTAAGTCATTGTAAAATTTCCTAAATAAAAGTGAGTTAATCTCTTGCATTCCTACACACCAATAATGAAAAATCTGAAAGAGAAATTAAGGAAATACTCCCATTTACCATTGCAACAAAAAGAATAAAATACCTAGGAATAAACCTACCTAAGGAGACAAAAGACCTGTATGCAGAAAACTATAAGACACTGATGAAAGAAATTAAACACAATATAAACACATGGAGAGATATACCATGTTCTTGGGTTGGAAGAATCAACATTGTGAAAATGACTATACTACCCAAAGCAATCTACAGGTTCAATGCAATCCCTGGCAAATTACCAATGACATTTTTTATGGAACTAGAACAGATCATCTTAAAATTTGTATGGAGACACAAAAAACCCCGAATAGCCAAAGCAGTCTTGAGGGAAAAAAATGGAGCTGAAGGAATCAGACTCCCTGACTTCAGACTATGCTACAAAGCTACAGTAATCAAGACTATATGGTACTGGCACAAAAACAGAAACATAGATCAATGGAACAAGATAGAAAGCCCAGAGATAAGTTCATGCACCCATGGTCAACTAATCTATGACAAAGGAGGCAAGGATACACAATGGAGAAAAGACAGTCTCTTCAATAAGTGGTGCTGGGAAAACTGGACAACTACATGTAAAAGAATGAAATTAGAACACTCCCAAATACCATACACAAAAATAAACTCAAAATGGATTCAAGACCTAAATTTAAGACCAGACACTGTAAAACTCTTAGAGGAAAACATAGGAAGAACACTCTTTGACATAAATCACAGCAAGATCTTTTTTGATCCACCTCCTACAGTAATGGAAATAAAAACAAAAATAAACAAATGGGACCTAATGAAACTTCAAAGCTTTTGCACAGCAAAGGAAACCATAAAGACGACGAAAAGACAACCCTCAGAATGGGAGAAAATATTTGCAAACGAATCAACGGACAAAGGATTAATCTCCAAAATATATAAACAGCTCATGCAGCTCAATATTAAAGAAACAAACAACCCAATCCAAAAATGGGCAGAAGACCTAAATAGACATTTCTCCAAAGAAGACATACAGATGGCCAAGAAGTACATGAAAAGCTGCTCAAGATCACTAGTTATTAGAGAAATGCAAATCAAAACTACAGTGAGGTATCACCACACACCAATTAGAATGGGCATCATCAGAAAATCTACAAACAAGAAATGCTGGAGAGGGTGTGGAGAAAAGGGAACCCTCTTGCACTGTTGGTGGGAATGTAAACTGATACAGCCACCATGGAGAACATTATGGAGATTCCTTAAAAAACTGAAAATAGAATTACCATGTGACCCAGCAATCCCACTAGTGGGCATATACCCAGAGAAAACCACAATTCAAAAAGACACATGCACCCCAGTGTTCACTGTAGCACTATTTACAATAGCCAGGTCATGGAAGCAACCTAAATGCCCATCGACAGACGAATGGATAAAGGAGATGTGGTACATATATACAGTGGAATATTACTCAGCCATAAAAAGGAACGAAATTGGGTCATTTGTTGAGACGTGGATGGATCTAGAGACTGTCATACAGAGTGAAGTAAGTCAGAAAGGGAAAAGCATCGTATATTAACGCATGTATGTGGAACCTAGAAAAATGGTACGGATGAACCGGTTTGCATGGCAGAAATTGAGACACAGATGTAGAGAACAGAGGTATGGACACCAAGGGGGGAAAGCCGTGGGGGCGGGTGTGATGAATTGGGCGATTGAGATTGACATGTATACAATGATGTGTATAAAATTGATGACTAATAAGAACCTGCTGTATAAAAAAATAAATAAAATTTAAAAATTTTAAAAAAGAAAATGAGATTCTGTCTGTTTAGGTATTCTCATAAACTCCAAAACTCCACCTTCCCAAGACTGTTTCTATCTCTTTTTAAGTGTCAGGAAACTTTGTTTTATTTTTTGCATACGTGAAATGGATACTGAAGCATGCTAAATAGTGCTAATTATTGTCGTTTTCACTAATTATTAGTTTCTAAACTTCCTTTTGTTCAAATTGTCCATCTTTCCGTGGGAATATCTTTGTTTCAAAGCTAATTTTATTCATTTCTGTCTAATGCTATATCTGGTAAATGACAGAAACCCTTTAATTTGAAGCATATCATTTTCCAACTACTGCAAATGAGCTTATCAGGCAGTGCTGTTCACACGTGGCTTTGAAGTTTGGTTGTTACTTCAGGGTGTTAGCTGTGTTCCATTAAGGCAACTCAGATAGAAGCGCTTCTGGAAGGGGTCATATCTCAAACTCTATAACAGGAAAACTGCTCTGAGACAGCTAGATAATACCAATCTTTTTGACCTCGCTTCCTTACATACTTTAAAATATTGCTTTTGTGTAGAGCTGTATTAACTACCTCTCCTTGTGAAGACAAGAACAATTAACCCCAGATAGTCGCACTGTATGAAGCTTGATGGATTTTGAGGGGAAATTGATTTTTTTTTAATGTTCTTGCTTTAAGAGGATGATCAAATGAGATACTTTTCTGTCCCTAGACCTATGTCTTTCCCTGTAGCAAGATATTTGGAGAAGATGGGTTTAATTCTTCTTTTCCACTAAATCAGAAAAGAGTCTAGGGAGTGAGAAAAGACATTAAGATGAACTTAGAAAGTTTTAAAGTATGTCATTCAAGTGTAGGCTTTTATAATTATTTCTGTGATATCCTAGATTATACCATAACAAAAATTTCAACCCTAATTTAAATTACCATTTCTAAAGTAACCAGCTCATTTTTTACTCAGATTATAAAATGGGTCTTTTACTTTTTGCATGTTAAATTTCATTCTGTGTTGCTTTCAATCTCTGAAGCTCTACAATATTTCGTCAAAATCATAAGATCCCTGACTCTAGAACCCCAGAGTCAAAGTATAAGTTAAAGTATTCATCAGAAAATATATCCACACTTGGAACAACCCAATCGAAAAATGGGCAGAAGATCGTAATAGACATTTCTCCAAAGAAGACAAACAGATGGCCAGTAGGCACATGAAAAAATGCTCAACATTACTAATTATTAGAGAAATGCAAATCAAAACTACAATGAGATACCACCTCACACTGGTCAGAATGGCCATGATTAAAAAGTCTACAAATAAAAGGGACTTCCCTGGTGGTGCAGTGGTTAAGAATCCGCCTGCCAATGCATGCCGCAAAGCAACTAAGCCCGTGTGCCACAACTACTGAGCCTGCACTGTAGAGCCCAAGTGCCACAACAAGCCCGCACGCCCTAGAGCAACTACAGAGCCCACGTGCCTAGAGCCTGTGCTCTGCAACAAAGGAAACCACAGCAATGAGAAGCCCGCACACCACAACGAAGAGTATCCCTGCTCGCTGCAACTAGAGAAAGCCTGCGTGCAGCAACAAAGACCCAATGCAGCCAAAAATAAATTAAATTAACTTTAAAAAATTAAAAAAAAAAAGTCTACAAATAACAAATGCTGGAGAGGGTGTGCAGAAAAGAGAACCCTCCTACACTGTTGGTGGGAAAGTAAGTTGTTACAGCCACTATGGAAAACAGTATGGAGGTTCCTCAGAAAACTAAAAATAGAATTACTGTGTGATTCAGCAATCCCACATCTGGGAATATACCCAGACAAAACTATAATTCAAAAAGACACATGCACCCCTATGTTCATAGCAGCACTATTCACAATAGCCAAAACATAGAAACAACCTAAATGTCCATCAACAGATGAATGGATGAAGAAGATGTGGTACATATATACAATGGAATACTACTCAGCCATGAAAAAGAACGAAATAATGCTATTTGCAGCAACATGGATGGACCTAGAGATTATCATACTAAGTGAAGTAAGTCAGAAAGAGAAAGACAAATACCACATGATATCACTTATATGTGGAATCTAAAATATGACACAAATGAACCTATCTACAAAACAGAAATAGACACATAGACATGGAGAACAGACTTGTGGTTGCCAAGGGGGAGTGGGGGAGGGAGAGGGATGGACTGGGAGTTTGGGGTTGGTAGATGCAAGCTATTACATTTAGAATGGATAAACAACAAGGTCCTAATGTATAGCACAGGGAACTATATTCAGTATCCTGTGATAAACCATAATGGAAAAGAATATTAAAAAAAGAATGTATACATGTGTATAACTGAGTCACTTTGCTGTACAGCAGAGATTGGTACAACATTGTAAATCAACTATGCTTCAATAAAAAAAAAAAACTGAAAAAAGAGAAGAAAAAAATATAACCACACTTGGGCAATTTCCCTCCTCAGAACATCTGAGCATCTAACATAAAGAGCTCAGAGTAGGAGGAAGCGAGATCACAATTTTATGTTTTGATAATAGGGCCATTTTAAAATTTTGAAAGGACATTAAGATTCTTTTGTATATACTTTATTCCTGTCCAAATGAGCTATTTGTGCCTGGCCCAAAGTTAGCACATGATAAATGCTTTTTGGAATTAATTCAGTTTTCAATTACTGCAAATACAGAGCCTGTTCAATGCTATCTCCCTAGCCTCATTTCACATTTATGGAGAAAGAGGCAAGGGCCCTCTCTGGAGTGTCAACTCTCTTTGATGTGGTGGCACTGTAAGTAATAATCATAACTAAGTTCTTTGAAGCTCCTGAGGTGCTTACTTTCATTATCTCCATTTTATAAATGAGAAAGCTGAGGCTGGGCCGGGTCAAATTGCCCAGAGTGACACAGCAATTCATTGGTGGGTCTGGGATAGGAACCTGGATCTGTCGGAGTGCAGTGGCAGCAAGCTGACAGCACTATCCCTGATGCCTTCTTTATCTAAAGCGACCTTTTCTTCCTCTCTCCCTTGCTCTTCCTCATGCAGAAACAGCATGACAGAGTGAGGGAACAGATGGCAGGGGTGAACGAGTCTCTGAGGATGTCTTCTGACTCACTGACAATGCCTCGGATGACCCTTTCAGAACTTGATGACATAATAAAGGTAAGGACACACGTGACTTGTTCAGGTTAGTATTTATAGCAGGTTAGAAAAGGAGCTCAGTGTCACAGAAGAATAATCAACTCCAATTCAATCTATCAAGTTAGCAGGAATTGTAAAAATAAGATCAGTTGACTGAATTTTTCAGTTCCTTTCATTGTACAGTTGCCACTAGCCACACATGGCTACTTAAATTTAAATTACTTAAAATGAAATAAAATTAAAATTTAATTCCTCAGTCACATTAGCCACATTTCATGTGCTCAACAGCACCACATATGGCTAATGTCTGCCATTTCGTTCAGCACAGATAATCACAGAAAGTTCTGTAGAAAGTGTAAATCTAGATACATCCTACTCACTCTTTACTTGTAAGTTGTGTGTTTAATAAAGCTGATATTCAATATCAATAAATGTCACATTTTTAAAGTAGAAATTTTCTGATGAATGCATCACGAAAGTACTCTTTTTTAAATTTAATTTTATTTTTTTTATACAGCAGGTTCTTATTAGTCATCAATTTTATACACATCAGTGTATACATGTCAATCCCAATCACCCAATTCAGCACACCACCATCCGCACCCCCCCACAGCTTTCCCCCCTTGGTGTACATACGTTTGTTCTCTACATCTGTGTCTCAACTTCTGCCCTGCAAAACGGTTCATCCGTACCATTTTTCTAGGTTCCACATACATGCGTTAATATACGATATTTCTTTTTCTCTTTCTGACTTACTTCACTCTGTATGACAGTCTCTAGATCCATCAACATCTCAACAAATGACTCAATTTCATTCCTTTTTATGACTGAGTAATATTCCGCTGTATATATGTACCACATCTCCTTTATCCATTCGTCTGTCTTAGATTGCTTCCATGACCTGGCTATTGTAAATAGTGCTACAGTGAACACTGGGGTGCATGTGTCTTTTTGAATTATGGTTTTCTCTGGGTATATGCCCACTAGTGGGATTGCTGGGTCATATGGTAATTCTATTTTCAGTTTTTTAAGGAACCTCCATACTGTTCTCCATAGTGGCTATATCAGTTTACATTCCCACCAACAGTGCAAGAGGGTTCCCTTTTCTCCACACCCTCTCCAGCATTTCTTGTTCGTAGATTTTCTGACGATGCCCATTCTAATTGGTGTGTGGTGATACCTCACTGTAGTTTTGATTTGCATTTCTCTAATAATTAGTGATGTTGAGCAGCTTTTCATGCACTTCTTGGCCATCTGTATGTCTTCTTTGGAGAAATGTCTATTTAGGTCTTCTGCCCATTTTTGGATTGGGTTGTTTGTTTCTTTAATATTGAGCTGCATGAGCTGTTTATATATTTTGGAGATTAATCCTTTGTCCGTTGATTCGTTTGCAAATATTTTCTCCCATTCTGAGGGTTGTCTTTTCGTCGTCTTTATGGTTTCCTTTGCTGTGCAAAAGCTTTGAAGTTTCATTAGGTCCCATTTGTTTATTTTTGTTTTTATTTCCATTACTGTAGGAGGTGGATCAAAAAAGATCTTGCTGTGATTTATGTCAAAGAGTGTTCTTCCTATGTTTTCCTCTAAGAGTTTTACAGTGTCTGGTCTTACATTTAGGTCTTGAATCCATTTTGAGTTTATTTTTGTGTATGGTGTTCGGGAGTGTTCTAATTTCATTCTTTTACATGTAGTTGTCCAGTTTTCCCAGCACCGCTTATTGAAGAGACTGTCTTTTCTCCATTGTGTATCCTTGCCTCCTTTGTCATAGATTAGTTGACCATAGATGCGTGGGTTTATCTCTGGGCTTTCTATCTTCTTCCTTGATCTACATTTCTGTTTCTGTGCCAGTACCATATTGTCTTGATTACTGTAGTTTTGTAGTATAGTCTGAAGTCAGGGAGTCTGATTCCTCCAGCACTGTTTTTTTCCCCTCAAGACTGCTTTGGCTATTCGGGGTCTTTTGTGTCTCCATACAAATTTTAAGATTTTTTGTTCTAGTTCCGTAAAAATTGCCATTGGTAATTTGCCAGGGATTGCACTGAATCTGGAGATTGCTTTAGGTAGTGTAGTCATTTTCACAATATTGATTCTTCCAATCCAAGAACATGGTATATCTCTCCATCTGTTGGTATCATCTTTAATTTCTTTCATCAGTGTCTTACAGTTTTCTGCATAGAGGTCTTTTGTCTCCCTAGGTAGGTTTATTCCTAGGTATTTTATCCTTTTTGTTGCAATGGTAAATGGGACTGTTTCCTTAATTACTCTTTCAGAGTTTTCATCATTAGTGTATAGGAATGCAAGAGATTTCTGTGCATTAATTTTGTATCCTGCAACTCTACCAAATTCATTGATTAGCTCTAGTAGTTTTCTGGTGGCATTTTTAGGATTCTGTATGTATACTATCATGTCATCTGTAAACAGTGACAATTTTACGTCTTCTTTTCCAATTTGTATTCCTTTTATATCTTTTTCTTCTCTGATTGCTGTGGCTAGGACTTCCAAAACTATGTTGAATAATAGTGGTGAGAGTGGACATCCTTGTCTTGTTCCTGATCTTAGAGGAAATGTGTTCAGTTTTTCACCATTGCAAATGCTGTTTGCTGTGGGTTTGTCATATATGGCCTTTATTACGTTGAGGTAGCTTCCCTCTATGCCCACTTTCTGGAGAGTTTTTATCATAAATGGGTGTTGAATTTCGTCAAAAGCTTTTTCTGCATCTATTGAGATGATCATATGGTTTTTATTCTTCAATTTGTTAATATGGTGTATCACATTGATTGATTTGCGTATATTGAAGAATCCTTGTATCCCTGGGATAAATCCCACTTGATCATGGTATATGATCCTTTTCATGTGTTGTTGGATTCTGTTTGCTGGTATTTTGTTGAGGAAATTTGCATCTATATTCATTAGTGATATTGGTCTGTAATTTTCTTTTTTTGTAGTATCTTTGTCTGGTTTTGGTATCAGCATGATGGTGGCCTCAGAATGAGTTTGGGAGTGTTCCTTCCTCTGCAAATTTTTGGAAGAGTTTGAGAAGGATAGGTGTTAGTTCTTCTCTAAATGTTTGATACAGTTTGCCTGTGAAGCCATCTGGTCCTGGACTTTTGTTTGTTGGAAGATTTTTAATGAAAGTTTCAATTTCATTACTTGTGATTGGTCTGTTCATATTTTCTGTTTCTTCCTGGTTCAGTCTTGGAAGGTTATACATTTCTAAGAATTTGTCCATGTCTTCCAGGTTGTCCATTTTATTGGCATAGTGTTGCTTGTAGTAGTATCTTAGGATGTTTGTATTTCTGTGGTGTCTGTTGTAACTTCTCCTTTTTCATTTCTAATTTTATTGATTTGAGTCCTCTCCCTCTTTTTCTTGATGAATCTGGCTAATGGTTTATCAATTTTGTTTATCTTCTCAAAGAACCAGCTTTTAGTTTTATTGATCTTTGCTATTGTTTTCTTTGTTTCTATTTCATTTATTTCTGCTCTGATCTTTATGATTTCTTTCCTTCTGCTAAGTTTGGGTTTTGTTTGTTCTTCTTTCTCCAGTTCCTTTAGGTATAAGGTTGGACTGTTTATTTGAGATTTTTCTTGTTTCTTGAGGTAGGCTTTATAACTATAAACTTCCCTCTTATAATTGTTTTTGCTGCATCTCATAGGTTTTGGATCATTGTGTTCTCATTGTCATTTGTCTCCAGGTATTTTTTGATTTCCTCTTTGATTTCTTCAGTGATCTCTTGGTTATTTAGTAACGTAGTGTTTAGCCTCCATGTGTTTGTGTTTTTAACGTTTTTTCCCCTGTAATTCATTTCTAATCTCATGGTGTTGTGGTCAGAAAAGATGCTTGATACGATTTCAGTTTTCTTGAATTTACTGAGTCTTGATTTGTGACCCAAGATGTGATCTATCCTGGAGAATGTTCTGTGGGCAGTTGAGAAGAAAGTGTAATCTGCTGTTTTTGGATGGAATGCCCTATAAATATCAATTAAATCTATCTGGTCTATTGTGTCATTTAAAGCTTCTGTTTCCTTATTTATTTTCATTTTTGATGATCTATCCATTGGTGTAAGTGAGGTGTTAAAGTCCCCCACTATTATTGTGTTCCTGTCGATTTCCTCTTTTATAGCTGTTAGCAGTGGCCTTATGCATTGAGATCCTCCTACGTTGGGTGCATAAAAATGTATAATTGTTATATCTTCTTCTTGGATTGATCTCTGTAGTGTCCTTCCTTGTGTCTTGTAAGATTCTTTATTTTAAAGTCTGTTTTATCTGATATGAGTATTGCTACTGCAGCTTTCTTTTGATTTCCATTTGCATGGAATATGTTTTTCCATCCCCTTACTTTCAGTCTGTATGTGTCCCTAGGTCTGAAGTGGGTCTCTTGTAGACAGCATATATATGGGTCTTGTTTTTGTATCCATTCAGCAAGCCTGTTTCTTTTGGTTGGAGCATTTAATCCATTCTCATATAAGGTAATTATTGATATGTATATTCCTATGACCATTTTCTTAATTGTTTTGGGTTTGTTTTTTTGTTTTTTTTTAATTAATTAATTTATTAATTTTTGCTGTGTTGGGTCTTTGTTTCTGTGCGAGGGCTCTCTCCAGTTGTGGCAAGTGGGGGCCACTCCTCATCACGGTGCGTGGGCCTCTCACCATCACGGCCTCTCCCGTTGGAGAGCACAGGCTCCAGATGCGCAGGCTCAGTACTTGTGGCTCACGGGCCCAGTTGCTCCATGGCACATGGGATCCTCCCAGACCAGGGCTTGAACCCGTCCCCCCTGCATTAGCAGGCAGATTCTCAACCACTGCGCCACCAGGGAAGCCCTTTGGGTTTGTTTTTGTAGGTCCTTTTCTTCTCTTGTGTTTCCCCCTTAGAGAAGTTCCTTTAGAATTTGTTGTAGAGCTGGTTTGGTGGTGCTGAATTCCCTTAGCTTTTGCTTGTCTGTAAAGCTTTTGATTTCTCCATCAAATCTGAATGAGATTCTTGCTGGGTAGAGTAATCTTGGTTGTAGGTCCTTCCCTGTCATCACTTTAAGTATATCTTGCCACTCCCTTCTGGCTTGTAGAGTTTCTGCTGAGAAATCAGCTGTTAACCGTATGGGAGTTCCCTTGTATGTTATTTGTCGTTTTTCCCTTGCTGCTTTCAGTAATTTTTCTTTGTCTTTAATTTTTGCCAGTTTGATTACTATGTGTCTCAGCATGTTTCTTCTTGGGTTTATCCTGTATGGGACTCTCTGCGCTTCCTGGACTTGGGTAGCTATTTCCTTTCCCATGTTAGGGAAGTTTTCGGCTATAATCTCTTCAGATATTTTCTCGGGTCCTTTCTCTCTCTTCTCCTTCTGGGACCCCTATAATGCGAATGTTGTTGCATTTTATGTTGTCCCAGAGGTCTCTTAGGCTGTCTTCATTTCATTTCATTCTTTTTTCTTTATTCTGTTCCTCAGCAGTGAATTCCACCATTCTATCTTCCAGATCACTTATCCGTTCTTCTGCCTCAGTTATTCTGCTATTGATTCCTTCTAGTGTATTTTTCATTTCAGTTATTGTATTGTTCATCTCTGTTTGTTTGTTCTTTAATTCTTCTAGGTCTTTGTTAAACATTTCTTGCATCTTCTCAATCTTTGCCTCCATTCTTTTTCCGAGGTCCTGGATCATCTTCACTATCGTTATTCTGAATTCCTTTTCTGGAAGGTTGCCTATCTCCACTTCATTTAGTTGTTTTTCTGGGGTTTTATCTTGTTCCTTCATCTGGTACATAGCCCTCTGCCTTTTCATCTTGTTTATCTTTCTGTGAATGTGGTTTTTGTTCCACAGGCTGCAGGATTGTAGTTCTTCTTGCTTCTGCTGTCTGCCCTCTGGTGGATGAGGCTATCTCAGAGCCTTGTGTAAGTTTCCTGATGGGAGGGACTGGTGGTGGGTAGAGCTGACTGCTCTGGTGGGAAGAGCTCAGTAAAACTTTAATCCCCTTGATTGTTGATGGGTGGGGCTGGGTTCCCTCCCTGTTGGTTGTCTGGCCTGAGGCAACCCAACACTGGAGCCTACCTGGGCTCTTTGGTGGGGCTAATGACAGACTCTGGGAGGGCTCATGCCAAGGAGTACTTCCCAGAACCTCTGCTGCCAGTGTCCTTGTCCCCATGGTGAGCCACAGCCACCACTCCCCCCGCCTCTGCAGGAGACCCTCCAACACTAGCAGGTAGATCTGGTTCAGTCTCCCCCAGGGTCACTGCCCCTTACCCTGGGTCCCAAAGCGCATACTACTTTGTGTGTGCCCTCCAAGAGTGGAGTGTCTGTTTCCCCCAGTCCTGTCGAAGTCCTGCAATCAAATCCCACTAGCCTTCAAAGTCTGATTCTCGAGGAATTCCTCCTCCTGTTGCCAGACCCCCAGGTTGGGAAGACTGACGTGGGGCTCAGAACCTTCACTCCAGTGGGTGGACTTCTGTGGTATAAGTGTTCTCCAGTCTGTGAGCCACCCACCCAGCAGTTACAGGATTTGTTTTACTATGACTGCGCCCCTCCTACCATCTCACTGAGGCTTCTCCTTTGTCTTTGGATGTGGGGTATCTTTTTTTGGTGAGTTCCAGTGTCTTCCTGTCGATGATTGTCCAGCAACTAGTTGTGATTCTGGTGTTCTCACAAGAGGGAGTGATAGCACGTCCTTCTACTCCGCCATCTTGGTTCCTTTCCCACAAAAGTACTCCTAGCTCATTTTTATTACCTTTAAAAGGTTTTTTTTTTTTTTTTTTTTTTGTGGTACGCGGGCCTCTCACTGTTGTGGCCTCTCCTGTTGCAGAGCACAGGCTCTGGACGCGCAGGCTCAGCAGCCATGGCTCATAGGCCCAGCCGCTCCGCGGCATGTGGGATCTTCCTGGACCAGGACATGAACCCGTGTCCCCTGCATCGGCAGGCAGACCCTCAACCACTGCGCCACCAGGGAAGCCCAAAAGGATATTATTTTAAAGTCATCTGATCACCATCTCATTCTTTGACTATTTTAGCTTCCTTTCCATCCCTGTCTTCCTCTCCATCCCTACTTCCACCACTATCCTTGCTGACATCAAAATCCAGATGGATGAGTCCACCAGCTCTCAGACCTCCGGTTCCTTGAACTTCTCCTGTCCAACAAGCTTTTCCTCCCATCCACCTCTGTAATCCCTAGTATGACCAGACCCAGATCTTGTCATCACTAAGAATGCCTCTCCCAAATCCCAGTATCAAGCACCTCCCTCCCTGAGCACCACCTCTTATCTCACTTACTCTAAAAGGCACACTCCACCAATTCTCTAGCCATGGCAAAACCTCCTCCATCTCGTTTGCCGTTCCTTCCTTAAGCTAAAATTATCAGTATAATCATTCTTTGGAAACACCCTTTACTTCCATACTTACCTCTTCCCCTATTGTACTCACCTGAGAATTCTAATCCCTTAACCCTGTAAACCCAAGTACCCTCAGCATCGTGGCCACACCAGAGAAGCCAATATGACTGGTGGGAAACCCACCTCCCCTTCTGTCAGTCTGGCTGGTGAATTTGCTTCATGCTTTGCTGAAAATTAGGAACAAAGAGAGGATAATTCCCCTCATCTTCCCTCCCCAAAGCTACCAGTCTACCTGCATGTGTATCTACACTTCTACCTTCCTACCTATTATAATTAGTGAAACGTCCCTTCTCCTGCCAAAGTTTACTCCCTCCACCTATGCTCTGAATCCCATCCTTCCTCTGCTCAAAAACATGGTTGCTGGGTTTCACTCCCAAACTGTGCCCTCTCTCTTCTGTTTTGCCCAATTCTTACTCTTTACTGAGTCATTACTGCCAACACAGAAACATACTCTAGTGTCTCCTACCTTTTAAAAATTAAAAAGAAGAACAACCCTGCTCACATCCCCTCTAATCTCTGCCCCATTACTCTGCTTCACAGCAAAACATCTCAAGAGTCATTTACAGTTGCTGTTTCCACCTTCCAGCCACCTGCTGACTACTGTACTCAACCCACTCCAAGTGGGATTCCATGTCCCTTCACTGAGACTGTTTTTGTCCAAGTCATTAGCGACCTCAACATAGCCAAAACCATGGTTGTTTCTCTCTCCTCAGCTTTATTAGCCCTGCCACTAATTACCCTTCCCTCTATTTTTAAACACTTGGAGCTCCTGTCCTGGGTTCTCCAATACCCCACTCATCTGATTCTTCTCCTTCCTCCGTGGCCATTTCTTCTCAGCCAACTTTGATAGCTTCGCCTCTGCATGTCCACTACATGGTAAATATTTTATGCTCTGCAGGCCACATAAAACTGTTCTCCCTTATTCTTCTTTGTTTGGTTTGGCTTGATGTTTTTTAGAACTCTTTAAAAATGTAAAAAATATTCCTAGTGGGGAGCTATATAAAAATAGGCCTCAGACCACACTTGGCCCTGGGCCATGTTGGTCCCTGCTCTGGATAATGAATGGCTCAGTGCTCAGTCCTGGGCCCTTTTTTCTACTTATACTCTCTCCCTAGTTGATCGCAATGAATCCCATGACTTTAAAGAACAATTAGATGCATGATTCCACAATGTGTACCTCTAGCTCTGAGACCTCCACTGAGTTCCAAGCTTCTATATCCAAATGCATACTTGACGTTTTCAAGTAAGAACTCAGTGTGGTATGTAGCTAAATCACAGTTTCATCTACCACTTAGGTGTGTAATAGGCATATCAAACTTAACATATTCTGAATAACTCCCTCTTCCCTAGTTTTACCTAGCTCAGTAACTGGCACAATCCAATTGCTCAAATCAAAATTCTGGAGTCCTTCTTGATTTCTCCTTTCCCCTCACTCCCATTTCAACAAGACCTGTTGGCCCTACCTCCAAACCGAATGCTGATTTCTGACCACTACCCTCTTCTCTGCTGCTACTCTTGAGTATGGGTCCAAGTCTCCTCATCTCCAGTATGGACTTCTGAAAGAGCCTCCTACTGATTCATTTGCCTCCACACCTGCCCCTCAAGATCCATTCTCTACGCAGCAGCAGAACAATCCTTTAAAAACATAATCAGATAACATTGTTTATCCCACACAAAACCTCCAGTGATACTTAAAGTAAGAAACAAACTCATGCTACATGGCCCATGAGGCCCTAAGTGACCTTACTCTGGCTCACCTCTCTGACCTCATACCCACTCTCTCCCTCCTCACTACACTTCAGCGCACTCCTGTTCATACACTCCAACTCCTCCCTGTTTTTCAAACATACCATACTTTTTCTTGCCTCAGGACTTTTGCACCTGATATCCCCAGATCTTCAAATGGCTAGTGTCCTTGTGAACATTCAGTCCAAGTAGCTCTCTTGCCCTCAGTCACTCTCTAACCCATCGTACCTGTTATCTTTTTTTTTTTTGCGGTATGCGGGCCTGTCACTGTTGTGGCCTCTCCCGTTGCAGAGCACAGGCTCCGGACGCGCAGGCTCAGCAGCCATGGCTCACAGGCCCAGCCGCTCCGCGGCATGTGGGATCCTCCCGGACCGGGGCACGAACCTGTGTCCCCTGCATCGGCAGGCGGACTCTCAACCAGTGTGCCACCAGGGAAGCCCCGTACCTGTTATCTTTTATTCAAAATATTTTTTATTCCCTGAAATTAGCTTGTTCATTTATTTAATCACTTGTTTTATTTATTACTGTATATTCCCACTAGATTGTAAATTCCTTGAGAGTAGAGACTGTGTTCATAGCTATGTGTTCTATATCCTGAAAGAGTACCTGGCACATAGTGGGTACACAATGAATATTTGTTGAGCAAATTAATGAGTAAAGGTAGAATATCCATGGTATTTTTTCTGCTTATACAACTAAAAACTTTTTTTTCACAGTCTTGTTCCCCAGATGACCAACGAAATGGACTACACCCTTAATGCTGTAGTTATAACATAAACCCTATGTGCTAGGGACTATGCTACATTCTGGGAGTATAAAAATAAATTAAACATAGTCCCTGCCTTCTAAGATTATATAATCTGGTGGGTGGAATAATAATGTGAAATCATAACAGTTGTGTGGCACGTGGATAATTGAAATATGTGGCAACACAGCTCACCCTAGAGAGGTTAGAGATGGCTTCATAAAGGAAGTGGTATCTGAGCTGAATTTGGAAGGATGAGTATAACTTTTCCAGGTGGATCAGACAGAAAATAAAGAGAAGTTACTCCAGACAGAGAAAATATGTGAAAAGGCACAGGTGCCAGAAAAAATTACAGAGCATGAAAACAACAATTAGTCAAGTTTGGACCATGGGATGCGGTTGGGTGGGAAGTGGTAAGAAATGATGAAATTAGTAAGAGGAGGAGTCAGTTGCTGAAGCCTCGCTTAGGAATTGGATTTGTTCATGCAAAGCAAGTGGCTGATTTTGAGAAGGGAAATAATATGATCAGATTTGCTTAATAGAAAGTTCACCATTCCTGCAGGGTGGTGGAGAATGGATCAGAAGACTAAAAGGCTGGGTTCAGAGAAAGGAGTTAGATGGCTCAGACAGGAAAGGCCTGAGTCTAGCCCCTAGGAACACCAGCTTTGAAAGTCTTCTGCCTGGCCAGAGAAATAGGAGACCAGGAGAGAGCAGCATCACAGAAACTGGGGGAAAAGAGGGTTTTAAGGCAGAGACTGTGACCAACACTGTCACAAACCAGAGACAGATCTGGTAAATACAGGAAAGTGTCTAATGGACCTGGCAGTATGGGGTCTGACATTGGGAACCTTGGGGCAAGAACCATTTCTGTAGTGAGCACTTCATCAACACAAGAGAAGAAGCTGTAGGGGAAGCTAGAGTCAAGTAATTGTTTGTTTGTTAGTAGGAACTTAAGCATATTTATATCTGAGAAGAGCCAATAGCTAGGGAGCAAGAAAACAGAAAACAGGGGCACTGAGAAAATAGGGGAGCATGCCTTGTACAGAACAGGAACACTTTTCATCTTAAAATATGAGGAAGATGTAGCTATAAGTAAGTGTATAGGGTTGGCTGGGGAGGGAGCTGGGGGTGGTAGCAAAGAGTTGGGGAAACTCCTGGTTGTCGGTGTTGGAGGCTCTTAGGGGCTATCAAAAAATGGTACCCCTTTCAGCACCCAAGTTCTAAACAAGTTGAAAAATAAACAGTAAATATTACGACCAAGAATATCACCTTTATTTCAGCTAAACTGAGGGTGTGGCTTCTTAAGAGATCTCTTAGCCAAGTGGGATTGCTGATACTCAATCCCAGAATTAGGCAGGTCTGCCCAAGGAGACCGGCAACACCGCAGGGTTCCTGGGGCAGGGAGGGGCTTCTCCCCAGGACAGCTTTTGCTGTGTGCAGGAGCACAGGGAAACTCAGCTTTCTGCTAGCTGCTTGCTCCCAAGAGCAGAAGGGTGGAGTTGAGCAGGCTCTGTATAGTTATCCCCTAAATTGACCAAGCAAATAAACCACTCCTCCTCTCAGGGCAGAATAAGGAAAAGGTGGAAAGGCCTGTAGTTCCACTAATTGAGCTGCCTTCATAGGGAAGGAATATCGCATTGGGAGCTGGAAAAAAGTGTTCCCACTAACAGTTAGCTTATGTCTTCTAAATAAAAAAGAAAATAAAGTGACCTGATGAGAATCGGAAAGGGGTGGGAGAAGGAATTATTATTGGCTTTGGAATGGTGACAGTGTTTAGAGTCACTATGAGAGTGACCGGGAGAGAGAATTCTTTTCAGCGTTGAGGGCCCAGCCAAGGCTGAAAGTCATAGGTTTGCAGCAGCATCCTGTGCGTGGTCTTTAGCTAAGATCATAGGTCTACTGTTGAATTGAAAATTAAGAGAGGTCATGTTACAACGTGAGTGTCAGGGAGAGTAGTCAGCAAAAGAAATACAGCTGAGAGGTCAGATAAGATGAGAACTGAGTGATACCCAGTAGGTTTAGTAACTCAGAAATCATTAAGTGAATTTCTGTGTTGGTGGAGTATTGAGGTAAAATCCAGACTGGAATAGGTCAAAAGCGTGAATTTAAAGGTGATGAGATAGAGATAGCATGCATAAACACTTTTTTTTGGGGGGGGTGTCTATTTTGCTATGAAAGGGATAAAAAAGTAGGGTAATAACATTAGGGAGAAGTGTGGACAATGGAGGGTTTCTGTTTAGTTTTCTTTTCGGACGAGAGATGGCAGAGCATGTCTGAATTGTAGGGAAGCAATCAGTAGAGAAGGAGTTGAAGATGCAAGTAGATAAATATCTATGTATGACCTTTTAGACTCTTGTAGATCTGTTCTGAAACTTACTGAACTCCATAGTAAGGAGGAATAGAGATTATCTTTGGTGCTCCCTGGGAAGAATATTTTAAGTCCCTCTAAATTCAATTCTTTTTTAAATATTTTTAGAATGCATCAGGGATTTATGCTGAAATAGATGGAGCCAAAAATGAACTACAAAGAAAACTATCCAACCTAAGCAACCTCAGTCATGATTTAGTTCAGGAAGCTGTTGACCATGCACAGAACCTTCAACAAGAGGCTGATGAATTGAGCAGGTAATATCCTGGTTTTAGAAATGCAAACATCTTTATAGGCTGAGTAACTTATTTTTATTCAGTTTCACATGACAGGGTTGCTGGGATACAGTGTTAGCAGTTTGGTTTTAGAGTTGGGTTTGCTTATTTGTTTTTCTGTTTGTTGGTTGGTCAGTCTGAGAGACAATTATTGTTTATTGCAGTTGCTTTGGGGAGACAGTTTTTCAATTTTAAAAAATCTGTCAGATTAGAGATCTGTGTTGTGGGAGGGGTAGTTCTGTTCCACATTATTGATAAGATAACCTAACACATTTTAGTTATAGGGATATAACTGCTGCCCAAAATAGTATCAAGTAAATCAGATCCTTCTGCAAGGTCTAATTCTGCCATCATCACCTATTTATTTCAGAGACAGCATTAGCTTTCCACACCCAAGTGTCTTAAGTAAAGCTGGTTGGAAGGTGGCAATACGAGGGACTTGTGGCAGATACTCCAACCATTCCCCAGTGCCCAGCAGGAACTATTTGATTTCAGCACCTGTTAAGAGAAAAATCAATTGATAATTTTCCTCGCAGTATCTAGAAGAGAGTCCTAAGCACTCATTTAATGTTAATTGAAATGTACTAAAAGACTGGCATTGAATTCATGACCCTGAAAAAATAGGTAGATAATGAGATCATTATAGAGAAAGATTGCAAGTCTGGCAATTAGAAACAAGGATCGTGAAGGTCATGAATAAAATAAGACCCAGTATTCACTTCTGTTCAAAACTTAAATCACCTTTCTTTCCTGATTGCCAAGGGCAGGGGTGGGAGTGGGGATGGAGAGATCATGGGTAAAACCTTGGTGTGTGAGATGGTGTTGTATCCAGCTCAGTGTCATGCTCCCAGGGAATGTGCTTCTGATCAAGCCAATAAAATGGAACTTGGAGAAAATACTAGTTTTGGTAACAACTGTATTGGTAGATTATTATTTTTGAGATTAATTCTGTGGCCCTCTTCGTTGTTCTTTTGTCATTTAGTAACTACATCCCATTGAATGGGATCCCAACACAGACCTTCTCAACCCTGCAGCAAACAGTGTTCCAGCTAGAACTTCTAAGGAAGTTACCCCATGCTTTACATGAAACATAATCAGAAATATCAATCACCCTGAAGTCCCTTTTTTATGTTTAGCATATCTCTGACTACATATATTCAGGAAAACATCCAAATTTATAGACGTCTTCACTTCAAAATGTGAATATTCTTCAGCATCTTTCTGGTGTACCCAGTGGTTTGCATGTTTTGCCTCAAACAGAGATAAACATAATTCATCAAGAAGCTTCCATTTCAAAAGCACATCTTTATTTTCTATATTGATGTAGTACCTGTTTTGTGCCTAGTAATGAAAACAAAGTAATAAAGGCTTTTTGTTTCAAGCTCTTTGATATATCTGCTCACCACTCTAGCCAGCAAAATTTTTAAGTATTAATAAATATTGGTAACATTTTATACCTTTTATCCCTTTCTTTTAAAACTTCCTCAAGTTTTACTCTCTGTGCCATTTCTGAGAACAGGGGGTTGTGGGGAGATTTAAGTAGCAGGCATTTGGATCAGAATTTCCTCTGCAGAGCAGGGCTGCGTTATGACCTTCATGGGCCATAAAAAAATTTTTTTAATTATATGTCATTACTACATTGGTATAAAGGCTAATGTAATCATTATTGTTATCCTCATTTTTTTCTTCTGATTTTAAAAAAGTTAACATGAAAGCATCTTTTTGGGCCCCTGAATGGTTGTCAGCCCTACTGCAGAGGAGCCAGAATGATGGTGAACTCCGACAAAAAAGAAGAAAGTTGCCAAGGAAATAAAGAGGAAGTTCCTCTGAGCCTAAGCCGGTGTACAGGGACTGAAACTGGTTGGAGGAGGCTGAGAAACAATTGGCTGAGCTCAGTAGGTCAGGGTGGTGTGAAGAGAGGAGCCAGTGTAGGATCTGCAGTGTCATGTACTGCATCACAGAGAATCTTCTGAGAAGTTACTGATGAATAAAGTGATACTAGTCATAAATTTCTAGAAATGGGAAAACAGTATGGAACTGGTGGAGTTAAGACTGAATAAAATTAAGACAAAGGATTTAGGATGAGCTGCAGAAGAGGGGGCTGGAGTTTGTATTATAGAGGAAGAAGTGTTTGTCAATAATATGAATTATTGTGTGGATACACTTACAGTTTGAAATTTCCATTTAGGAAATGGTTTAGGTATAATAAATCCTGAGATTTACTGCATGCCAGGCATGGAACCAAGCATTACGCATATTTTATCCCTGTTAGACCTCATATGAATCCTCTGAGGCACATACTGTTATCAACCTCTACGTGAGGGTGTCCAGTGCATCATGGGTATCAGTAAATGTTAGAGGAACCTTACAGGGGCCAGAAGGGACAAAGGCAGAGAATATGGTGTCAGGGCAGGGGTGGTTGTGAGATGAGGCTGTGCACTTAAGCGGGGGCAGCTGGGCCTCAGGAGTGAGACCTTAACCATGTTTGCCCTGGGCAAGCTATGCACCCTTCCTCAGAGCCTCAGCAACTTTTATGGAAAAAAGGAATAACAATATCAACTTCATGGGTGTGGTAAGATTTAGACACATAATATATGGCACGGGGCTAGCCCAGTATCTGTACATGATGCTCAATATGTGTTATAACCTTTCTTAAAGAAAAATGTGATCTGTTATATAAAAGAAGGAAAAAAGATTGAATAGAGTGAAACCAACTAATATTTAACACCAGCTGAGGTTATGCACCCTCTCCAAGGGCCTTAGTTTCTTTGCCAGGGAGGAAATAACAATGCTGATTCGGGTAAGCAGCAGGTGGGGATGATTGTGGGTTCATTCTTCTGCCTGACTTCACCACGTAAACAAACTCTTGAGTAAAGAGGTGCAGCCGCTGTTTTTAAATCAGCATTTTCTTTCCCTGAGGCTACTGCCAGGCAGGCAGTTGCCAAGGAACCAAAACAAGGTGAAGCCTTGAGGGAACCAAAAGTAGAGGAATGCAAAGAAAATGTGCCCTTAGGAAAGGCAGCTCGGGAAAACCTTGCCCAGCCAGGTACTTTAAATAACAGGAAGGAAGTACCTTTGGTCCCAGAAGTGCTCCAATCAGGCCCTTAAAATGGCCCTATTTCCCAAGGAGGTAAGAAGGAGAAATAATGCCACGTTTGTTTATTAACAGGAATTTGCACAGTTCAGATGTGAATGGGCTGGTACAGAAGGCTTTGGACGCTTCAAATGTCTATGAAAATATTGCCAATTATGTTAGTGAAGCCAACGAAATGGCAGAACAGGCTTTGAACATCACTGATCGAATTTATGATGTGAGTATTCCCTTACTTTAACATTCATTTATATGTTGCCTTTTCCTGGCTTATGACTTTTCTGTTTCCTAATGTCATCTGTTGAGCTTCCAATGTAATACAAATGGCAGAAAGGGCAGGAAAACTAAGAAAAGACCATTTTATTTATGTTATGAATGTTTTCAGTAATGCAGGTTCTTCAAGATGTGTCATACTCCAATCAGCAAATGCCAATGTCTTTGACAGCTTTTTTAAACCAAAGTCCCTGCGTAAAAAATATTTAAGACTAGTTCCTGCTGATAGAAAAGATACTTTATGCATACATTCAGATTTCCTCAACTCAAAAATTGTTTATTGAACAGCTTTTTCATGACAAGCACTTTGGTGGGCCCTTGGCCAAGCACTATTCCAAGTTCACTGAATTTTCCTCAAAAGCCATTTATCTTGAAAATGTCAAGGATATTATTTTCTCATGTTCACATTTGACCTTGATTGTGAGCTGTGAAAATGAAGCTGTATGTATCTTGCTTGGTGTTTAGCAGATAAACTGTATCATTTAAATCCTAGAACGATGAAAAGTTGATTTCTTCTGCCGTCATTCTTACTCTCTCCATCCAATTTCCTTGTAGGCTGTGAGTGGGATTGATACGCAAATCATTTACCATAAAGATGAGAGTGAGAACCTCCTCAGTCAAGCCAGAGAGCTGCAAGCAAGGGCAAATTCTAGTAAATATTTTCTCTTTCCTGTCTTCTGATTTATAGCTGCTTCCCTCCTTTCACACAGTGTTTCTGCATATAAACAGAGGTTTCAAAATGCTAGGATTAAAGAATAAATTATATTTCATCTGAATAATAAAAAAGCAAGTATTAGATATTTTCAAATAAATTGTGGTTTAAAAAAATTCCATGTAGTAAAATTACATGGAAACATATAGTTACCCAATATATAGTGGATATTCTTGCTAATCAAAAAGGCTAATTAATAGAAACCTACCATGAATGCCAATTTTCAAGGAGATAGTACCATAAAATACACTTTAACCCTAAAATTATACTGCACATAATGTAACCTTCCTTGAACAATTCAGAAGGCTCTTTACAATTTTACCATGAAGGGATGGGTCAGCACTGTGAGAGTCAGGAGGACAGGGTACCACAAAGCCATCTGGTTTTTTGCACTTTCTTGTAGTTTGTGTTATACAAGGTTGCTGTATTTAGGACAAGCCTAATGACCATATGGAAGAAAGCACTTCCAAAGGTTGGTATCTGCACCTGCTAAATCAAGCACATCCCAGAGTGGGAGAGGCAGGAAAAAATAAAAGTGAAATCATTTCAGTTAGTTTTGAATCTTATGAGTTACTCTTGAAAACAATCAAAGAATTTTACTAAATCTTACTCATCTCTGAGGTAATGAGCTCATTCCTGAGGATATTAGAGCATTGACTAATGAGGTTGGAAATCCATTATCTAGCTAACTTCTACCACCTAAAAACAAAGACCAAGTTTGAAAATTTCATGTGATTTTATCAAAGCAATTAACCTGCAGTCTAACTGTACATTTTCTCTCTTTTTTAAATGTAGAGCCATTATATAGAGAACATAAATGCATTTGTTTTTCATATGCAGACTATTTAACTATTTAATTACCATAAAGCAGCTATTATCTGAGTAAACAGACAATAAAAATGCTGTTTCTTCATTCTAATTAATTCATTATACAAGTTTAGTCTTAAACATGCTCTTTAGAAAAGAATTAGAATGTTAGCAGTAAAGAATTAGAATACTTATATTAAAATATTTTTGGATAAATGTTGTCATATGTATGTATTGCTTTTGTTTGTCAAGACCAGAGTATGTGGGTCTTCACAATGCAGTGACTTAAATACTTTATTCTCCTTGATAATTTGCAAAGTATTTTCTCAATCCTGTCATTACTGATTTGTTGAACCTCATGAAAGCAATTTTTCTATTCTGATAATGCTGTCTCTTCAAAGTTCCATATTTTATGTGTAGAGAAATCTCTCTGCTTTGGTCTCTTTGAATATTTTTCAGATCTGGTCACCTATTTCATGATCTTGTTTGGTTAAATCCCTTCATATGTTTATTTGCCAAAGGGACACTGATGGGGAGTTAGGACTGTGTGGATCAGAACTTGCCTCCCTTTAGAAAATATGCATGTTTGGGGCTTCCCTGGTGGCGCAGTGGTTGGGGGTCCGCCTGCCGATGCAGGGGACACGGGTTCATGCCCCGGTCCGGGAGGATCCCACATGCTGCGGAGCGGCTGGGCCCGTGAGCCATGGCCGCTGGGCCTGCGCGTCTGGAGCCTGTGCTCAGCGGCGAGAGAAGCCACAACGGTGAGAGGCCTGCGTACCGCCAAAAAAAAAAAAAAAAATTCAGTTATAAAATATGCATGTTTGTAATATAAATTCAGGTTTTCAAATTGAACCATATTTCATCTGTTGAGTTACACTGTAATTTCAGATTACTGTTAATTCATTTCCAGATGAATTTCAATGATCAGTAATCTTTATTTACCAGATTTCCTTTTTTACATTATCTATATCAAATAGCCATCTGTAATAAACTCAGGAAGCTGCTGTCTTTTAAAATCTTCTACTGAATTAATTGGTAAAATGAAAAATGTCTATGTAAGACAGTGGGTTCCAAATAGGACAGACTTTTTATGAAGCATTTCTTCTTATAAACATCCAGCCCCAAATAGACTCCCTTTCTCCTATTTTATCAAAAACTCCAAATACAGTTAAATATATTCTTTCTCAGTATATCAGCAAGTGTTTTTTGCAGTAACAAGACCCAAAAGGAAGAGCTGAATAGATTGCTTGTATTACAATATTCAAAAATTGAAACTAAAAGAGGAAGAGAGGGTGCAAAACAACAACAAAGTATGTTTAAGACCCTCCTTGAATTCTGGGAAATTTTTGGCACTACCCAGAGGAAACAAGAAAGAAATGCTTGTACTTTGGTTACATTGTACTTGGTACAAGTACATTGACAGGATCAACTAAGCATCACCCATATATACCCATTATGTACATGTATGGGGAAAAGATAAGTGAACAATAAACCAAGCACACCAAGACTGTATAATTGAAAAAAGACAGTACACCATGGGAGGGTATATATTTGCAAGCCCATTGGAGAGAAAGAAAAGAAGGGGAAGTGAAGAAATTATTTTTTTGTTTGTCAAGATACATACATTTCCTGATGCTTTGGAAGTAAACAAAGCATGAAACAAGAATTCTTGGGAAAGTTGATCCTTCAGTTCAGGTGACAAGATATTACATCATGACTTTTTTAGATTTGTGCCAAGGTAGCCCCAGTTAGGGTCTATGCTACAAGTACATTTTCAAGAATAATTTTTTAAGAAAAAGACTAATTATCAAAACTGATGCAAGAATGAATAGAAAATCTGATAGAACTGTATGTATATACATGTGTATAATAAATCTAACCAGTAATTAAGCCCTCCCACAAAGAAATCTCAAGGCTCAGATGGCTCCACCAGTGAATTCTCTGAAACACTTAAAGAAGAAATGACACCATTAGTACATGAATTCTTCCAGAAAATAGAAAAGGAGGAAATACTCTCTTTCTTCTATGAAGCCAACAAAACTTAGATATCAAAACCTAAGGACGTTATAAACAAGGAAAAATATAAGCCAAATTCTCTGTTAAACAGAGATGTGAAACTCCTAATCAGGATATTAGCCAATCAAACCTAGCATACATAGAAATGGTAATACATGACCAAGTTGGGTTTATTCCAGGATTTCAATGATATTTTAACATTTAAAACATCAGTAGCAATTCACCATATTTACAGAACACAGGAGAACATTCATATGCTTATCTCACTACATGCAGGAAGATCATTTAACAAAACTCGCTACCCACTCATGTTTTAAAAAAACTCATAGCAAACTAGGAATAGAAGGAAACTCCCATAATCTAATAAAGAATAATAAAATAATATTCAACAAACCAATATTCATACTGAAATATTGAAAGCTTTCCCATTAAGATTGGAAATAAAACAAGGATTCCCCACATTATCAATTCAATGTGTAAATAGCCAGTTTAATTCTATGTAAAACAATTAGAAATTAACTATTTTTAAAATAACACCATATGCAATAACATAAATTACCTAGGAATAAATCTGATGCAAGATGCTAAGATCTTTACACATAAAACTATAATATGCTACTGAAGAAATTAAAAGATGATCTAAATAAATGGAGATCAAAATGAGAATTTAGATCTAGGGAAGAATAAATAAAAACTGTGTTCATTAAGTGGAAGACTTGAATTTGTAAAAATAACAGTTTCTGCCAAAATTTATCTATAGATTCAATATAATCTCAATTAAAGTACCAGAACTGTATATACATATACAGGATGCTTTTAGAATTTCTTTGGAAATGGGGGTGGATGGGGGTAGGCAAGAATAGCCAGCACAGTCTTGAATTAAAAAAAAAAAACTGAAGGACTTAAACTACCCAATATCAAGACTTACAACTGTACAAAAATTAAGACAGAGATACAAAAAGATATAAAAAATTGCAATACTCTATCATTTCTTCTGAATAAAGCTTAAAAATAGACACAACTAACGGGCAGAGATAGCATTCAGAATAGTGGTCACCTTTGGGTAATCATGGAGGTCCCAGGAAACCGTAACGGGCTAATAATGCTTTTAAAAATGCTTTTCTTGACCTGGGCACTGGTTATATTTTGTGTTCAGTCTGTGAAAACTCATCAGGCTGTACACTTATAATTGTGTACCCTTTTCTAGATGTGTGTTGTATATCAATTAAAATTTATTAAAACAATCAAGAAAAAATAATTATTCTTATCTAACCAGTTGTCACCATAAGTATAGATAGATCTTTTCAGCTCTTTATCAATCGTGCTGCTCGTAGTTGTTAGTCACAGCAGTGCTATATTTTTCAATCAAAAAAGTTAGCCATTATCTGTACATCCGTAAGAGTTACTTTATGACATCCTAAATCACTCCGAAGCAGTGTTACAAGTTTTCTGCAATCCTTTACCTCTGAGTTGAAATGCCGCTTTCCAGAATTGGTGTTCTATGTTATATTATATTCAGAATATTGCAGATGACTTAGTGATACAAACCAGAATTTTTCTTGTTGCAGTGGAGATTTCTTTCCTGGCATCTTTGCCCTACTTGTACTTTTTTTGGCTTCTTCTCCACAGGCAATGACGAGGCAGTGGCTGACACCAGTAGGCGCGTGGGTGGAGCCCTAGCAAGGAAGAGTGCCCTCAAAAACAGATTAAATGATGCCATTAAGAGACTACAAGCCACAGAGAGAGGTGAGGATCTCAGGGAGAACTTAAGGCTCATCTGTTTGTTCACTAGTATTAAGGTAAACCTTTGAGGAAAGAGTAGGTGATTCTTTGCTTATTAATCTTTTTATAAATAAATATTGCTTTCTGATGACAAAAGAAACTATGTTTATCTCACTGACACACGCACACACATACACACAAAAGTCCTGGAAAATAATAAAAGCTGTAGTCATATCACCTAGGGGTGACAATTAAATTTGAGAGCATTTTCCTCCAATCTTGTGTGTATGTGTGTGTATGCACGCATGCATGTCAATGAGATCATGATGTTTATACTATTTGGTAACCTACTTTCTTGTGAACATCCTTTTTCATTAACGAATATGCCCTAATTTGGTTATTGGGTTTCTCTGGCCCCAGAAGTAAACAGCTGCTCTCTGTTACATGCCATGTCGTTCTTATAGTGCAAGCAGGGAGACCACTGAGCCAGAGAGAAAAACAAGAGCGCTCATGCTGCCTAATCTGGAACTACAGTGCTATCTTAGAAAGATGTGATCGGGCGCATAAGTGCCTTTCCCGGCATAGTGGAAGTTAACACATTGCTGCTGGATGTGGTGTTTCACTACACAGAGCAAATTCAGCTACAGAACTACAGGATGCCAAAGCCCTGGCCAGAAGGGTGTCATCAGCATCATCAGAGCTACCACATGCTAAGCACTGGGCTGTGTTTTACAAACATTATCTCATGTGGGAAAGTATTGCTGTTGCCTTTAGGCTGATGTGTACCCTGAAGCTTGTCAAGGTTGGGGAACTTGCTCCAAAAGGCACAGCAACAAAAAGAAGCAGACCCAGGATTCAAAGCTACATCCATCAGAGTTCAGAGCATGTGGGGTTAAGTTAAATGTTTCTCCAGTTAAAAATAATTAAAGCTACAACCTCACCTGAGTGATTTTTAATTGTTTTTATTACAGAAATAATACATGACCATTATAGAAAAATAAGAAAAGAGAAAGAAGAGAAATCTTTTATAATCTCATTACCCAGGAAAAAACCGTTTTGTTGTAAACTTATATTGGTTTTACTTTAAATATATAACTTTAAAAAATTTCACTATAGATCTCTTTTGAAACTTGCTTTTCTTATTCAAAAATACCTTTCCTTATCAATTTACTTCTGTACTAGAGCATCATTTTTATGACAGAAGCTGTCCCACAAAGAAGAAAGTGATATTTACAATGAATTTCAGACATAGGCATTTTATGAGTTAGTATCTCATATTCATTTTCTGTAGCTTCCTCACCAGGTCTCTAACCTGAAGAAATACTACTCTTTTTTTTAAATTTCCCTTTAATTTGGAAATGTTTTAAATGAACGACATGATTTTAATGAGACTTTAGAGTCTTTCAAGCTCACTTGTTAATACTATTTACAATATTCTAGTGTACCTGACTTACACCATAATTAACATTTATTTAATTAAAGATCTCGGTTTGGCTGAAAAGCCTGAATTTGAGGTCTCTTTCATCCCAGTGATGAAATGGATATTCATGACCCCATCAAATGTCCTACTTCTTTGCAAAGTAAATGTCCTGTGCTCTGTGTGAAGGTGACGCTCAGCAGCGCCTGGGTCAGTCCAAGCTGATCACCGCGGAAGCTAACAAGACCACAATGGAAGTCCAGCAGGCGGCCGCCCCGATGGCTAACAATCTAACCAACTGGTCACAGAATCTTCAACATTTTGACTCATCTGCTTACAACACTGCAGTGGACTTTGCCAGAGATGCAGGTATCACTTAGTAACTTCACAATTTGCATCCAATTGAGGAATTGGCCATTAAACCCTACACATCTTTTGTTAAGAAGCAATTTTTTTCATTCAAGTTTTAGATTGGAATATTGTAGGAGTTAGCTTAGAAAAGGATAAACTTTTTGCTCAGTTCATCTATCAATATATATGTATGTGTGTGGACATAGGAAATATATGTATTTCCCATAAATAAACACCAGACAGACTGGTTGAGTTAATTTTTTTCTGCGTGAAATAATGGTAACACTTGTTTTTATCAATGTAAGACTGATTCTTTGGGGAAGAAGGGCAATCACCTGTTAGAATAAATATGTTAACAAAATATTGGTTTGCTTTTAGGAAAAAAATTTACTAAACAGCACTGCTGTTACTAAACATCATTGCTTTTTCCTTACCTGAGTAAAGCAGATTATTACCGACAAGTACTGAATATGGCCAAATATAACTTCAGCTTCCCATTAAGAAGTAAAGTCTGTTGGCCAACTTGAATATATAGTAATGAAGATGAAATATGTTGATATCTATCTAATTAATTTAGTTATACATAGATATTAAAATCACATATTACTTGAGAATTATTTTCCAGTCTCATATTTTTATTCCATCTTTTCGTACCTCCTAAATATCAATGTCTTTGTCATGATTAGAACTTCAGTTCTCCAGAATGGTTTTGCAGACCGTATTCCCTTCACTTTCATCTGGATTAAGAACCAACTTTTTAAATCCACGTATGGATTTGTCCATCGCTAGAAATTTTATCCCAGGGCACAATATCCATTCCTGTAACAGGAAGATAGCTCTTTTATACTCATCTTTTAAGTATATATTCATGAGCCCTCCATGTAACCACTCAATTTCTTTTGAAACTTAATCTTTAAAAAATTTGCCTACGTGATAACCAATATTTACATTTGTAAAGATATTGTCTCAGGAATATTTACTAAATTGGTGTTAATTTTTTTTCCTCCTTGTTCAGTCCCATCAGTGATGCCAGTAACCAGCTAGGACTAACACTGATTGTGTGCTTTCCTCAAATAGCATTTTGTGGTTCAAAACAAAGTAAATGAAAAAGCATACCATAATATGAGACTTCATAAAGACTCTAAAGTGGCTCCCTTTCTCTGAGAGAATTGAGGGTAGAGAAACCTGTTTTGTACACATTTTCATAATCAGCGTTTAATGTAGTGCTTTAAACATACTTTATTGCCTCTGATGTTGAAGACTATTATACTATAACAATAGCCATTTTATAGCATAGCTATTGTGGTCAGTGATCCAAATAACAAATATTTACCGCTGTATTAACAAATACACTACATGATAGTAGCTATTATTTACCTGATTTCATTCCTTTTGCTGGAGAAGCACCTTGTTTCCTAAGTACAGAAAAGAGAAGTTTCCCAGGTCCTCACTGACATATTCTTCTGAATCTGAGTTTAGTTTGGCTCCAGGAAGAGGCTTGCTTTTGTTCAGCTGCTAATGCTCAGTGACCATGCCCTACCCTTAGATAGGAGTTTGCCCAAAGATATTTATTTTCAAGTCCAGTGGTTCTCAAACACTAGTGTGCATCGGAGTCACCTGAGCCCCACCTCCATGTTGCTGGTCTGGGGACCACACATGGAGAGCCAGTGCTCCAGTCCATGAAACTTTGGAGAAGTTACGGCATTCTCTGTATCTGGGGTTCTTTCATCAAGCTGTATCCTTATGATTTGTGCTCTTTTCTCTGTGTGTGTTATACATCCCCCCTCCCCACACAACAAAACATAACCTAAAAAGTCAGTAAGATCTGCTCCTACCATCACCTTTGTCTGGGACCATAAACCATGGCTGCCCCTCACCTTGGCACAACTGCCACTTTTCTGGATGCTCCCTTGTTTCTTCCATCTAGCTCTGCCTCTGCTTGGACCACTGCAGTGGCACTCTGATATGTGAACAGGCATTTTGGAAAACAAGATGCCACCTCCTTTTGCCCAGCATTCCTTTTGACCTGTTATATCAGTTATATTAGAAATGCAAGCAGAACTTGTGCTATATAGTGAAATGAACATCTGCATATTTGTCATGGGCCCTGCCCTTTAGAAGTGGACATTATATGTCAGCTTGCTCTGCATACAATTTATAGTTCAATATGTATTATAAATGTCACAAGATAGGAACTGATTATGCTTTGGGCTTATCTACTAATTTTTCAGAATTAAAAATAATTTCTTATAGTTCTACCAGAAGTAACCATGTATTTGTTGTCTCTTCATCTCATTCCTGAACTAGACTTAATACTGAGATATCTACTCAAGTGATTAATTTTTATTAACTGCAGTTGGAAATCTGACAGAGGTTGTCCCTCAGCTCCTGGATCAGCTTCGCACGGTAGAGCAGAAGCGGCCTGCAAGCAACGTTTCTGCCAGTATCCAGAGGATCCGAGAGCTCATTGCTCAGACCAGAAGCGTTGCCAGCAAGGTAGCCAGTGAAAGGAGTCGTCATCAGTCACTGGGTGATAATGATAGCGTGAGGCTGAGCTCAGGCTCCTTGGGCAGCTTCCAGAGCTGGAAACTTTCTACTATATTATCCAACTTGGTAGTTCTCAGCTCCATCCGTTCATTAGAATCACATGAGGAGCTTTGAAAACCAAACCAATTCCTGGTCCCAACCTCAAAGCAATACTCATGCTCTCTAGAGGAAGGGCTCAGAACCTGTATTTTTTTGAAGCTCCTCAGTGATTCTAATGTGTAACCAAGATTAAGAAGCACACATTTAACCTAGTCAACAAAGCTCGTAGAGCAAAAGGAATCAAGGAAAGCTAACCCCACTAAAAGACTCAATTTTATTATTATTATTCATTATCCTAACAGCTGTCTTTGTGCAGTTACTATATGGAATAATCTTGCTCATCTACCTCTTCAAAGAATTCTCTAATGCAACATAGATGATATGAAGCTTTTACTGACCTCTCTACAGGCGTAACACATAGCAGCTAAACTGAACAATTTCAACAAAGACCTCATCCTGAGATGCTATACAGAAGCAACACAACACCATAACCAGTGCTGGCGTTGATGGGAAATATCCTGACACAGCAATTAACATTTTCAGTGTGGCGAAACATGGCTTGTTCTTGGCCCCCTTTCTAATTTGTTTTTTATTAATTTATAGACCAGCATTATTTTTTACAACCAAATTATATGGTTTTATTTTTTCAATTGAGAGTCAGCCTGAACAGACTGTTGGTCCTAATTACTGACAGAATTAAGAACTGGAAATCAACTATTTTGTAATGAAGGAAATTATTATTGGTAAATATACCCAACTTTTTTTTTTTTTTTTTTTTTTTTGCGGTATGTGGGTCTCTCACTGTTGTGGCCTCTCCCGTTGCGTAGCACAGGCTCCAGACGCACAGGCTCAGAAGCCGTGGCTCACGGGCCCAGCTGCTCTGCGGCATGTGGGATCTTCCTGGACCGGGGCACGAACCCGTGTCCCCTGCATCAGCAGGCGAACTCTCAACCACTGCGCCACCAGGGAAGCCCCCAACTTTTAAATGATATATGATAATTGGTCCCACCCCACAAATCACCTTTTTTAGATACCTTGAAGAACGTTTCAAAAAAGATTTATTGTCAAGAAGTGGCATTTCCAATGCTAGGTTTCTGTGAATGCCTTCTGGTAGTTTTATTTCTGTGGGGTAGAATTTGGGGGCCTTAATCACCTGAAACCATTTTCTGAAGAGAGTCTTGGCAATGCCTTTGGGGCCCACACAGCTCCCCAAAGGGAGATGCTTTCTATGCATATATACATCTTTTTCAAACTCTCAGTTTTTACAAAGGAACTTTAATCCCATACACTGCTTGATTGTTCATTAAGATTTATTGTGCTTTACTCAACTGGCAACATAAGACAGCTGCACTCTAGGCACTTGGAAATATAATCTTGAACTCACTGACCATCAGTATTAATCAAATTAATATTATTCAGTTATGTAATACATCTACTTATTCATAAATATTTGCATAAACGACATGAATATACACAGTCCATCTACTTATTAATACTCTGAAAGTCACCTCGAATCAGAGCAGTTCAGCACGTTATATTGGGCCTCTTAGAAATGTATTTACTAAATCCTGCTTTGTTGTGATGCCTTTCTAAGGATCATTATAAGAAACATCTTAATGAACTCATCACTACAGTTATTATAATGATAAAGCCAGGCACTGGAAAACACTTTACAGTTATCATCTGGTTTCATTCTCATAACAAATTTATTGTCCTCATTTTACAGATGAGGAAACTACAGGTTAAGTGATTTGCTCATGGTTCCATAGCTAGTAAGTGGCAGAGCCAGGTTTTAAGACCCCATCTAAGACTTCAAAGCTGGCCTCTAGACCCCTCCCAACTGTCCAGACATGGTCAAGGATATTGCTCACAGCCTCACCCCATGCTCCTCTTTTGAAGACCCTAGGGAAAAGGTCCTAGCTATATTAGTACCCAAGATTAGTTATTATTCTCCTGATCAATTAGTTGTTAATTTTATGGGCGTTGTGAATTGTATAACTGACCAAGTATCCCTTCAAGCGGTTTAGTTCACCTTAACCAAATATGTAGTTCATTGTGGAATGCATATTTATCCTCATTCTTAGACCTACTTTGTCACCTTTTTGTTCTGCTTTCTTTCACCTCACTTTAAATTTAAACTGTATTATCTTCCTTAAATCCTTTCTCCAACAATTTGAGGACATAAGTAAACAAAGGCTTGGAGGTCATGGGTAAAGCTCAGAGACCTCATAAGGAATGAGGGAAGCCCATTGAGTACCATGGGAAAGCACTATGCCCATTTCTGCAGGGTACGTTTAATAGAATAATTTTGTAACTCCAGATCCAAGTCTCCATGATGTTTGATGGTCAGTCGGCAGTCGAAGTGCATCCCAAAGCCAGAATGGATGACTTAAAGACCTTTACGTCCCTGAGCCTGTACATGAAGCCTCCTCCTGTGAAGCAACCAGAGCTGGGTGGGACTGCAGATCAGTTTGTCCTATACCTCGGAAGCAAAAACGTAAGAGCATGTGGTTGTAAATGATGGAATAATGTTGAAAGGAAAGATAAGTGCTTTTTCTCTTGCCTTAAAACAAAGCTACCTGTGCAAATAAACAAAATTTCTATTCTAGCACCTCAAAAGGTATAGACCATTTTAAGGCCAAGACTAAAGTAGTGACTTTAGGACAAGTAATTCCTTCTCTGTGTGGGATATTTCTGTGGTTTCTTCATATCGGCCTCACACTGCTAACTCTGAGGAGTCTGAATGCAGCATTTCAAAGACACCCAGAGTACAGAGACCTATTATGTTTAATGCTGAACCCTGCTTTGAAGGTGCATAGCAATCGGTATTGCCAGGCTACATTATATCCCCAGATTAACCAAACAAGGTTAGCACCCTCCTGACAGCCATCAAATGTCCACAAGCCCACAGTTGCTTGCCTTCCTGCCCAAGGTATATTTGGACAGGCATGGAGGGATCGGGGGTAGGGGCAGCACACTGATGCAGCCACAGGGAGGCTGCAAAGAACGGGGCGCTGCCCAGTCTAATGGGCACTTTGGTAATAATTCAAGCCAGACATGCCTTATATACAGCCAAGCATCTGGATTGCTAATTGTCTTTTAAAGAAATGAGGACGAAAGATGATATTCATTCATATGGATTTTATTTAAGAGACTTCTTGACATTTCAGGCCAAAAAAGAGTACATGGGTCTTGCAATCAAAAATGATAACCTGGTGTACGTTTATAACTTGGGAACTAAGGATGTAGAGATTCCCCTGGACTCCAAGCCTGTCAGTTCCTGGCCTGCTTACTTCAGCATTGTCAAGATTGAAAGGTAAAGTGAATCCGTGACACAGGGCTCATCTGCAAATTTCATAAAAAATCTGTTGAATGCACTCATGCACGCACACACACACACACACACACACAGTCTTTCTATGGATGTTGCTCCTCTTTCTTCCATTATTCCTATACTCCTTCACAAACACCTTAGTGGAAAACAAAAAATCAGAAAGAATAGTCATCACTTCTAAAGAGCAATCTGATTATTAGATGTTTTTAATCTGGCCAATCCATGAATTGATTCCAAGATGGAATGTCTTTTTTTCCCTTTCCCTTTGATTGTTGACATTATATAAATGCTTATGAAAGTGACAAAATCAAATCACCAATTCTGTGATGAAGGGACATTCACATTTTGACATTTAAAAAAAAAAAAACATATTTTCGGGCTTCCCTGGTGGCTCAGTGGTTGAGAGTCCGCCTGCCGATGCAGGGGACACGGGTTCGTGCCCCGGTCCAAGAAGATCCCACATGCCGTGGAGCGGCTCCTGAGCCATGGCCGCTGAGCCTGCGCATCCGGAGCCTCTGCTCCGCAACGGGAGAGGCCACAACAGTGAGAGGCCCGTGTATCACAAAAAAAAAAAAAACATATTTTCTACAAATTATCTGGCTAATAAAGAGTGAAAATTCTTTATCTGAACAGGGTAGGAAAACACGGAAAGGTGTTTTTAACAGTCCCAAGTCTAAGTAGCACCGCAGAAGAAAAGTTTATTAAAAAGGGGGAATTTGCGGGAGATGACTCCTTATTGGATCTGGATCCTGAGGACACTGTGTTTTATGTTGGTGGCGTGCCTTCAAACTTCAAGGTGAGCTGTCCAGCTATATTTTGACTTATTGCAAATCTATAGTGATTGTTTTTAGAAGTCCATAAAGCCTACAGTGATTCAGCGCTTGGATGGAAACCTTAATATCTTAAAAAAAAGAGTTTAGCTCAGTGGGTGGTAGAATTCTGAATTAGGATCTATAAATCTGCTGCTTAAATCTGGTCTGTGCTACCCATATTTTCATAGTGTCAAATACTTTCAAGCTATATCTAACACTTGAATATCAATTTATTTCATTCTGATACATGCATATGTAATTAATTACCCCCACCTACTGCAGGAATGTCTGTACCTTGTGGGTTTATAGCTAGTCTTCAGGTTTACAGACGACAGTTTCAAAAATTCTGTTATCTCAGCTAATATACAGGCATGAAATGAAATACCTAGGATGAGGGAGGGGGTGGGGTCTAGGAGGGGAGATGAGACCTGTTGAAGGGCAGATACAGGAAAAGCCCAGGAAGACAGGGAGTTGATCCAGGATTTCAGTTGCAGAACTGTTACTCACTAGTGAGAGGCACATTATTGAACCCCTCTGAGAATTACTTTTCCCTCTCTTTATGTGAGGACAGGAATACCTTCCTCACAGAGCTGGTGTAAGGATTGACTTTGGTCATGAATCCAGTCAGGTGTGTGACTGGCACATATTATATGCTCAGTAAACCCCACCCTCTCTGCTAAGATATGGACAACTGAAAAATCTTTGTTATTCTAGATGGTTTAGCATAGAATAGACACAAACTCAGGTCTAGAAAGATATTTCTATCAGTGGGAAGGTCCCCTTGACCTACTGTTGTCTCACTGCCTGATCTGTGTGGACTGGATGAGATGTGGTCATGTCACAGTTGACTTCACCTTGTTTCACAGCTCCCTGCCAGCTTAAACCTGCCTGGCTTCGTTGGCTGCCTGGAATTGGCCACTTTGAACAATGATGTGATCAGCTTGTACAACTTTAAGCACATCTATAATATGGATCCCTCCAAATCAGTGCCCTGTGCCAGGTAAGAACGTGTTAAGAGTACTAAAAATTTGATAGCCATGCAAGAGCTGCAGATGAGACAAGTGTGGGTAAATATTCAGGTTTTCAGTCTTTTTTGGGGGGAAACCAGTTTTGAAACTGCATAATAGTCATGCCTGCACACAACTTTTCAGTTCTTCTCTACCATAATGAGCATGCACTATTATTAAAAGTGTTAAACTACTTGTTTGCAGCTTTGGTTTCAGATTCCAGAGACTGGGGTCTCACTGGAACCTTCTGTTATCTTAGCACATAGGGTAGAGAAAAAAAAAATCCATTACAAACAATTTGTTTAAATGCTTCTTTGTGTCTCCCATGCAGACATCAGGACTTCATTTAAATGCTATTAAGGCCCATGAAAAATGTCGTGAGAATGGGTTAAAAGGGCCTCATTTGAAAAGCATAACAGAAGCTGTCATATTCATATGATCCTTGTATTTTTATTTCAGAGATAAACTGGCCTTTACTCAGAGTCGGGCTGCCAGCTATTTTTTCGATGGTTCTAGTTATGCCGTGGTGAGGGATATCACAAGGAGAGGGAAATTCGGTCAGGTGACTCGCTTTGACATAGAAGTTAGAACACCAGCTGACAACGGCCTTGTGCTCCTGATGGTCAATGGAGTGAGTAAAAATAAAAATTCTACATCTTCTCCCTTATTGCCTTTACTTTCTGCTGTGCATGTTTCTAGGAACCTTCCCAGGTTGAGTGTGTCATGCCATCAAACTGACGTTTTAGCTTAGAAAGCAAAATTGGGTTTTTTTCCTTCAGGGAAATGATGTCAGCAGTAAGTAAAAGCAGCCATGAGATGCATTTCCCTGCAGTACGTTTTTGGATGTATATTAAATATAACCCCTTTAATAAACTAAGGGAACTTTAAGGAAAATCAGCACCAAGATCTAGGCGAGCATGTGTCTACAGAAATTTAGCACTGACTTTTTAAATCATATGCCCTAATCAGTTAAAAAGAAGTTTGCATGCTTAATATATGTGTGTGTGTGTGTATATATATTTATATACATATACACACACACACATACATCTCTTTATTAATGATATACTACATATGAATATAATATTCAAAACTAGGAAAAAGATAATTTATATAAAAACTGAATAAAAATAAATACAATTTTAAAATAAAGATGAAGTAAAATAAAATTAATTTTATTTTGCTAATGATACAAGAATTATTAATGGCAGTGTTAGTGAGAACAGTGTAATTAAACATGCTTAAGTATTTTTGAAAGTCTCATTAAACACATTGTGATACAAGTTTTGTCCTGAGTCCAGTTTATTTCAATACTAAGTTCTATTGGCTATCATAACTAGACAAGATACCTCATATAAATAAAAATGTAGGAAATATATGATTGGCTGTGCTTACTAAATCATGGTACGGTTATTCAGTCTCATTCACCAATTGGCAAAAGTTGTCTTTGAAATTCAGCTGGCAGATTTTCATCTTTCCTGATGTCAGTTCTTGCAAGGTAATCAGATATCGTATCATTTTGTAAACTTTAACAAAGGAATTCAAGACGGTTAAAAATCTTCATTTGAAAGACTTTTAAACAGGTTAGAAATTTCTTTCCAGAAATGTTTTAATAGTGCAGATATGAGAGTTTTTATGGTAGTATACTTACATTCTTTTCATCAACAAATTTACTTACCAATAGAAAACTTTTCGATATACATTTTTTAAAAACCATCTCCCCAGGGCTTCCCTGGTGGCACAGTGGTTAAGAATCCGCCTGCCAATGCAGGGGACGTGGGTTCGAGCCCTGGTCCGGGAAGATCCCACACGCCGCGGAGTAGCTAAGCCCATGCACTACAACTACTGAGCCTGTGCTCTAGAGCCCATGTGCCACAACTACTGAAGCCCGTGCACCTAGAGCCCGTACTCCACAACAAGAGAAGCCACCGCAATGAGAAGCCCACGCACTGCAATGAAGAGCAGCTCCCGCTTGCCACAACTAGAGAAAGCCCGCGTGCAGCAACCAAGACCCAATGCAGCCATAAATAAATAAATACACACATACATACATACATAATTTTTTTTAAAAAAAACCATCTCTCCAGAGTACAACTTTCTTCCCTGCCAAAATAGTTTCTCATCCATTGTTACAATGCCCCTACCTTGAAATTACAGATCAAGTATGTTTTTTTTTTAGTACCTAGTAGGTTTTATACTACTAAAAGACATTTGTCATCACAAATAAAGGTCAATAAATTTAGAATAGTAATTCATTTTATAAGGAAAATGTGTAACCCTCTTGAAACTTAACAGCATTTTTAGTAACTTACAGGAAATAATCTGCAAACATCTACATGTCTCAAAATATTTTCACATCACTGTATCTCAGTAGAAAATTACTGTAAATAGTCTATTATTAAGTGACCTCACTCATAAATCCACATAACCAGGCACACATAAACGTCAATAATTGCAATAGGCTAAACACAAAGAAATGAGTGGGGGGGCCATGGCCTGCCTTCAAGTGTGGAACTTCATTCTCAAAGCCTCACATACTGTGTGAATCTAAATCCCATGAAAATCCATCCAAAGGACAAAATGAAGGCCCAGAGTCAATCCATGTATTAAATATTAAAAGTTAGCTTCTTTCTCTATTTTAGAGTTTTAAAATGAGTATAAATAGAAGTTGAAATATTTTCTTTCTATACCTCAGTGGATTTTGTTCCACATTCTCAAGAGTATATAAATTCTGCCCACAAGATCACTTTCTGTGAAATAGGGACTTTCCATAATACTTTATTTTTCAAATCCATTGAATTCTTCTTTTTTTTTTTTCAGTCTTTATTGAATTTGTTACAATATTGCTTCTGTTTTTATGTTTTGGTTTTTTGGCTGAGAGGCATGTGGGATCTTAGCTCCCTGACTAGGTATCAAACCCGCACCCCCGTGCATTGGAAGTGCAGAGTCTTAACAACCGGACCATCAGGGAAGTCCCGAAAATCCATTGAATTCTTGTGTCTATGAACTATCTTCTAAAACAAGCAAGCCTGACCAGTAAATTACTTGAGTGTTACAGAATTACTTTGGTTCTTGAATATCACATGGTCCAAGTGCATAATAATTCCATATTTATCTACATAACTCCAGTGTTTCAAAATAACACAGGAATGGCCCTCTTTTTCTTAGGTCCATATTTGCTGATAATTTTCTAAGATTCTTTTCAGCATACCTTGGAATTCTTTTTCAATGTTAACCAGTTTTGCTCTTAAAGTGAAATGTAATCACATCTATTGGCCTGTTATAACTTTGAAATGTTGCCTTAAAAAAGGGCAGTTTGAATACATATGGTCTATAATACTCTGTTTTCAAGATTGTTAAAGGTCAATAAGGTAAATTTTAAATTTCATTAATTCACAAAGTAAATGAAAAACAATAGAAGATAGTTGTTTTAAATTGTAGATAAATATTAAAATTTTGGTGTATAAATGAGACATAACCGCTGATATGGATGTAGTTGTGATTTTTATTTCATAATAAGAATATCATGAGACTTCTTTAGTCTGCAAACAGTTTCAATAATAAAGAATACAGTGTTATTTCTCAAATTTAGCTAAACCTTCTCTTTCATAATAGCAGACGCTCACATCTTATAACTTTTTGTCTCCTCCACAGAGTATGTTTTTCAGCCTGGAAATGCGCAATGGTTACCTACATGTGTCCTATGACTTTGGGTTTAGCAACGGCCCTGTGCATCTTGAAGACACAATGAAGAAAGCTCAAATTAATGATGCAAAATACCATGAGGTACTGATCGTTGCAGTTTGAGTATTTTGTTTTGTTTTATTTGTATTTAGATCTACTGATCTAATCAGATGGTCAAATGAGATAGGTGAGAAAGTAATTAAACTGAACACCTTCACATATAAAAACCAAGTGAAAGGCCCTCACCTACTCAACTCCAGGATAACATTTGCTTTAAAAGAATGGATATTTTATCATATTGGAGTTGTTTGTTTGTTTTAATAAATTTATTTATTTATTTATTTATTTTTGGCTGCGTTGGTTCTTCTTTGCTGTGCACAGGCTTTCTCTAGTTGCCATGAGCGGGGGCTGCTCTTCATTGCAGTGTGCAGGCTTCTCATTGCGGTGGCTTCTCTTGTTGCAGAGCACAGGCTGTATGTGCGCGGGCTTCAGTAGTTGTGGCACACAGGCTCAGTAGTTGTGGCACACGGGCTTAGTAGCTCCGCGGCATGTGGAATCTTCCCAGACCAGGGATCGAACCCATGTCCCCTGCATTGGCAGGCGGACTCTTAACCACTGTGCTACAAGGGAAGTCCCATATTGGAGTTTCTAATAAAAGAGTCAGTGAAGATTCATTTTAATTGCTTCATTGATCAAAAGACTCCCATTAATACTCTATCTCTTGATTATGATGGCACTTCTATACATTTGTTGAAAATGAGAGTGTAGATACACAGCCATTTTTTTGCTTTTTCCTTGAGTCCCATTAAATGTAAAAAGAGTAGATATAAGTAAATCATTTCCTTTTAAACCATTTATCCAAAACTTAGAAAATACTAATACAGATTTTCTTATAAAGAAAACCCACAAAGAGTGCTCTTTAGTCCTGAACAGATGTGAAGTATACTGATAATATATTTCTTCTATTTTCACTAACAGCTACTTTAAATCTACACTTTAATAAAATATATAAAAGGCATAATATCTTTTAAGTTGAACTGAAATGGAGAGACTAGAGGCTATATTTCTCTTTTCAGTTCAAAGTCCATAGCCTTCATGAGGATGGTTTACAAAGAATATTTTAACTATTTCTCTGACTGGCACTTTCCCACATTCATTAAAGCATCTCACTACACCACCAAAAAATGACACCTGGCAGCATTCAGTCCAGGGCCCAGAAGGTAACTGTTTATAATTTTTTTCCTGAATCCCCTCAGAGGGGCAAAATAAAACAGTTGGTCTCATAGCAAAATTTTTCTTGGGCTAGCCCTATCTCCTTATGGAAACCCTTCTCCAGCAAATATGAACTTCTGGTTATGTAAGTAAGAGTTTTCATGTCTGTGAGTAAGAAAGGAAGATCTTATACCCCGCTTTGTGAACAAACAAGCATAAGAACATGGAGGCCCAGCTCTTACAACCAGAATAATTAAAATATATAGCAGTCTTCAAAGAGGTGATTGTTAAGCAGTGATCAACTTACTGTGCACTATTTCTCCCAGATCTCAATCATTTACCACAATGATAAGAAAATGATTTTGGTAGTTGACAGACGACATGTCAAGAGCATGGACAATGAAAAGATGAAAGTACCTTTTACAGACATATACATTGGAGGAGCTCCCCCAGAAATCTTAGAATCAAGGTAAGCTTTTTTGCTGTTGTTAAGCTGCTTGTTCCTAACGAAGCACTGGGCTGAGGATTCAACATCCAGGAGAGGTGTAGTAAATGTTTGAGCATTCCCATCTACTACACTTGTACACGTTTACAGAAGCACACACACAGCCATTCACCCATGGGCCCTGTGCAGCTAGTCCTCATGACCCCCTTAAATTGTCATCTAGTAGATGTGATCTACAGATTTCTTTAATTATTTATTACTCTTAGAATATAGTCTAATGCAGTATTTCTTATCCACAAGACGAAAGGTGGAGCATGTGTATTATGTGAAAACAAAGAAATGTTGTGTTCATTTACTTTGTTTTAGTATTAATTTAGACTTATTTGAACTCTCAAATAGCATCTTAGGGTAAACAAAAATTTTAAGCCTGTGGGGGTTGTGAATTAAGTATAATGAAACATTAATATATTCAAAATTTCAGCTGTCTCACTACCATCAGTTCATAGCATCAGAGACTCTTAAAACTGAGAGACAACTTTAGGATATTCCAGTCCAGTCACTCTCAACCCTGCTTCACATTAGAATAAACTAGAGAACTTTTATAAACATCGTTACCCATGACCATGCTCCAGAAATTCTAATTGTTCTGGGATGAGGCCCCAACCGTAAGCTTCCTTTCCAAACTAAATATCCTCTTCATTTCCTTCAGCCATGCCACATGGGATATTTAACCATTATGGTTGCTGTATGTGCACCTCAGTCTGTCAATTAGCGTGATCATGCAGGTATGATCTTGTCAGAGCAGAGTAAAGTGGGACTGTTACCCCTTAATTTGGCCAGTGTTCACCTAAAATACATGGAAGTCATTGTAACTTGCTCAAAATTAACTTCATATTCATACAATATCCAATAATATGTTCTTGGGTACTTCCTATCTATTAGCCATAATGATGGGCGCTAGGATTACAGTTTTGAGCAAAATGCCATCCTTAATCTTAAAGATAAAGGATTTCTCACTTTCCTGTTGCTCCAGAGGCCCAACGTTCACTAAAACCTTCTCTAGCCTTAGTTGATTAGTGTGTTGCAGATACATTTAGGACAAGTAAATGAGTTCATGACCCAAGTGGATTAGTGGAAGACTGAAGACCCGGGTTCAAATCCTAACTTACCACTTGTGACATTAAAAAAAATTATTTAATATTTCTGTTTCACTTTATAGGTAAACCATGTGAAACTGCCAATTTTTGACCCATACATATGTCAGTTCATTATGGTTCAACCTATTAATCATCTGTAAAAGGGAAATAATAACATCACCATCTATATCACTGAATTGTTATACAGATAAAATGAGCTAATGTAAGTTAAAGGATCTTGAAAATTATAAAGAAGTAAACAAATTGGCTTCATGCAGAATAAAGCTGTTCTGTATGCAAAGATTAGACATTACTGTGTGCTTATGAAAGAAGGCATGAGAATATGAATAATTATACAGCTATTAAAAATAACTATAAATAAAATCAAATTTTTATATCCTACATATGTAGGGTAACATCATCATCACCACCACTACCATCATCATCATGGCTATATCAGTAAAGACTAATTTTCTTTTCCAGGACCCTAAGAGTACACCTTCCCCTGGATATCAATTTCAGAGGATGTATGAAGGGTTTCCAGTTCCAAAAGAAAGATTTCAATTTATTAGAACAGACAGAAACCCTGGGAGTTGGTTATGGATGCCCAGAAGACTCTCTTGTAAGTACACGATCAAAAGGTTTTTAATAAATAGACAAGAAACGTACTGCTCTTAAAAGCTGAAAAAGCTCTTTTCTCTGTAATCCTGTGTACACCTTGGGCTCTTTTCTGCCACCAGTGGAAAGAAGAATCATTAAGCTAAAAAGGCTTGTGGGGATCCTCTGTGACTTGTCCAGTTGCTTCACTTTTCAATGGTTGGGGCTACCAGAGCCCAGAGAGGCTGCGTGAGCATCTTCACTCACTCACGGTGGAGGAAGTAGGGAAGCTGAAACCCCATCTTTTAGAGGCATACAGAAGAAAGGCTAGCATGCCTGAATTTCAGTATAAACCAGAAATTAAAACATAACTATTAACATAGGAACTAGCAGATAAGGCCTTTGGTATGTAAGAAATGGGCATTTTAAGCTTTTTGATAATTATCCAAACACTGTATTCCTACTTTCTTTGGCACACAGATATCTCGCAGAGCATATTTCAATGGACAGAGTTTCATTGCTTCAATTCAGAAAATATCTTTTTTCGATGGCTTTGAGGGAGGTTTTAATTTCCGAACATTACAGCCAAATGGGTTACTGTTCTATTATGCTTCAGGGGTAAGTATTTGTTTTTCCCTGTGGAATCTTCTTTGTGGTAATTGTTTTGTCTGTTAAAAATACTTTTAAGCACCTTAAAAGTGATTTTCAATTCAGATTAATTTTGACTCGTGTACACACACAAATGTCTCATTTCCAACACTTTGTAAAATATTATATATGTTGTATATGAGGAGTTTTTAACCTGGGCTTCATAGACCCACCTCTCAGGGGTTCATGGAAAGAATTCAGTGGGTCTGTGAACTAGGTGAGAAAAAATTACAACTTTATTTTCCCTAACTACAATTTAGCATTTTCTTCAATTGTGAATGTTGGCAACAAACCACAGTAATATTAGCAGTACCTGTCACTTTGTCATTAATAGAAATCACAGGTATTTTTCATTGCACATTATAGTAGTCACAGGTATCTCAAAATATTTTTGCTCATTGCTACTTCTAAATTGCAGTAGTTATTAGATCTGCTAATAGATTTTATTATTTAGTGCCTTAATGTAGAAATACATATATAACTATATCACATATTTATTGTTTCAATATTTTGAAACTGTATTTCAATGTAATTGGTTTCTTTTGTATTCCTACATATTTTGTTCAGTGATTTTAAAATATTTTATGAAGGGGTCCATATGTATCACCAAACTGCCAAAAGAGTGCATAGCACAAAAAATGTTAAGAACCTCTGTGTATATATACAAACTCATGTGTGATTCAGTTTGTGAAATAGTTCTTGAATTTGGTATAGAACACTGTAGCTTAGCTTATAAAGATATGCTGTGTTGAGAATAAAATAAGGTTTGTAAAAGTTTGGTGACCTTAAGTTCTAACTGATTTATCTCTGAAAAGGTCATCACCAATATATACACTGATGGACCAGGTCATAATATGATTTATAAAAGCAGCTTTTACTTTTCATTCTTATTACCTTGTACCTGTCACATTTATATCCAATTTAAATCAGTAGCATCTGTGAGAATTTACCCAAAACACTTTGTAGGACCTCTGCCACCAAACCTGCCTCAGATTACCATGGTTAGTTAAATAATACCTTTTGTCCACAAAAGTTGAGGGCTAACTGTAGAGGTTGATGCCCACATAGGGAAGAGAAGGAAGATTATTTTGCCAATATTTTAAGACAAGCAATAAGCAAATTCAGAAAAAGATGTTAACTTCTGCTATTTAAAAATTTTTCTTTCTCTGTAGATGAAAAGTGAAACATTTTTAAAAGCCACATTAGCAAATTAACCTATGCCTGGTCATCTAGCTACATCCCCAAGGAAATTCAAATATTGCCTTTTCAAAAGTGAGACTGATGACAGAATAGAAATGCCTGAGTTAAGAAAGTAACTGATGCCGGGATGACAACTACTTAGCATGACAAAATCGCCTGAAATCTTCAGTTCAAAATACAGGAAATTCCTCTTTCCATTGAAATGTATCTGATTTTATAGGTGACACCAATACAAGCAATAGAGTATTTTGTTGTTGTTGTTCATAGAAATTATTTTTCAAGCAAATTTCCCACACGATGGGTGTTCCTTTAAGCAATCCCATTAAGTAAGTGTTGAAGACGTGTCCATCTTTTGGATACCTGGCCTCCCTAGTTAAAAAACCTGTGCTTGCATTTCAGTCAGACGTGTTCTCCATTTCATTGGATAATGGCACTGTGATCATGGATGTAAAGGGAATCAAGGTGCAGTCAGCAGATAAGCAGTATAATGACGGGCTGCCCCACTTCATCATTACCTCTGTCTCCCCTGCAAGGTACAGCTCCTCACTTTATTTTCTTTCTACCAGATGGCTTTATCTGTAGGGCATGATTCTGTCCAGTGACCACTGTGAATAATAGGCTATATTATTACTTTTATAGTGTTTAAAAAAATGATAGAAGGAACAACTTACCTTCTTTTTAAAAATTGATATTAATTTTTAAGACATGCCAAATAAATCGCTATAAAATTAACTAACAGGTATGTAAAGTTTTTTTCCCAGTGAAACCATAAGCTATAATCTTGAGAGAAGTACCTGCACATAGCACTTACTAAATGGAGTGCAGTGTTTTGCACATAGAAGGAGCTCAGCAAATAATTGGTTTCATTAGGTTTTAATTAAACAATTGAGAATGTTGCATTTACGGCCACATTTTTAAAAGTCTAATAACTTTATCTTTAAAATATGTAATACTGAGTTTCTTTTTCATAAAAAGAAAGTCTTTCTGGAAAAAGAAAGGAATTTCCGTTGTAGACTGCTGCTATTCTATGTCCACTTCTATGGAGCCCTCCCATTATAAAAAACATTAATAGGTCTTTTCAAGACACCATTTCCAATCACTATCAGTGTGCTTTACAATGAAAATAGTTTCCCACAAGTGTGATTAAATGATCACCATGATTTATGTTCTGATTTTTCCACACCAAAGAAAAAAATAAAAAGTTGCCGATGACTAGTCATCTGAACTTGCTTCTATGGGTTTAAATTCTAGTCATAGTTTGGAGAGTCTTTTCTGCATATAGACATAGTCAGCCGTTTTATCCTGAGTCTCACGAAGAGTTTGGCAACTTTTTATCTTGTCATTAACCAGATGTTCCATTTCAATTCCATGAGAAAACCTGCAACCTAGAATGGAACTCGAGGTAAAATGTTAGCTGTGTAGTGCTTAAAGAAGCTTTTTCCTTACAGGTATGAATTGATAGTAGATAAAAGCAGACTTGGGAGTAAGAACCCTACCAAAGGAAAAGTGGAACAGACACAAGCAGATGAAAAGAAGTTCTACTTCGGTGGCTCACCCATCAGTCCCCAGTATGCTAATTTCACTGGCTGTATAAGCAATGCCTACTTTACCAGGTATAATATTTTTATTATTCATAAATCTGCATGATTGATAAAGAAGATTAAGTTGATAATGAAAATATTTATGGTGTTAAAACTTAGAACTATGAAATATCAGAGGCATTAGAGGGTAGTAATTAAAAGCTTGCATGTGCTTGAGAAACTGACACACTTGGGTTTGTGTGTAGGTGTTTTGCCTTTTAATTTCTGTATGACATTGGCTAAGTAAGCCTTCATTTCTTCACCTGCAAATTGCAGATAATAACAGGGCCTGCCTGGTAGACTTGTTATGAGGATTAAATGAGATAATGTGCATAAAGCACCTGGCGTACAGCAAACTATAAATATTAAATGCGATTATTTCTGTACTTATTATCAATGGTATAGTACAGAGCAACATACCCAAATCATCCTTAAAGGTCTCAGAAAGTCTTTTTTAATTTAATGCATGACTTCATTTTTGTCATCATTTTTCTTTTATTGAAATTTAGTTGACATACAGTATTATGTTAATTTCAGGTGTACTACATAGTGATTTGACACTTGCATATGTTATGAAATGCTCACCAAGATAAGTCTGCTAACCATCTGTCCCCATACCGTTATTACAGTATTATCGACTGTATCCCTTTTGCTGTTTGTTACACGCCAGGGGCTTATTTATGTTGTAAGAGGGGCTTGTACCTCTTAACCCTCTTCACTGGTTTTGCACCCCCACCTCCCCTTTGGCAGCCACCCATTTGCTGTCTGTATCTATGGCTCTGTTTCTGTTTTGTTGTCTGTTTTGTTTTTTAGATTCCACATATAAGTGAAGTCATGTAGTATCTGTCTTTCTCCATCTGACTTATTTCACTTAACATAATACCCTCTAGATCCATCCATGTCACACATGGCAAGATTTCATTTTTTGTGGCTGAATAATATTCCATATACATATATATACCACATCTTTATCCATTCATCTATCAGTAGACACTTAGGTTGCTTCCATATTGTGGCTATTGTAAATAATGCTGCAATGAACATAGGGGTACATATATCTTTTCAAATTAGTGTTTTTGTTTTCTTCTGTAAATACCCAGCAATGGAATTGCTGGATCATATGGCAGTTCTATTTTTAATGTTTTGGGGAACCTCCATACAGCATAGTGGCTGCACCAGTTTATATTGAGGGTTAGCACATCCTCACTAACACTTGTTATATCTTGTCTTTTTTATGACAGGCATTCTGACAGGTGTGAGGTGGTATCTCTTTATAGTTTTGATTTGCATTTCCCCGGTGATTAGTGTTGTTGAGCATCTTTTCACATGTCTGTTGGCCATCTGTATGTCTTCTTTGGAGAAATGTCTACTTAGGTCCTCTGCCCCCTTTTTTAATCAAGTTGTTTGTTTTTTTTTACCTTGAATTGTATGAGTTCTTTGTGTATTTTGTATATTAACCCTTTATCAGATATATTATTTGCAAATATCTTCTCCCATTCTGTATGCTCCATTTTTGTTTTGTACTTAACAAAGACAAAAAAAAAAAAAAAAAAAACAAAGACAGTGAGGGCCCCCTGAGTACAAAAACATGCAAGGAAGGAATTTAATACAGATTAAGTAACACAGATGAGGTCCCCATCATCCAGAGCATGGTGAGGGAAAACATGTTCATCTGTCAGAATGTGCTGGTGCCAGGTACAAAGTTATTGGTTAATTGGTTAAATGATCATTTCAAGGGTTCTCATTAAGGTAGTGGTTGGTGGATAAAGGCCCATCATGTACGTTTGCACACACACACATTTTAATTGCTAAAGTTCTTTGACTGCCATAGTTTCATCATGTAATTCTAAACAACATTTTTAAGGTTTTTCTTTCCTCTATTACAAACACAGGTTGGATAGAGACGTGGAGGTCGAAGATTTCCAGCGGTATTCCGAAAAGGTCCATACTTCTCTTTATGAATGTCCTATTGAGTCTTCGCCATTGTTTCTCCTTCACAAAAAAGGAAAAAAATCCTCAAAGCCTGAAACAAGTCAGAATAAAAAGGTAAAAGATAATGCCGTGCCAACTTCTTGATTGCCCTTGTATTCCACACACACAATTCTAGACACTGATGCTTTATAGAATTTACTCTTGTTTGCAACTGTGTACATATGAAAGATACGATTCTTGTAGTATCTGATATTGCAGTTTACCAGATTTGTTGTATCTTTTCTTGTTCCCAGAAAAACAGTTTGAATAAGCTTTTACTCATACTTCCAACTACTTTTCATTACAATGGTTAAAATTACTCTGTACTTTATAATATATATTATTTATTGTGCTAATTCTCTAGTATCATTTGCTTTCACATAACTATCTCTGGTTTCTGTCACAGTCATGGAAATTATTAGTTTCTGATCTTACCCTGTTTTCCCCTCCTTTCTTGACCTTCATTTTAACCACTCACACAGTTGACCTGTGCTATCAACTAGGGCAGCTCTTTCATCAAATTCTTGAGTCCTAAATTGCGTTCACTGATGACTATTCTTTCTCGTTCATTTACTCCTAGCATGTACACTATTTGCCTTCATTACAAGCGAAAGTCTAATTCCTTCTCATTATTTCAATCTAACCCTCCCTACTCCTTCCTGGTCAGATGTTAACAATGCACTCAAGTACCAGTGCTCCCATCCTGGTCCAAGCCATCATCATCTCCCATATGAATTACTGTAATAGCCTCCCAAGAAGACTCCCTGCTTTTACCTTGTTGCCCAATAGTATATTCTCAGCACAACAACCAGATCCTTTTAAACATGCGCTATCATGTTACTCCTCTGCTCAAAGTGGCCCCCCACTTCACTCAGAGTAAATGCTCAAGTTCCTACAATGTCATAAGAGGCCCTATATTTTCCAGGCCTCTTTCCCGCACTCACTCTTCTCCTCCCATTGATCTCCTGGCTATTTCTAAAACAGGCCATGTTCACTCCTGCCTAAGATCCTCACTTGAGCTTTCCTCTTGCCTGGACCACTCTTCCCCCAAATATCTGCATGGACAACTCCTTCGCCTTCTAGGACTGCCCAACTGTCATCTGCTCAGTGAGCCCTACCTTAACCCCTATTTTATTTTATTTGTTTTTTTAAAATTGAAGTATAGTTGCTGTATAATATGTTACAGGTATAAATATAGTGACTCACAATTTTTAAAGGTTATACTCCATGTATAGTTGTTATAAAATATTGGCTGTATTCCCCATGTTGTATAATATATCCATGTAGCCTATTTTATACCTAATAGTTTGTACCTCTTATTTCCCTACCCCTATATTGTCCCTCCGCCTTTTCCTCCCCCTACTGGTAACCACTAGTTTGTTCTCTCTGAGTCTGCTTCTTTTTTTGTTATATTCACTAGTTTGTTGTATTTTTTAGATTCCACATATGTGACATCATACAGTATTTGTCTTTCTCTGACTTATTTCACTTCGCATAATGCCTCCAAGTCCATCCATGTTGCTGCAAATGGCAACATTTTGTTCTTTTTTATGGCTGATTAGTATTCCATTGTGTATATATATACCACATCTTTTTATCTGTTCATCTGTTGATGGCCATTTAGGTTGCTTCCATATCTTGGCAATTGTAAACAATGCTGCTGTGAACATTGGGGTGCGTGTATCTTGTCAAATCAGAGTTTTTGTTTTTTCAGATATATGTCCAGTAGTGGAATTGCTGGGTCATATGGTAGTTCTATTTTTAGTTTTTTGAGGTACCTCCATACTATTTTTCACAGTAGCTGCACCAATTTACATCCCCACCAACAGTGTAAGAGGGTTCCTTTTTCTCCACATCCTCACCAATTTGTGTTCTTTTTGATGATAGCGATTCTGACAGGTGTGAGGTGGTATCTCACTGTGGTTTTGATTTGCATTTCCCTGATGATTAGTGATGTTAAGCATCTTTTCATGTGCCTGTTGGCTTTTGGCATCTCCTCTTTGGAAAGGTGTCTATTCAGGTCTTCTTCCTATTTTTTAACTGGGTTGTTTGTTTTTTCAATGTTGATGTATCTTAGCCCTTATTTTATACCCCAGCCCACCTCCTGCCTTCTACCACTACTACTGATCTTTTATCTTTTCCTAGTTGTTCTTTTTTCCATAGCACCTATCACATTTTAATTTATTATAGACTTTATTTATTATGGTTATTATGAGAGGCCTAATAGTTCATAAATGGAAAATGCACAAATAATATACCCTTTATAGAAAAAGGCAGAAAGCTGTCCTGCAGAGAAAAGGAGAATGAAAGCAAACACTGAGAAAAACAATGCTGAGATACCAGAAACATCCAGATAAGGAGTACCTTAATTCTTCCTAGCTTTCCAATTCCTGATTCTTGCCTGTGGTAGGACCCCCACTACACTTTCTTTTCTTGGATTGCGGAAGATACTCCTATATCCTTATAACACATTTCCCTCTTTGTCTTAAGTAGCTCAACCAGTTTGGCTATAATCTGAAACAAAAGAATCTTGCTAAATTGAAATTGGTACCACCAGTTGGATTGCAACTAATAGACCTTCAGAGAAAGAAATTACACTGGTAAAGTCAAGTCTAGTGGGGTTTAGTGGGAATCCACACACACGTACCCATTTTGGGATAGTAAACTGAGTCTCTGTGTTATATGGTAGCAAAGCAATTGATTAAATTATAACTTTTCTTTTTTTATTGTTATTCAGAGCATATATCCACAGAGGATTTAGGGTATTTGGTTGCCATATATAAATTTTATTAATTTTTGCAGCAGACAGAAGACAGGTCCTAGTCCATGTAGTCCCACGGTGAAGCAGAGAAAGGCAAGGCTGGTCAATTGAGACTCGTGATCCAACAAGCCCTGCTTTGCTGAGCCCCTGTTGTCTAAGTTACTGTCACTCTCCTCTCACAGCTAAGTGGATACACTGGTTGAGGAAAAGTGAGATCCTCTCCACTGGAATGGAGAGAATGAAGAATGGCCAGAGTTGGGGAAAGTCCCCGACCCCCACCAATCTCTCACCCGCACCCTCCATGCCACGTGCACACCATTTCCAGCTTTGTTCCTCAATGAGACAAAGGTGATCAATCTCCCATTATAAGGCTTGTTACTCCACTGGGGTTGGAATACAGTGTGGAGTCAGGGGAAATTTCCCAAGATACATTAGAGGAAAAGAGTCTCCCTGAAGCTCCACTCCAGCCCGTTCTGCCCACCCGTAGCTTGAAGCTATGGCCGTTATTTATAGGTGAGAGCCTGGGCCAACCAAAAACACATTGGTGACTGGATGTACTTCCTCCATCCAAGAGAGAAGGCTTGCTTCTATAGCAGTGAATCAGGTTCTGAGTCCTGACAACTATGTGAGGAATGGAAGAAGGGATGGTAGAACCAGGTGGGCTTTTCTTTAGGACAGGTGAGTCTCTGAGCACCACTTCACTTTCTCCAATCTAACCACCACTGAGAGAGTTTCCAGTATCAGGACCCAACTTTAAGAGCCTCTGCCCTGAGAGCAGGGCACTGGCACAGCTGGTCTGCCCTTTAATTCATTCATCTGCCCTCTGCCCACCATACCTGTATTTTGAGGGTAATTCTGGGATTTGCCTGGAACACTGATTTTTTTTGGAGGTCTTATATTTTGCCCATATGAGATTAAGAATTTTATTGTCAGTCTATTCCAATCCGTATTATTATCTTCTGGAAATTCCACACTGCTTTGTTCGACTAGTAGAAAGCCTCATAGACTTCCAGGACTATTGTGGATTTATTTTCATGTGTATAGTTCTTCTGACATTTCAGTGGGAATTAGGGAGGAGGAAAACTAAATGTGTGCATTCATTCAACAGCCTGAACCAGAAATTGTCTTTTCTCCTCTAATCCTGTGTCTCATCCTGACTCTTACTGTGTTCTCCAATTCTCCCTAGTGCCAAACATTTCCTTTTTCTCCACCCTTGCTTTGTTGCAGGATTTCTTCCCAAGTGGGTCAGATCAGGCCACTCCCTGCTTTTAAAACCTGAGTGTCTCCTCATCACCTAAACACAAGACCCCATTCTTTACCAAGTCATCTAAGGTCCTTTCTGTCCAGCAACAACCTGTCTTCCAATTTGTTGTTTAAAAGCCTATTCTTCCAAATCAATTTTCAGTCCTTAAAAAACAGGAAGCATGTCTCACTCACCTTTCTGTTCCCCACCACACACTGCCCATGGAAGGCACGCAGAAACGTTGATTTCTTTCCCCTTCACTCCTACCTACTAGGTACTCAATAAACATTTGCTTGAATAAATAAGTAGATGAATGCTCAGATTTACTTGCATGTACTTTTGCTTCAGAAATTGACTAAATGACCATTAAATAGTAGTCTATAGTTTCACAATTCTAAATTTTAAAATCAGTAGTGCAATTTTAAGAGCACAAGATCGTTTTTAAAAATTGTTTTATATCCTGTCACATAGGTTTGCTACATATCACCAAAAATATTCTTAAATATTTTGAAGATGTTACTAAGTTGTTAACTTTTTATACAGGATGTGTAAATAATAATATGTGTATTCAAGTGATATTGTTGCATATGATATGAGGATTTTATTGATTTGTCTCAGGGTTGTTTTATTGCCAGCTTTTTCATTTTTCATCATTGATTAAGATGTGCATTTAATTTACATCACAGAGCACTTGTCTCTATAGCTTCACTATCACAGACTAGAATTTTGGATTTGTTAACATACTCTGTTGTTGTTTGTTGTTGTTACTGCTGCAGCCACTGCTGGCATTTGCTTATGGTGGTAGAGGAAGGGAGAGAGAGGCCTAGTATTTTATGAGTGGAAAATGCACAGATAATATACCCTTGAATTATTTATCATCATTATTAATGATAAGAAAATCAAAAATGAATTTTTGCTACTAGTATGTCAGTTTTGTCCCTTAAATGATTCGTTGCCTATTCTTATAGGGAGAGAAAAGCAAAGATGCTCCTTCATGGGATCCTGTTGGCCCGAAATTCCTAGAGAGGAATGTTCCAAGAGACTCTCACTGCCACCTTTCCAACAGCCCTAGAGCAATAGAGCACGCCTATCAGTACGGAGGGACAGCCAACAGCCGCCAAGAGTTTGAACACTTAAAAGGAGATTTTGGTGAAAAGTAAAGTAACATACTATCCTTTCAGAAACTGGATGCCATGGCTGGGCTGCATCCTTATTTGCCATATGTCATCCTTTTCCTATAATTTTTCTGTGCCAAATTAATCGTATTCGTTTATCATCAAAACAAATACTAAATAGTACATGATTCATACTGTCCAACAAATAACATTCTCTGTGACTTTCTTCCCAAAAGTAAGGTGCATAAAACAGCATTCTCCTAGGAGTTTGCTGTACTTTATCAAAAAGAAAAGACAATCAAAGAAAGGAAGATGGGGTAAATTTTAAATGACTCATCATTTAACCTTGCTATCACCTTCCCTCCCCCATACAAACTGCTTTCAGATTGTAAATGGGAATGCATCTGAACTGCTGGAAGGTTAATAAGGAAAGACACTGAAAATACAAATGCGCTTGTATCTCTGTTGGCCCTCAAGCTATCTCTAAAGTTCATCACTCTTCCTGGTATTTCACAAATCTCCAGGTTACTTAGTATTATTGAAGATTTCTTTGTAAACTGTTAGCACCCAAATATTCTTATATAGGTCTTATATAGCTCTTTCAAACATTCATACAAGCAGTGCATTCAGTAAGAAACTCCTAATGCCTTCTAATTTCCTGTTTTCCTAATGGGCAGAATCAGTATTTTGTATTCTTCAGGAAAAATTTAGAGTTAATCAGACTGGAAATTAGCCTCATAAATGTATCTTACCTATGGCCTAGAGCTAAATTTCTGAAATTTTTATTTAATTTCTACACATTCTGGTAGCTGTTTTTAGCATGTGATATCCATCGATTAATTTTTACAGGGAGAAAATTGAATCTGTATTTTAGACAGTACACAAATCATATTGTTTCTATGCAAAATTATATATGCATATTAATTACTACTATTTTGTCCACATGAAGCTTCTTTAACATAAAGATTTTTACTAAACTAATTGCAACCATACTTTAAAAGGAAGACATGAGATTATCCTTTACTGAAACAACACTTTCTTAAATGTGGGATGTATCCCTGTTGTGTGAGGAAATGGAGAAGGATTTACATTTTTGAACTAGCAGTACTTACCCGATACTCACTAATAATACTAAGAATGTTAGTATTCTAATTTAATCTTTAATAGTATTCTATTCTAATTTTCTAATAATACTAATAATTAGAAGAATGTTGCTTGGGATTAGATTGAATGGCTTTATTCTTCCTTACACTCTGTTGCCTTGGAAAGTTAGAGATCACCCTCAGTCTCCTTTGACAGGTGGTAAGCTTTTTCTTCTCATTTACCAGATCCCAGTTTTCCATTCGTCTGAAAACACGTTCCTCCCATGGGATGATTTTCTATGTCTCGGATCAAGAAGAGAATGACTTCATGGCTCTCTTCTTAGCCCATGGCCGCTTGGTTTTCATGTTTAATGTTGGCCACAAGAAACTGAAGATTAGAAGCCAAGAGAAATACAATGATGGTTTGTGGCATGATGTAAGTTGAAGGCAGAGAATATTATTATCAGCCAATGTCCACCACTGTCAAATGGACTGACACTAATACCCACCAGGGGTTTTTCTAGAAACATCCATTTAAAAATTCTGTTGCTATATGTTCAATTTCAAAGCCTTCATTAACTCATTATAAAAATCTTGAAGCATATTATTTTAAAAGAAATACAGTCTGAGTATAATATTTTTGACAGATCAGTTTTTTTTTAGTGCAGTTATTTTAAACAAAAGATCAATGGCCAACATAAACCGAAGTTTGGTTTTTAAGGATATTTCACTCGACTGGTTTTTTTTCCACTGCCTATAATGTTCTAAATTTTCAATGATTGCTGAGTGTCTCGTAGACTAAGCTATGGAAGGTACAAAGTGAAGAGTAAATCTGTTAGGACAACAGGATACAACAGGTAGAATAACCTAAATATCAAAGCAATTCAGTGTGTATATACTGGAAAGAGTAAGCAGTGTCAGCTGCATTACAATTAATTATAATTAAATTTACAAGAGAAAGCACGTGGGCTGGCCAGCTGGGCAGAGCCTCAGAGAACTCTGCTAAACATAAGCTGTATTCGGAAATTAAGCCTATAACTTTAAATCAAGCATTAAAGGAAGAGACTCCTAACCTTCAGATGAAAGGACCACTTTTTTAAAGAACTTCTGTGGCATTGCAGTAGCAAAGTTGGGAGGAGAGGCAACACAGCCTTCTCTATTGTCCATCTCTCCATCCAGGTGATATTTATTCGGGAAAAGAGCAGCGGCCGACTGATAATTGATGGTCTTCGAGTCTTAGAAGAAAGTCTTCCCCCTACTGGAGCTACCTGGAAAATCAAGGGTCCTATTTATCTGGGAGGTGTGGCTCCTGGAAAGGCTGTGAAAAATGTCCAGGTAAGCCAGACGTGACCAGGTAGAGCCATCGACCTTTAGAGCTGGAAGATCATTTACTCTGGCCCTCATTTTACGATTAGGAAACTGGCAAAAGTAAAGCTGTAGTTTGGCTGGAGATGGGGTACATAAGTGGGTATTGTCCTGAGGTTGTCTGTCCACCCTGTGACATTACAAAGCCCAGAGTGATCTTTTGATTCTAGGGTAGAGGTGAGATGAAAAATGTTTCAGAGATACAAACTATCATGAAAATTTATGTCTCAAGGAGATGCTTATTTGTTCAGCAAGTAACCATACTTTTAATCTTAAAAAAATACCCAAGAAAGAATTCCCTGGCGGTCCAGTGGTTAGGACTCTGCTTTCACTGCCATGGCCTGGGTTCAATCCCTGGTTGGGGAGCTAAGATCCTGCAAGCCATGTGGCACAGCCGAAAAAAAAAGAAAAACCAAAAAAGAAAGCAAGTCATTCCATTATATCAATATATTATTGGATGAAAAAAGCCTTTCAGGCCCTTATGTAAACTATGATCTCATTTTCGTTTCTTATACACACACACATACACACAATTTGTAAATGTGCAAGGAAATGTGGTTACCCCTGGGGAGACATGAGGATATAGTAGAAAACAACAACATTATTTTTGTAATTTAAAAGTTTAAAATATTGGACCTTTAAAAATTATCTAGCAATAAAGGAATGCATCGAAGGACTAAGTTTTTTTAACATAAATATAGATTTGACTTTAACACAAAGAATTAATATACTTCTAAGATCTGTTAATATATGTGGATAAAGCAAAAAAGGGGGAAAATGTTCATGTTTAATTAGATTTTAGGTAAGTACCCACAATTCCATGATAACTTCTTTAAAAGAAAGATTTCCAAAGCAGTGTGAAATCAGTTATCTCAAGTGGCCCGTGTTCCATGTTCTGTAGCATGATAAATGCTCAACCACAAAACAATGAAGACAGTGAAGCAAGCTTTCTGCTGTTTATTTAGCCATGGTAGATTTAACGGTTAAGAACTTTGCTAGCCCTCATCAGCATTAGGTGATCTAGGGCACAGCTGTTCTTGAAGAGAAACAAACGAGGGTATTTCTAATGTTCAATTTGAAAACCACAGCTACAATTTACCTTGTCTTGAAAAACGTAAAAATTTTCGTTACCTTAATTACGGTAGGCTGTCATTATCAAATACAAAATTCCAGCTTCAAAGAGCTAGTTATAAAGCAACAACCTGGAAGACCACTGATCAGACAGCTAAGATAAATAAGGCAAGAAATTACTTGGTTTCTCTCTGGACTCAAATCCCTTCATTTTGTTTCCCTTGGGTACATCTGTGAGTGTTGAGAAAATGGATTTTAAGAAATGTCTTCTTCTCTCAGATAAACTCAGTCTACAGCTTCAGTGGCTGCCTCAGCAATCTCCAGCTCAATGGGGCCTCCATAACCTCTGCTTCTCAGACATTTAGCGTGACTCCTTGTTTTGAAGGCCCAATGGAAACAGGAACATACTTTTCAACAGAAGGAGGATACGTGGTTCTAGGTAACAATGACTTATGTTAAAACGTGAATCATGAAATACTTCATTCCTAGAGGTGGCTAACAGGGATATTGGGCCCAAAGATAAAAACCAGAAAATCTAACTCAGCCCTAGAAAATGGCCTCTTTCCATAAGGACCACCTTTCTCCTCTCCTACCCTCCAAACTAGACACATGGACCGTGCCCATCCCTGTTTGCTTTCCCCAGCCAGTGCTTCTCCACAGCTGCCAAACCTCTGGAGGTAGACCATCTTGGCCCCTTTAGAATTTCCTATGCTGTACCATGGTCTAACCTGTGTTGGCTCTTGGCCACCTCAGTCTCTAGGTCTTTCTCTGCTCCCTCTAAGCATCACCCATTGTTCCTACTAAGGAAAGGTCCACTTCTTCCCCTTGCCAGCAACTCTAGCAGACAACACTATCCCAAAAACATTTTATTTCTGGATTTTTATTCTCCTCAACTCTTACTCTCTCACTCATTCAACAAAGTTTTTATTGTGTGCCTCTGGTATGACAGTCCCTATGCCAGGTGATGGAACATAATAGTTCTAAAAATAAATAAATAAAATCCTGGGACTTCCCTGGCGGTCCAGCAGTTAAGACTTTGCCTTCCAATGCAGGGGGTGTGGGTTCAATCCCTGATCAGGGAGCTAAGATCCCACATGTCTCGTGGCCAAAAAACCAAAACATAAAACAGAAGCAATATTGTAACAAATTCAATAAAGACTTAAAAAAATAATAAAAGCATCAATAATTCCAAAAAATAAATAAATAAAATCCTAAACAGACTGCACACAATCACCATCCAATCCATTCCACCAACATTCTATAGAGCAACCATTAGGTGTGAGGAAGGTACCAGGACAGATGCTGGGAAAGAAGATAGGAGAAGGGTATAAAACCACATGTTCCCTGCCCTCAACATCGTCTGAATAAAGACATTACAGTGCAGCCAAGTATTCCTTCTTAAACCACCCGCATATCCAATAGAATAACCACAGGTAATATATCCTCTCTTTGTCTAGCTCATGGTTTCACTTTCCTTTCTCATCCTTTATCCCTACTAAAACACCTACAGGCACATTTCTCAACCCTTCATTGAATTTCGGTGATAAGAACTCAAAGACTTGGACAGCCTGAAAAGCATAGCAACCTGCACAATTTATTTTCTCAATAAACATTAATTAATATCAGGAAAAATTAAAAAGTTATCTATGAGGAGACACGTCAAGTGAACATTATTAAGATGCCCAGGTTTGCAATGAGTCTCTTGGAGTGAACACGGCTAGTCTTAAGAAGAATTCATTTTCTTGCATCACTGCAATAACAGCTCCTAACTGCTTTTGCTGCTCTCACTTTGTTTTTCCTCCCAAATGCTCTGCAGCACTGGCACCAGTTACTTTTTTAAGAATTATTTTAAATACAGATCTGATCAAGTCAGCTCCCTTGCTCAATGACTGCAAAGTCAAGTCTGCCTTCCATACTGGAGCACTAGAGCCCTTCCCAGTGTGGCTCCCACCAGCCTTCCCCATTCACCTTGCCTCCGTCTACCCTTACAGGGGACAGTCCAGCCACACTGGCATTCACAGTGCTCTCCAAATGTTCCAGCCTCTGTACTTGTGTTCAGACGACTCACTCTTCCCAGTTTGCTCTTTCCTCCTTCTCACTTTTGAGATATTAAATGGTCCTGCTAGTTGGAATCAATTTCTCCTCACCTGTGTTCACACAGCCATGCTGTGTTTTCAGCAAGCTGTTTCCTCCCCAGGCCCCAGAGCAGGAGTGGTGTGCTAGTTATCTCAGACCCCCACGGAGCTTTCCATAGTGTGTTGGACATGGAAAACAACACTTTCTGCTTACCTATTGAAAAATGCATCAAACTTTCAAAAACAAGTAAAAAACCTGCAATCAAACCATGGTTACAAAATTTAGGTTGCTGTTCTTGAGAACTAATAGTATTTCTCTCCATAGATGAGTCTTTCAATATTGGATTGAAGTTTGAGATTGCATTTGAAGTCCGTCCCAGAAGCAGTTCTGGAACCCTTGTTCACGGCCACAGTGTCAATGGGGAGTACCTAAATGTTCACATGAAAAATGGGCAGGTAATGTGTTAAAAATTGTCTTAACAGTCTGTCTCCTCTGATCTTGGATTCTGGATCTGAAGCAGGTTTATTTCACAGAATTATTTCATCAATCTTTCCTAACTGGGGGAAAGAACAAACAACAGGGAAGGTATAACATAAAATTAAAATGCAGGCAATATTCGGATTCATACGTTGGGAATTGATTTGATTAGAGCAAAGAGCCACGAAATTGTGGCAAAAATCAATAATTAAAAGGTTTTAACAAAAGAATCGGAAGAGAAATTTTTTACAACAAATGGAAGCAGCAAACATGTTCAACTATCAAAACCAACAGGTACTAAAACATCGCTCTATAATCTATATGCATATATTTTCAACTACTAAAAACAAAAAATTCTGTTATAAACACCACTTTCATCCTTAAATAATATTACTAAAGAACATTCATGAGAGTACTCAAATAAATATGAAGCATACTTTCAATGATGTCCCTAACTTAATATAACTGATTTTCATTTGAGTTCCCGTATATTCTATTAAACCATATAATAATAAAACAAATCCTTATATGGTGCTTTACTGTGTGTCAGATACCATTCCAGTTGCTTTATATGGCTTAACTCATTTAATCCCCCCAACAGCTCCATGAAGTAAGTATTATAGTTATCACCCTTATTTTGCAAATGAGAAAACATGGTGCAGAGTGACATAAGTGGGAGCGCTGGGGTGGGAACCCAGGCAGTCTGGCTCTTAGAGTCCATGCTCTTCATCAGTACCTTAGCCTGCCTTGTATAACACATTTCATCTTTAAAATTAAAGGAATTTATTGTGTTATCTTACTGTTCCTTGCCCCCTCTTCTCTCCTGTGTCATTTTTTTGTTCTCTCTCTGAGGAACAGTTTAAACTTTCTGTAGCCTACTAAAGAGTGACCCCTTGTGTTCAAATTGCAAAGCTAATCATGTCTGGATGTTAAAAGTTCTCCTTCCCTGTGGTAAATGTAAGAAATTTCATTTTATCACAATGAGGAGAAATGAAATTAAATTCCACAATGTGCCTTGTCTTTTGCAGGTCATAGTGAAAGTCAATAATGGTATCAGAGACTTTTTCACCTTAGTGACACCCAAGCAGAGTCTCTGTGATGGCAGATGGCACAGAATTACAGGTGAGAAAAGCTGAGTGTCCTGGGTTTCCTTAATAAAGTGAGCCTACACACCCACCTGTGGCATGATGGCTTGGCAGAACTTAGACTATAACTTATATGACAGAATAGGTAATAGATGACAGTCTAAAAGTGGCCAAGAGAAGAGAATCAAATGTTACTGTACTAAAATGTGTATATTGAATCCACATGTGATTTGAAAATACTAATGCTGCCAGAATAGTCTTCGGGAGTTGTTTAAATAATGCATACCTTATGGAGCAAAGAAGTAGCAGAAAGAGTATCCTAACTATTATCCCTTTCAAAGGAAAATGTTATTTTTTGCTTAGACATTGATGTTTTCAGTGATTAGAGGAAAGTGTATGGTTTATTCCAGAATAAATAAAAGCCATTACTGTAATGAATTATTGCCTTTCATGTGAAAATTAATCACTTCAGTGTCACTTATGACCACTCTTTTCTCTGTATTTCAGTTATTAGAGATTCAAATGTGGTTCAGTTGGATGTAGACTCTGAAGTAAACCATGTGGTTGGACCCCTGAATCCAAAACCAGTTGATCAAAGGGAGCCTGTGTTTGTTGGAGGTGTTCCAGGTAAGAGTTATTTTAAAATGACAAGTTTCCAAATCCAAAAAGACACTAAGTTCTCATAAATGTTATTATACTATTAAGAATTGAGCTATGTATTTTCATAATTCACCTAATAACTCAAAGGATTTTATATACAATATCCTTTCATAGGAAAAAGTGTACTGACAATTATGAAACGTTATCCAAGGATCAAAACAAAGTAACACATAAGAACTACACCACGGCATTCTAACCAGTAGATAACTTCTCTCCCTCTGCTGCATCTGCTTAATTTTTTTCTCTTCACTTTCCATACCCTCCTCACATACACACAGTAAAACACACTCTATCTTATCTCTGACACAAAGAAATCTCATACACTATTGCTGCTCTAGGATCTGAGGAAGAACCTTGGAGCACTAAAAGTTTGTGGATAGTTGCTCCTCTTCCACACTAAGAGAGAATACACAGTTCTTCCCGACCAGGACTAGTTTGAAATGTGAAAACAGCTGCAGACCAGAAGTTCTGTTGTTCCTATGTAGTCACATTCCCTGAGAGGTTCCCAGCTGCAGTTCTGTAAACATCATCAGTGACATCACTGCTGTCATCTGCCAAGAATGGTGTATAATCCAGGATGGTGATAGGACACTTATGGACCCTCCACAATTACTTTAAACCTCTGAAGCAGGGACCATGGCCTTATGTTGAAAGTGATTGTTTCACACACTTCATCAACTTGGAAAAATTGAATGATAAAGGTAGCAAGAGGGAAAAATCAAGCTTTTACATCTGGAATTTGGTGGGGATTTTAAGGAGAAACTTAACATGGTACCTCACATCCTAACTAGACTATTTTAGACTGACCCATGTAAAGGCAAATAATGCTTTAAGAGAGTGAGAAAGATTAAGCATCCAGTCTTGCGTACTCACAAAATAGTAGCAACAAAGCACTCTTCTGCTTTGTAATATGAATTTTTCAAATACCAGTATAGACAATAACAGTAACTCACTGATGAAATATTTGAGACCCTCAAAAAGCAACGCTGCTTCTCCTTTACTCCCGCTGTCCACTCCCATCTCCATTTCTCAATCCTCCCCTCCTGCTCCAGGCTTTGGTTCTGAAAGAAATACTGGCAGAAACCACATTGCACTTCATGCAGGTACAGTATGGAAGATGTGTCCTATCAGTTCCTCCATTTCTGCACATTGCTTTCTTCCGGGAAATCACAACGTAGTTTAAAATATTTCACAGGTTCCCAGGGGCCTACAGGATCAAAGTCAGCCTGGCATGCAAGGTCCTGATCATCTGCCCCCCCCCGCCCCAGCCTTGCCCCTGCCTCTGGGGCCTCCCCCTACCTGCTGGGACTTGCAGTCCTCTGGATGTTCAATGATGGTCTCTTTGCTCCAGGCCTTTGCACAAGTGCACAAGGCATCAGTTTCTGGAAGATGTCCATTTTTGCCTCCCCTAGTACATTTTCAAGGAACTTCTCCCACTCTTCCCCCAACTTTACTCCTATTGACCTTGAGGATCCAGCTCAGACTTTTTACACACATGCCCCCCTCCCACTAGAGTGTGCTATGCATACCACCTTTGTGGCACTTATTGCAGAATATTGTTGAAGCTAAATTGTACACTCCTTGCTGCCAGAGAACACGACTTCAACAGACAACAAATATGTATTGAGTGTCTATTAAGCACTGTGCTAGGCTCCAGGAGATGAACAAAACAAGCGTGGGCTCATGGAAGTTATGGTATTTGTTCTTTACTTTGTACCCAGAGTGCTTACTATATCAAATATTTGTCTCTCATTCAAACAAATATTTGTCTCTCTGATTTGTGTTTGTTTTCAGAGTCTCATCCCAGCATTACACACTGCCATCATCTCTCACTGTAAGACTTGCTAAGCTCTACAGACTGGGTGGGAAAGATATACCTGAAGCCAAATTCTGCCTGCCTGAGACATGCAATGAATAGCAAATTTTAGCTAATGAGCCAACACACAGGAGCTAGCAAGGCATACCCACCAGCCCACTGCACCACTGCAGCCCTTAATTCCATCTACGAATCATGCCAGCAAGCCTAGAACAGAAGCAATTATAATCTAAGCCGAACATCATTAATCACATAATTTTGAGCTGTTCAAGATTAATTCCAGTAAAATCACGTCAGAAACTGGGGCATGAAAAAGAATAACTAAAGGAAATTAGGCATAAACAAAACCCCTATATGCACTGAAATCTCTTAGAATCCCAATCAGCTCTCTTATACAAGGCAGAACCCTGGTAACACATTGTTTCTATCAATAAAAAGCTAATGCATTGAAAGTCAATGAACTTTATACCAGAAAATTCAACTTCATTGTATGATCATTTAAAAATCAAAATTAGAAGTTAATTTTTTGAGTTAAGGATGATTCATTCCTGTACTGAAGATCCTGCATTATTCTGTATATAGTCAAGCTTTCAACCTGCGGAATGTTTGCTCTTAAAATCATGTGTTGATTTTATCAATCAATTACTTAGGGTTCTGGGGCACTTTATTGTCACTACTGCAATAAATTGTGTAGTGAATTATGCAGACCATAATTTCTACATGAACTATTTCCTCTAGAATTTGTCCCCCATGAACCAAAGGGTGGTAAGCTTGGGCAGAATCAAAATCCATGTTCTAAAACTAGTGTCCAAAATGAACAGAAGAAATAGATGTTTCTACCCCTTACATTCTTTCCTGTTCATCTTTATTCTGATGATGAAGTACACTGAACAGGCGTGAAGAATATATATAGTCATACTAATCTAGAGACAAAGGGAATTGATCTCTTAGGACCCTTCCAAATCTAAGACTTGATAATTATCATTCTAAATATGAAATGTTATTTCCATGATTTATTTTCAATACAAAGCTTCCGCATATTCTTAATCTACATTGCTTGGAAAACTTATTACAGCTGCTTGATGGTATTTAATTTGCTGTCCTTTTTTATCTTCCCTCCTGAGTTACTGATTTCTAAGTGTTTTCCATCTTTTATCTGCTACTGCTCACATAGCTGTTTTGTACATAATAATAAGCTTTCACTAAATGGATTTTAATTTCATGATATTTCTAAGCTCTCTAAATTGCTTTAAATTATATTGCTTCTATCATCTCAACACATTTAATTGTGTCTGTACAATTAATAAGCATCAAGGCTTCTTCTAGATCTCTAATTAAGATAATGGGAGGAAAGTCCCCTGGCATACCCCAGGGCACCTGTACCCACACAAAGACTAGGCTAGTTATCATTATCCTATTTATAGTTCTTCAGCCCTGAGCTCAGAAAAATTAAAATTTAGTTTACTTGAATTCATTATTTTCTCATTATATTTTATGAGCTTGGCAAAAATGTGGAGGATTAAGGATGAAGGGTAATGATACAAATTAAACAAACATTAACCAATTCCAAGAAGAGTTTGGAAGCTAAATTTTCTTTCCTCTGTCTCAGTAAAGCACACAAAATAAGTGAGGCCCAGGTGAAATGAACTCTAAAAAGCATATGTAGATCCCAAAAATTCACTGCTGAGGCTTTACTTGTAAGAGGTAAATTTCAATGGTAAATACACAGCTGAATTATACTCTGAAATTTGATCATGGAAAACATGGCAAAACTTTAAAATTACTACATGTTCATATTACTTCAAAAGCAGATAATATTTCTGAGAAAATGCGTAAATTATTACTATATTCCGTCTTTGACATGTAAATCATCTTGATAATGTGAGCGGTTATGATGTATATTTTTGCCACAAAGTAATATTTGGGCTTGGAACGCCTCAACTGCAGTCTTTGTGTTCATTTCTTTCTTTTTCCAGAGTCTCTACTGACACCACGCTTGGCCCCTGGCAGACCCTTCACAGGCTGCATCCGTCACTTTGTGATTGACGGGCGCCCAGTGAGCTTCAGTAAAGCAGCCCTGGTCAGCGGTGCCGTGAGCATCAACTCCTGTCCAGCAGCCTGACACAGCAGAGCTACTCAAGTATGAAGTTCTTTAGAGCACTGAAAGAAACACAAAGCCAGGAGGAGTGGCAGTTCTTCCTCTTGGTAGAAGCTTTCATCTAGTTGAGCAGGACTTAAATGAATCATCAGGGACTGGATGTTTATTATTTCTTATTTGGATTCTTACACCTTGGATCCAAAATGCCTGCCATGGATAACAATCAAAGGAGCGTTCAACTTACCTGTATTGTATTACTTCCTGCTGGCGAAATTACTGTTCCTGTGTCTAATAAAATAGAAGGGATTCTAAATAAACACTGGCACACATTTTTAAATCGTGGCTAGATTCTCAGATTCATCTTTCATTTAGGTAAGATAACATTCAACCTATACCAAAATATCTTTGGTATATCTTTTATATACCATAAAATCTAAAATTAGATTATAGATTTGCTTTTAGCACTTTTGTTTGGTCTATCAGTTTAGCAAGAATATTTTAGTTTTGCTTTTTTTTTTTTTTTTTTGTGGTACGTGGGCCTCTCACTGTTGTGGCCTCTCCCGTTGCGGAGCACAGGCTCCAGACGCGCAGGCTCAGCGGCCATGGCTCACGGGCCCAGCCGCTCCGCAGCACATGGGATCCTCCCGGACCAGGGCACGAACCCGTGTCCCATGCATCGGCAAGCGGACTCTCAACCACTGCGCCACCAGGGAAGCCCCACATTTTAGTTTTATCAAGGTTTAATAAAGTAAATTTCTAACAAATTATCAGAAAATGGTAATATAATTTGTTTCTAGGAGAGAAAGAAAAGAAAGCCTCAATCGAATAAATGCCTACTTTTTTTCCTTTCTTCCTTAAAAGAAAACTAAAATTGTGCATGAGGGGAGGTTCTTGTAGGATATTGTTACTGTGTGTTCTGTAGGCATCATGAAAGACATTATAGCAAAGAGAATAAGACAAAGTCATACAATTCCACTTAAAAGTATAGAAGTCCTTTTATTAAAAGTTTTTTCCCCCACATACCTGCAACACAACTAGTCTTATTTCTAAAATTTTATAATTATTTTTTAGGTATATATATTAATAAAGTCTAGAAAAGGAAAAATAGGCTTGACTAGCTGGTAGAATATTAAAATATACAGACTGAAATAAAAGAATTATACATGAAAAGATAATCAACAATGAAGACAAAATGAGAAAACAGACCCTCATATCAACAGGATTGAAGGTACATAAGAGGAGTGACTTTGGGGGTATGGGGAGGGAGTATAAAGTATTTTGAGGAATTACTAAGGGAATAAAATAATTTCTTACATATATATGTAATTATTTACATTCCCCTACTACCCTCATGTCTCAGGTACATTAATAATAATGATGAAGATCAACAAAAATAGCTAATATCCATAGAGGACTTACTAAGTGACAGCCTCCACAGTAAGCTAAATTAAAGCAGATTTCACTTGATCATCACACTAATCCGATGAGGTAGCATTTGCAGATGAGAAGCCTGAGATTTAGAATGATTAAATACCTCGCCTGCTGTCATTCAGCTAGACTGAGGAGCCAGAATTGGAAATAGGACTGCTGCCTGCCTCCAGGGGCAGTATGACTGTCCCCTTGCTTCCTGCCCCCAGGGGACTGTCTGCCTTCAGGCCAACTCTCAACTGGTCTCTAAAGCTGGAGTCACAGACTCAACCACCTATACAGCCAGAGAGGTATCATGAAGGAGTGAACCTGGTGGTGTCTGACTGAAAAAATCAAAAGGGCCAAAATTTCCAAAAGAAGCTGGAAATGTGAAATTTGAGGGGCTTGAAATGGCCTGATTTTTCAGTTAGTAACTAATTAAAATTAAAACAACAGCAATCACAAGAGCAAAATACTGGGCTGACCAAACAAAACCTTCTGAGAGCTATGGCCTCTGGGCCTATGTGGCTTCTGAGCTGAAGACTCTGAATCCAATAGTCTAGGGCCTTAACCAGTACAGATTGGACCGATGCTTAAGACACACTAAGCCTTCACAGTCCTCCCTACAACAGACCCAAGATGGAGGCAGTAGCTCTTGGGTCTAAAGAGCTAACAGCCTGCCATTTTCTTTTCTAAGAGATTTTCCTGAGACATCCTAGAGGGCCATTCTATGCCCTTCATTCTCAGCAGTGGCCCAGACCCTAGCCAGACCTCCAGTAACTACAACAAGTGTGTACGCAGACTCACATATATGCAGACTAAAGTCACAAAAATTCTTCTACCTTCTCTGCAATTCACAGGGCCACTTCTTTGCAGTTATTTCACATTCTTATGCTCAGCAAGTAAGAATCTACTGACCCATATCTGCTGACCCTCTTAATCACACAATGTCCTTCTGAAACCTTGAATTTACCATTTATAAGAGCTTGATCAGTTCTTAGATGGGACCCCATCTTCTGTCAACTGTCTAGGGAGAAAGAAGTATGATTTCCTTTCTTTTAGTTAATCATAGTATATTGGAACTTCATACATAGAAATATAGATTAGAGGGGCTTCCCTGGTGGCACAGTGGTTGAGAGTCCGCCTGCCAATGCAGGGGACACGGGTTCGTGCCCCGGTCTGGGAAGATACCACATGCCGTGGAGTGGCTGGGCCCGTGAGCCATGGCCGCTGAGCCTGCGCGTCCAGAGCCTGTGCTCTGCAACGGGAGAGGCCACAACAGTGAGAGGCCCGTGTACCGCAAAATATATATATATATATATATATATATATAGATTGGATGTTCAGAGTAATTTTGACTAGTTGTCATTCATGGCCCCTGCCAGTTCAGAGCACCTTGGAAATCAAGAGGCCTCCCATAGCCCCAGTTTGAAGAAGCAGCCCTATTTGGGCCTGTATCCCACTTCCTCCTCTCATGGCCACAGCTGATTGGGTGAGGGCACCATCCTATTGCTTTCCAGTGAAGCAACATCCCACCATCTGGTGGTATGAAAAGATGAGTTCCAACAACTGAAAATTTTCTCTTGAAATTGTGAATTGGGAAACACAGAAAGAATCAAGCCCATAGCAATAATAGCTGAAGCCAAAATGATCTTACCTAGAAGAATGGTTTTAAGTGTTTACCATACACATTTATAGACACATACTTCCCATTCTATAAACATAGAATAATATATATCCACCTACCCTCTGTCCAGTAAGAACCACCTCAGTTCTCAGCACACAGTTTGTAAGGGGGCATCTCAGAAGACACTGGGCTATTTCTGTTCCCTGGGCTCCCACTTCCTTGTACATAGCATGGTAGTAGAGGGTGTTAAGTAGGGTCTTTGCTTACCTTAATTGGTGACTACAGCCTATAACTAGGACCATAAAGCAGTAAATACACATTTTAGGTTCACCAAACTTTGAGGTGTGAAGCCAATCCCTTCTCTTTAGGACTGGCTCAAAGAAGTCATTTCAGTATAACCAGCAATGTAAAACCACAATGCCCCCAACACACTACATAACATGTCACACACACACACACACACACACACACACACGCACACACACACACACACACACAGTCTGTATAAAGGCAACAGAAGAGGCACTGTCCAGAATGTAAGTTCCACAAATTTTTGTCTGTCATCCAATGATGTGTTGTAAGAGCCTAGAACAATGCCTGGCATGTAGGTATATGCTCAATAAATATTCTTTGAGTAAATTTCAGGAAAGCCAAGTTTCCATAAAAGTTACCCCCTCATCTCACCTCCCAAGGCAATCACTTAAAAAGTGCCTGGCAATCTTCAGAAAGGAAAAAGTGATACTGACTTCTCCACTTGGGTTCCCCTGAGCCCCAGGGATCTCTGATTTGCCTGAAGATATGGAGAGAAGACGAGGGGAAAAAATGGCATAGCTGATCAGAGAGACAAGAAGCATTCCCTCAAGTCTTTGGTAACCTTTCAAGTCCTGAAAAGTAGAGGAAAAGATCAGCTACCATGGATAAGGCCACTCAATTTGTAAACTTCACAACACCAGAGGACACCATTCGCAGAGGGTACTGCTAGGGGGCAGGATGGGGTGGGCAGAGCATAGATGAGTTTTAGGGGTGAAAGCCTGCTAATCTGCCAAATCATGTGACAGAGAGGCTCACACTGAAGAGGAATGTAACATGACACTACCAACCAGAAGAATAGCAACTGAATCCCTCAAGGAAGGAAGTGTAGTGATGGTAGCTGCTTAGCACTGAGTCCCTCACTAGCCCAGCCAGACCACAGTGAGTTTACAGTGAGCTAAATCAGCAACCTCAGAGAACACGTTTTCAAATGATCATGTCTAAAGATGGATGATTCGTGAGCTGATGTCAACCGAAAGGAAGGTTATGAAAGCATGATGCCACAGGGTTGCCCTCAGACTGTTTATAATACTCCCTTCACAGAAAGCTCCTGCCTAGGAATGTAAGGAATATGGGAAGGCATTTATTCAAGGTAGAAGCCTTAGAAGACTAAAGAATTCATCCCAGTGAAAAACTCTATTTATCCTCCTAATGTTTAAAATTTGCAGTGAAGTCCCACTCTCATTTCTGATATCAGTAATCTGTGTCCTTTTTTCTTGTTAATTCTGCCTAGAGGTTATCAATTTTATTGGTCTTATCAAAGAACCAGATTTTGGTCTCATTGATTATTCTCTATTATTTGTCTTTTATTTAATTAATTTTTTCATCTTATTTCTTTCTGTCTGCTTATTTTGGGTTTAGTTTGTTCATCTTTTCTTCTTTCTTAAGGTGAAAGCTTAGATTAATTGACTTGAGACATTTCTTTTTTTTCCCTTTTGGCCACACCGTGCTGCATGTGGGGATCTCAGTTCCCCAACCAGGGCTTGAACCTGTGCCCCCTGCAGTGGAAGCTTGGAGTCCTAACTACTGGACCACCAGAGAATTCCCCTACATTTCTTCTTTTCTGATGAAAGAATTTAAGGCTTTAATTCTAAGCACTACTTTAGTTGTACCCCATGTGTTTGATATGTTGTTCTCATTTTCATTCATTTCAAAATACTTTCTAATTTCTCCTGTAATGTCTTCTTTTATTCATGAGTTGTTTGAAAGTGTTTCATTTAGTATTCCAATATTTGGAGAGTCTCCAGACATTTTTCTGTTGAATTTGAATTTAATTCTGTTGTGGAACGTACTTCGCACACTCTGCATACTTTGTTTTGTTGCCTATAACATGGTCTATTCTTGGTAAATTTTCCACGTGTGCTTGAAAAGAATGTATAGTATTCTGCTGTACTGTTGTTCTACTACCAGTTGTTGAAAAATGTTAAGCTATAAATATGGAGTTATTTGTTCTTTCCATCAGTTTTTGATTCATGTACTTTGAAGCTCTGCATAACATTTAAGATTGTATGACCCTTTTATCATCATGAAATGTCCCTCTTTATTTCTGGTAGTATTCCTTGCTCTAAAACCTTCTTGTCTATTATTAATATAGCTACTCCAACTTCCTTTTGATTAATGTTTACATGGGATATCTATTTTTATCCTTTTATACTTTAAAGTAGGTTCATGTAGTGCCTGGTTAGCTCAATCAGTACAGCATGAGACTCTTAATGTAGGTTCATGTAGGCACCATCCACTTTTCTAGCCAATCTCATAATCTGTCTTTTAACTGAAGTATTTACACCTTTTGTAATTAATGCAAATGTCAATATGGTTTGGTTTACATCTATTATCTTTGTTCTTTTTTTCCTCTTTTCCTGCCTTCTTTAGGATTGAGTGATATTTATTCCATTTAATCTCCCTGACTGGTGTATTAGCTCTCTGTTACAGTTTGCTTTTAGAGATAAATCTAAAGTTTACAATTACATATTTACCTCATCACAATCAATCTTCAAATACTATTATGCCATTTCATAAATCACCGAAGACACAAAAGTAAACTTCCATTTTCCTCCTCCTGTCTTTTTTGCTATTGTTACCATACATCATACTTTTATGTAAATTATTGTTATTAGTTTTGCTTTAAACAGTCATTTGCCTGTTAAATAAATGTTTAAAAATGAGAAAAAAGTCTTTTATATTTACCCACATATTTTCTATTTCTGGTGCTCTTTCTTTCCTTATACAGATTTCCATCTAGTATCATTTTTTCCTGCCTGAAAAAACTTCCTTTAACGTGTCTTCTAGTACTGATCTACTGATCGTCCTCTAGTACTGATGAAAAGTCCTTACCTCACCATTTTTGAGAGATACTCTAAAGATATGACTTCATTGCCTTCTTGCCTGCGTGCTTTCGGATGAAAAGTGCTCTCATTCTTTTTGTTGTTGTTGTTCCTCTGAATGAATGTGTCCTTTTGTTCTATTGGGTTTTAAGATGTTCTCTTTATCCCTGGTTTTTAGACAATTTAATTATATAGTTTTTTGTTTGTTTTGTTTTATTCATGTCTATTTCCTTTGAGGTCAGTTAAGCTACTTGGACCTGTGAATTTATAGTTTTCATCAAATCTGGAAAAAATGTGGCCATTATTTCTTCAAGTATTTTTCTATTGTCCTCCCTCCTCCTTCTGGGAAGCTACTTACATATATGTTAGACTGCTTGCTATTAAAACACAAAATTTATGCTCTTTTTTCCAGTCCTTTTTTCTTCATATTTCATTCTGGATAATTTGTATAGCTGTGTCTTCAAGTTCATTAATCTTTTCTTCTCCAGTGTATAATCTGTTCTTGATCCCATTCAGTGTATATTTTTATTTCAGAGATTGTATTTTTCATCACTAGAAGTTCAGTTGGGTCCGTTTTATACCTTCCATTTCTCTCTTCATTGTGATTATGCTTTCATCTACTACTTGAACACTTATGGTAGCTTGTCTGCTAATGCTATCATCCAGCACTCTGAATCTGTTTCTATTGACTAAATGATTCTCTTGACTATGGACTGCATTTTCCTTCTTTTTTGCATGCCTGGTAATTTTTTGTTGGACACCATCATTGTGAATTTTACATTTTTGGTGCTGGATTTTACTGTAGTTCTTTAAATCTTGAGGGGTTTTTTCCCTCCTTGGATGCAATTTAGTTACTTGGAATCAGTTTGACCCTTTCCACTCTTGCTCTTAAGCTTTGTTAGGGCAGGTCCAGAGCAGCCTTCAGTCTAAAGCTATCCTCCACTCCAAACCCACCCCCACTGAGGCAATATCTCACTGAGGACTCTACTCCATATATTAAAAGCTCTTTCCACTATGGTTGAATCACAAATTATTCCCAGCCTTGTATGAGCTCTGAGGAATTTTTCATTACTCCTTTCTCCTTTCCCATGATTCTTTCCCCAGCCTTGGGCAATTTCCTTAATGGATTTTTTTCTCTTCCTTTGAAGAGTATTAAATTTTTATTTGGCAAATAATTAAGTTACTCACGGATCATCTTGATTCTTTCAAGTCTTATTTTTAAACTTTGTTAAAGTTAGTATACATTAACCTTTAATCTAGTGCTACTTTAGACCTCCTACTAAGACATGACCTTTCTGAGGACTCTACTCAATGCCCCACAGGTTCAATAAGGTCTTTCTACTCTGGCTGGTTGGAATTCAAACATCTCCTAGCACTGTGTGAGCTCTCAGAATTTCTCCATTTATAAATCCCTGATGAAAAGCTTTTCTTTTCACCTCATGTAGCACACATGTATCTATATGCAAGTAATTATAAGCTAATAAACCTTTCACTTAAAAAGGTTTATATATATATATATCTTCAGGAGCAGAAAAGTAGACAAGAAACTGGAGAAACTATATCTGACACTAAAGTCAGTCTTTTGGAGAAAAAAAATTTCATGGGATGAAGACTGGCAACCATCAAGAGGTAAAGAAAGCAAGCTGAGTTTCTTGGAACTATTACAAGAAGAAAAAGAAAACAGAAAGAGCTGGCCTACACCTCAAAACTGAACCTTAAGTCTAATTGAATAAATTTAAAAAATAAAATCTGAGGTTTCTCAATACTAACTGTAGACAATTTCAAGATGACTGGTTGGGACTTGAGGTAATAGTGTGACGATGAGACATCATTTTGCCTGGAAAAATAGGGGTTAGAATCACAGCCTTGACCTCTTTATAATAAATTTAACCAATAACCTGAGCTCCCATATGATAGCAGTGTATATGCTTTGCAGATTAACCATGGACTAAGAATTTCCTTCAGTCTTGGGTATTATTTCAAAATGCATAACCCACAGGGCTCCATTTCTCACCCAGTATAATCATTCCTGGGCAGAACATTATCAAAAGACAGAAACTGGCTTAGGGTATTCAAGTGAAAGGATTCAGCTAAGTAGCAACCCAAAAATAAGCAAAGGAAATCAGCCCAAAACACATTAAGCATTTAGAATGGGCCTTTCCTGACTGATAATCAAGGTGGCTTAAGCTTCATTGTGAATTGTTGATATTAATGATCCACTGTGAGCAAGATGATCTCTAAGGCACTTTCTAATTGTGAAATATTATTCTGTCTTATCTATCAAACATAACTGATGGCTTATCACTACACATGTTTTACAGACTACATTCCGGTCTTTCCCTACAAAAAGTAAATATTTCAACTACTGTCACCATCCAAAGGTGCCACCACTTTTATTTGCTTACCAGATCATAAGATGATACTGGTCCATTACCCTTGACCTAGTCAAACCTCTACAAAAGACTTAATGATGGTATTTAGGATGCATTTCCTCGTTGCTTTGTGCAGGTGGCTTTCGCATTGTTGCAAAGACAGTGATGGGAACATTAGTTATTGTCAGGCAATGATTTCCAGGGCATCTTCGGAGTTGCCTAAATAAAAGAGCAAATGACATGTACTTAGATATAAAAAAGGAAATTTTTTTCAGAGGACCAAAGTTTGAGTGTATATTCATTCAACTGTTTTAAGTCTTTTTGAAATCTCTGAATGTCACAAAATAAATATAACACGGTGGCACTAATGAGGCAGACATTTTAGACTTACATTGCAAAGAAATTGTTGTTAAATGTTGTGCCATACACTTAATCAAAAGAAACTTATAAATACAAAGATAACCCTCCAGATGTTCTTTTGAAAGGTATGCAGTGATTGCTAAATGGCAAAGAAAAGTGGGGCAGGGGGGAGTGCATAGTTATAAACATAAGTGATAATACTATGGCAATTCATACATATATGCACCTTAAAATCACTCCAGTTGAGTGATTTTAAAACTAGAATATTTGTGGAAAAATATAAAACTGAACATATTATTCCACATACTATTCAAATGTTGATAGGATCTCAGGTTTAAAAGAGCCCTTAAATAACATCTAGTCTAAAAATACACCTAGTACTTGAATTTCCTTTCCAACATCCCCATCAAATAATAACCCCACCTTAAACATTTCTAAAGACTATTGATCAGTATTTCTGAAGTAGCCTATTTTATCCTTGAATAACTCTGATGTTTAAAGTACCTACCTTATTAAGCTTAAATCTGTGTTCTGAAAATTCCAAGCCATGAGAAATCAAACAATGTACTATGGTAAACAGAAGAAAAGTGGAATAAATCCTATTATAGTTTTCTTCAATTTTGCAAAAATAGAATCTTCACCTCTCCTTCTGCCAAAGGTCAAGTCAAAGCCAAAGTGACACTGACTCTGAGGTCTGAGTCTTTTTCATATTTTGTAGCCTTAGTCCTAGCACAGTGCCCTGCAAATAATAGCACTAAAGGTTTGCTTATTTGATTGAATGTTATATAATCTTGAAACTATTAACAAAAAACTAGCTAAATATTTACCCCCCAAAATTGGTCTATCATTCAGACTTACAATATACAGACTCTATGCTAAGAAAACCTAGGCTCTGGTAATACTAATTTAATAACAGCAATGCTCCTAGGCTTCTTTCTTACTAATTCAATGTCAGCTAAAGCTTGCATTGATGATAGCCATTACACATCTCCTCAGCTGTTAGGACAAGAAGACTTTTTACCTGGTTAGTAACATCTCTTTCCCGTTACAGGAAGCACTGGAGCTCAGCCCAGGCTCCAGCCCAACTGAAGGATCTCCCCCTTCCATTGGAAACCTCCTTGGCTGGGTCCCAAACCGAAAAGGCATAATTCACTGAAAACCTAGGTTAGAAAGTTAAAATAATGGAGAGGAGGGGTGAGTTGTTTTTAAATAGTTCTTTGAAATTCTTAATATTAATTTTGCTATAGGCATATAGAAACATTCTGAAAATGACATACTTAATATAAAAGTACATAAATACTCTATAACTCTCCTTTACATACAATTTTAAGTCTTGAGCAAATATAAAATAGCTACTAGATGGTAAAGTAAACTGTGCCCTATGGTTAACATAACTGAAGTCCATTTATGTTATGTGAAAAAAAATTATTTTCCTTTGAATGGTTATGGCAATTGACAAGCTTGAGCTCCCACTGCCTCTCTGCCTATCTAAACCCTTGTCTTCCTTTTAAGTACAGGAGTTTCACATCTGCCTGATATCTACAGCTATTCCTCTCTTCCTGGTGATTATTTGTTAACCCCTGCCTCTCTACATTTACAGTGCATTAGTTAAGAAAGTGCCTTGGAAGAGCTGGACTGACCTGGATTCAAATCCTGGCTCTGGCTCTTCCCAACTATGCGATCTTAGGCAAGGTACTTAACCAACTATGCTTCTCAAAGATAAACTGAGCTCGGGGCTTCCCTGGTGGCACAGTGGTTGAGAGCCCGCCTGCCGATGCAGGGGACACGGGTTCGTGCCCGGGTCCGCGAGGATCCCACATGCTGCGGAGCAGCTGGGACTGTGAGCCATGGCCACTGAGCCTGCGCAATGGGAGAGGCCACAGCAGTGAGAGGCCCGCGTACCACAAAAGAAGAAAAAAAAAAGATAACCTGAGCTTAATAATATTATCTACCTCCAGGGTAATAGTGGGGATTAAATAAAGTAATACATGTGAAATGCAGTACCTAACACGTAGTACAGGCTCAATAAATGTTAACTGCTATTACTCAGCAGATACTACTGAGCATGATTAAATATATACATACACATATACAATGTAATGTATATATGAGATACATACGATATATATGATACACATACACACAACTACACTGCCTACTGTTGCCTCTGCTTGGAATTCTTCCCCACCTCACTGCTCCCACACTTTAGTTGTTAGGGCCAACTCATTCATTAAGTCTGAATTTAAATTTCACTTTCTCGGAGAAGATTTTTATAAACCCTCCATTATATGTTTTCTTAGCACTCTACTTCTGCTTTATAGCAGTTATCATCACTCTAATTCAGGATTTCTCAACTCTGACACTATTGACATTTAGGGTCATATAATTTTTTGTTTAGGAGGGAGGAGACTGTCCTGTGCATTGTAGGAGGTTTGTAGGAGGTTTTGCAGCATCCAAGGCCTCCACTCACTCACTCACATGCCAGGAGCACCCCACCCCAAAGTTGCGACAAAAATATCTCCAGACATTGACAAATATCACTTAGTAGAAAAGGGGAGAAAAATCTCCCCCTGTTGAGAACCAGTGCTCTAATTTTTTTGTAAATGTTTTTGCTTAATCATTGTCCCCCCCCCACTCCCATTCCATGTCTGTCTTTGTCACCACTGATTAAATCCTTAATACCTAGAACAGTGTCTAGGACACAGTGGGCAATTAATAGCTCTATCTTGTATAAATTTACATGTCTTCAGCAAAGGGCAGGAAAAATGAAAAATGTCTTGTAACTGTTTCTTATGCCTAGTGCAGTATTCTATGCCTAATAAGTAAGTGTTTATTGTGGTAATAATAAAACTAAATTATTAAAAGTTTTGGAATTTGAATATTATATAATAGTTTTTATAGACTGTGTGTCCATTATCAAAGAAAAAAGTGTTATGCTCAATGACAAGTTAGTAAAACCATAGTAAAAACTATGGTTTAGTATAACTAGCTATCATATGTAAGTATTAAGCTTCAGCTAACTTGATCAAGGATACACAGACTTATCAAAATAGGCCGAGTCTGATTCCTGTAGAGATGTATAAATCAATTGCTTCTACTGACCTTCCAGAGAAGGCTGGAATTGCCAAAGGAATGATGATCAAATGTTCCGGTGATACCCAGAAATTGTGACACCAGAAGATTCTTTCACATAATTTCCTACCTGCTAACAAATATCATGATTCATAGCTCCAGCAACAAGCTGAAACCTAGCTAAAAAATTGTCTCTAAAGTTTGTGTGAAGCTTTTATTCTTGTTGTCATTGCCTTGTTTATTTTCCAACATTAAATATTTTAATTTATTAATTACTTTATCTATATCTATTCTAAACCAACAGTCTAATCAATCTGCACAAAATCACGAGATTCTCCTCACTTTATATCCCAGTCTCCTCATTACCTTTGTCTTCCAGACTTTCCCTTGACTAATAACCCAAATTAATCCAATCTAGTCATGTCCTCGTCCTATGCCAAAAGCCTCAAACTGCACCTTTACAAATTTCTTTATCGTTCTTCCTATGTAGGACTCTCTAAAACCTCTCTCTAATGCCTGGACTACCTCTTCTCTCCCGTTTCCTCAAAAGGGGCTTGAAATTCCCACGTGACAGGAATAAGGAGAAAGGAAGAATACATCTTATACTGTCTGCCTTCAGTAACATTATACCACTTCCAACACAAGAAAATTACAAGAATATATTCTATTTCCCCTCTCACACCCTGTATTACTTTGTTGTCATGTACTTTACATCTACGTATACCATAAACCCCACAACACATTATTATTAGTTCTTCTTTAAGCAATCATCTTTTTAGGAAATTTTTCAAGAGAACTCTTTTATATCTACCCCCATATTTATCATTTTCAGTGTTATCCCCTTGAGTAGGTCCAGATTTCCATCCAACAATTTTCCTTTTATCTGAAGGTTTTCATTTAAATTTTGGACTTCTGGTGATTAATTCATTCACCTTTTGAATGTTTTTCCTTAATCTTCATTTTTGAACATTCTTTTTGCTGGGTATAGAATCCTAGGTCAACAATTTTGTGGGTTGTTTTTTTTTTTAAGGACTTTAAATATTCTTCTACAGTGTTTTTTGGTTTGCATTGTTTCCAACAAGAAAGTCTGCTGCCATTCTTATCTTCGTTCCTCTGTCTCCCCAACTCAGGATGGCTGCTGGGCTGTGTTTCGATGCTATTCATTAGAAAGAAACCACTAGGTCCAGCCCAGACTCAATGGGAGGTGATTACACAAAAATAGGAGGCAGATCATCTGTAGAGAAGTTCAAAAAAAAATAGGAGGCAGAGATCACTGGGTACCATCTGAGAGGCTGCCTATCACAGATACTGTGTTTTGGTGTCATGTTTGAGAGTGCTTGTGATACACTTACAAATGTTTTTCATCAAATATTTCTGGCTTTCTGTCTCCCAGAAATTGTAATTCTTAGTCCCCTTATGATTACTTGGAGCCCATGTGACTAGCTTTGGCCAGTGAATTAACAGCAGCCATTAATGGCAGTACAAGACCCTCCTGAGTTGTCTTTCTCTTTGCCACAAAACCCAGGAATTATCAGAGTGGTAGCTCAGCAACTTGGGTGCCAGGGTGAAGATAACATAAAGCATAGCCACCAGACTCCCCCCCTCTAATGGACATGTATCATGTGCAAAAAATAAACAACTGTTGTTTTACACCACTGAGATTTGGGGGTTGGCTGTTACCACAGCATAATAAAATTTATCCTGACTTATACAGACTTAGGTCCAGACTTAGGTACTGCCATAACAAAAACATAAGTCAAGCAGCGAGTGTCAAGAAAATTGTTATTGGAAACTGAGAGGATAGTTGTCTATGTTATTCAGTGGCAAACCTACTGGAAAAAACTTTGGAAAACTCTGTGATAACCTGGAAAGCAGATGATTTGCTGGTGAATGCTAGGTGAAGAGGTTGGAAGAAAGAATGTCAGTAACATGTTAGCTGCTGTTGGCTGTGTCTGTCAAGTTATATGACAAAGAGATGGGCTCAGAAATGCAGTGTGCAAGCAGGAATAAAAATTGATAGAGTGCCCACAAATTCAAAGTATATTTAAATGACAACTTTGAAAGCCATAGAAGTATATTTTTCTTGGAACACATTTTATTCCTTCTCAGAAATTTGTAGCATCTTTGTGATGTCGTCAAATACTAAATGTATTATATAGATGAATCTAAAGGAGCCTTATTGCTTTTTCTCCATGCCGCCCCCCAACTTTTGTTTCTTGCCTGTGTACGTAAACAGTTCTTTTATTCTGAAAACTGAGTAACTGAACCAGGATATATCCCTTAGTGTTGACTGTTCTATAGAAATTATTCCATGTAACATGGTACATGCTTTTAATCTATAGATTTTTCCTCCTTTATTATTTTCTATATCAATAAGAACATTTCTTCTTCAATTTGCTGTGTTCTCTATTTCAGGGGCACTTATTAATCTTATGTTGAACCATCTTTACCTCTTTCACATATATTATCTTCCAAGAGATTTTATACCTTTGTCCTTTGCCTCAGTATTCTCTGTGATTATATCAATCCTTTCTTCTAATCAGTAATTTGATTTTCAGCTCTCTAGTCTGCTTCTCTGTGCTTCTAATTATTCATTAGTCCTTTAACATGTTTTGGTCTTTAGTTTCCTTTCTCTTTTATTTCCATTTTAGTTCATTTATTCACCAAATATTTATTGATTACCTATAGTACACCAGGCAAAGTACTAAGGATACAGTAGTGAAAAAAACAAGGCAAGACTCAGCCCTCAATACATTATTTTAGCATCTTGTCTTTAAGTTCCTGTACTACCAAATTCATATTCTTATTATTAATAAGTTCCTCTACAGCACAAAAATTATATGAGTTTTCTTTTTTCCCCTTAGGTTAAGTTTTACAGGTCATGTACTTCATTCATCTTTTACATGCTAGTTTCCTTCCATCCTTCCTTCCTTTCACAGGAGTAGTCTTTATAATTTTCATTGATGTTTTTCTCTTGCTTACAGTTAACATATAAAATTTTGCCCAATCTATTTGCTTGGTGTGTTAGACAGCTATTGCTCCAATACTATTGCACCCCAAAATCTCACAGCTTTAACCAAAAACCTTTTTCTTGTTAAGACTGTGGAGAGCCTGCTGTTCAGCTGGTCTCCACTTGCCTCTCCTGGGTTTGGTTAGGATTAGCAGTACTCCACACTTCAACTGAGATGCAGATTCAGATCTGATCCACATGTCTTCCTCATTTTGGAAACAGCAGCCACCTGAGGTAGTTTTTCTTACGAAAAATAGCAAAGACCAAGAGGCAAAAGCATGCAAGCACACCTAAAACCTTTGATACCTGATATCATTCCACTAGCCAAAGCAAGCCACCTGACCAAGCCTGACCAATAGGACAAAGACGTATACTCTGCCTACCCCCCTATGCCAGGAGGTACTGCACAGTCATGTGCAAAGGGAGAGGGTAAAGAATTCAGAGCAATACTCCAATCTACCATACTCTGCTATTCTGTGGGTAAATTCTCCTTGACTTCTTTCCTACTTATCTGAAATCTGCTCTTCCACTCACAGACAGAGTTTGAAAGGTAAATCATATTTTCTTTTTCATTGTGTTTTTATCAGAGGAGGTGTATCAGAGAGAATTCCACGAGAGCTGTGTGTAGCCTTCTGGGTGGCCTGCGTTCTGCTTGCTCTTCTGAAAGTTTGTTGAATATTTTAAATGAGGTTTCAGTCCATCTAATTAGGAGTGCATTCAACTTTAGGATATGTTCAGATATATGACTTCAAGGTGGACTCCTGGAAAGTATAAACTCTAAAATGTTTCTTCTGCTTCTACTGAAGTCCTAAAGTGGCTGGTAGGTAAGGTTCTACCTTGACTCTCAAGCAGAATTTCCTCTCAGTCTGATTCTCCCAGACTGAAGTTTTTAATGAGACTTGTTAGAACTTTCTTAATTTAATTCTGTTCCTATGTATGACCTCTAGGGAGCCATGACTAGGACCTAACCACTGCATGAAGGGTAGAGCTCTGCAGAGGCCAGAATACCAGATGAGCTGGCACCATAGCTCACAGATACAGATCTACTCACAAGCTTTGCAAAATTTAGAAGTCCCAGACTTTAGGACTTTAATGTTAAGACCTAAGTGAAGTGTTAGGGGAACCTGACTGCACTTCTAACACTGACTCCATGCTCACTAATAAGCAGTTAAGAGTAAAATCCAGCAAATGCAAAAAATTCTTGACTGAAAGTTACCTATTAATCATAAGATATGTGAGTAATAAGGTGAAAAACATCTAAATGGAAATGTGAGAAAGCCTCAGCCTCATAAACCACCCATTGCAACTTCAAACTTACCAGATATCAGAGATATAGTAACAACTATTATTTGTATTGGTAGGGGAATAAGGTGGTCCAAACAAATATTACAATTCCTATTACCACACATTAGTTGCACATGTAATTTTAACTTTTTTTTGGTGGGAGGAGGCTTCCTAGTATTTTGTAGTTCCTCAGAATTTTTGTGGAAAATATTAATTTTACGAAAAAAGTGCTTGAGTTCTTAATTGAAATCTGGCCTAAATTAATAAGCGTTTACAGTATTTTTCAATGTTTGAAAATTTTAGGAGTTGGTCGTTTTCAGGAACACCTGATTTTTCAATCTCCTCCTCCTTTGTCCCACCTAAACACTGTACATAAATAAAATGCCTAGTTTTAATTTCATCTCTTCCATCAGACTTCTATTTACTTGTCCACACTCTCATCCATTGAATCCTATTACACTTAGCGCCACAAAATTGTCACAATTTTTTGAGTATTTCGTGTGTATCTTCAATCAGATTGTAAGCCTTCTGGAGCTGGATCTATGTCTTAATTTCTTTTGAATCCTGCAGAGGGCCTAGAAGTTAACGTTGGGAGCATACAGCTTCAACATACACTGGTTGGGCCTCTGAAGCGCCATTTTTGTCAATCTGTATAACCACCTAGTTTCGGTTGTACCCTGACACGTCTATTTGTCTGGGGTTTCTTTGTGCTCATCGACATTGTTTTCTATTAGAACAAAGGACTTGTTAAATAGATTAACGCAGCGTCCGGAGGAATCGGAATGAACGGAATTTGACCCACCGCCCCAGGTATTGAGACTGTAAATGAAGACTGAACCTCTGATAGATCCTAAACAGCTTTAAAGACACACGTTTTAAAATCCCACGCCAAAGCCTAGTTACCAGGAGTGACCCGGGCCCCCGGAGCTACAGTTGCTCAGACGTTTACAGGGCAGCGAAGATCTGCTATCGGGAGGACCAGTCGCTATGGTAACGGTGAGACACACGTGCACTTGCTGCGGCCTTCGAACGTAAAATCTTAGCCTAAAGCTAGAGCAGAGCGGAGCTACGGCAGCGACTTGCGGCAGCAGCGTGACTTACGGCCGCCCCGCCGCCTCGGAGAGAGCCGTTGTTGGTGGGCCGGAAATACGCAGGCCGGCGCGGGCTCCTGGATGCCGCGCGACGGCCGCGCTGCAGCATGACCCAGTCGGTGGTCATACAGGGTAAGCCGCCCCGGGAGGGTGGGGATCCGGTCGCCGCCGAGGCGAGTGGCCTTGTTGCTGCCTAATGTCTATTCTCTTACCTTCCTGGGCGCAGTCGGCCAGTGCGGAAACCAGATTGGCTGCTGCTTCTGGGACCTGGCGCTGAGGGAGCACGCCGCAGTCAACCAGGTACCGTCCCCGCCGCGCGGGAGACCGCCATGCCCTCCTGTCCCCGAGGCTCTTCCAAAAAATAGGAATTAATACTCTGGGAGCTTTTATCTGGCCGATATAAGTTGTATGGGATCTTCTTGGTAAAGGGCAAACTGGTTTTTAAACTTCTGTTGGCGTTAGACACAAGAGTCCAAACGAACACTCGCTGGAGACCTTAGTCTTAAGGTTCCTTAATTCTCAGGGTTGCATCTTTATCAGGGTTCTTGTGAGGAGCAATGAGATAGCATATGTGAAAGTACTTTGTAAAATAGGCATCATGTGTGGCATTATATTCCTTAATTTAACCAGTCAGCTTTTTAAATGATCACCAAGAATACAGGGAAAGCTCTCATTTGATGCACCTGCTCTACAAGTTCTGTGGGGACGCCTTTTCTCGGTACCTTCAGCTGCACTTAATCCATAGATCTCGCGGTATTTGCTCTTCTCTAGATTGGAAGAATCAGTATAAGCATTTTATGATTGTTTGCTTTTTCTCATTGTAGCCGTATGCCGGCCTTTAAAGTATTGTGGGATTATTAAATTAAAAGGACTTCGTTTGGGAAAGAGGCAAAACGTAATCAAGCGCTAATAAATGTGTTTTTTTTTTTTTTTAGAAAGCGATTTATGATGAGGCAATAAGCAGCTTCTTTAGAAATGTGGATACCAGGTAAGATGGGGTTAAAGTCTGTCACATAGCTTAATTATTTTCATGTCAGCAGTTTGGGAGAAAATTCTTCAGAGGATAGTAAAAGCAGTTGATGACTGTAAAGAAGTTTTTTGGCTTTTTTGTTTGTTTTTCTCATTATTGAAAGCATATTGTCATTCTCTTGTCATTAAATGGCATTAGGCAGAGCAGGACAACAGGTTTCCTTTTAAAGCCATATGAAGGAATAAAAAGAAACTTTAGTGTGCTTAATTTTAACTTGACCTTGAAATAAAGTTTCACTAAAAGGAATGCTGAAAATTTCCCTGAGAGTGTCTTGTTAGTGCATTTAATAATGGCTGACTTTTGAAAGAAAAATACATTGTTTACATTTCTGTGATATTACTTGTGGTCAGGAGTATTTGCTCTACAAATAGAATGTGCTAAAAAGGAGCAAAGCAGTTGTTGTCAGATTAGTTTTGTTTATTTAATAAAGGGTATATGTAAGTATATATCTTTTACCTGAAAGAGTAATTTGACATTCAGGGTGTGTTTCTAAGCTTTTAACGTTAAATCATGAAGTTCATGCATTTTCAAAATGCTTAATAAAACTAAACCTGCTGGGCTTGAACTGAAAAATACATACTTTATATCCAGTTTTAATCTAATAAAGATTTCAGTTCTAGTTTGAATTAGTTGGTTAGGTGTTTGAGGCAGTTATCTCCCTGGGAAGGCTAATTAGGCCCGACTTCCTTAGTGAATGTCAGAGTCTGACCCTCAGGCTTGCAAACTCAGAAACTTGGATGACATCTTGAGAATGGGTCCAGTGCTCTCTAGTACAGGCAGATAAACCAAATTCAGATAGGAAATTACAAAGCAGAAAGTCAATGTAGTCATGGACAGTAGGAGCTATAACTCGAAAAGACTAGACACCCATTTTCTTTCAAAAACACATTCTCTTCTGTAGGAAATCTATCAGGAGAGCTAAGTAATAAAAGGTTACTTAGTGACCATGGAATCAGACCAAGGTAAGTTAGGTGTATTACCTTAATGACTGGTGTTATTTATCTTTATTAATATGGAGATATCTGTCACATAGACTAGATTACCTGTTGTTTGCAAACTAGAACATCTTCTCCCCTACATACTATTAAGGGACTCAAATTTACCTTTGTAATACTTCCTTGTAGGTAGTATTCTAACTAAATCTGTACTTCCATTCCCTCTGTAATACTCCTTTCATTGAATATTACATAGTTAAGACTCAGCTGGAAGCCATTCTCTCTTAATCAGGTGACTTTACCTAACTATTCTCATCTACTCGGTTCGTTTTATAATTTAACCTGAGAGCATACTTATTTCTCCAATATCAAGTTTGAGGAGAAGAGCCTTGGCATCTTGCTCTTCTTTCCAACGTAGTATCAACACATGCAGCATCTGTTCCACAAGTTAGTACAAAAATTCTTTTTCAAAAATAAGACCAAACCTTTGTATATACTTCTTTATTTGAGGAAATTATCATACCTTTTTAATGGCATGATAGGAATTTACCTATACCAGGGGTTGGCAAACCTTTCCTGTAAAGGACCAGATAGTAGATATTTCAGGTTTTGCAGACCATAAAGTCCATATCACATCTCCTTGAGTCCGCCATTGTAGTGTGAATGCAGGTATAGATAGTACATAAACAAATGAGTGTGGCTTTGTTCCAATAAAACTTGTTTTCACAAGTAGCTGGTCAGACTTGGCCTGAGGATTATAGATTATCAACCCCCGACCTATAGCATCATCTATTGCTCAATTCAGCTTCCCTTCATATATTCTGTCTTGTAAACTATATTGACTTGTCCACTGTTTGTAGTCATAGATTTAGTTACTTTGGTGACTTATCTTCAACATGAAATTCTAGGAACAGCCTTAGATACTCAACTGTATATAACTAGTATGTTAGTTGATGTGTGTCTGGCTACAACAGAAAGCCTCACTAATGTTGGCTTAAACAATAGATGTATCCAGTTATGTCACATACAAAGAAATCTGTGTTTAGAGACGTGGCCTAAAGACCAAGATACTGTCATATTGTTTCTTGTGTTGGTTTTTTGTCGTCATGTTTTTTTTACTTCATAACCATAAAATGACAGCCTCCACTGCTAGGAATCCCATCCAGATTCGTGTTCAAGGTAGGAAAAAGGACCAACTGCATCTGGTCCTTTTTATCACAAAGCTTCCCAGAATATCTCCTTTTTATTTCATTACCCAGAACTGGATTACATGACCAGCCCAAACTACAAAGAAAGCCAGGGAAATAAGTACCTCACTTTTTCAGCCTATTGGGAGGTGGGTAAGGGAGAAGGAGATTACGAATGGCTTCTTTGTTGCCTTTTGTGTCTGCCTCACTTGGCCTATAAGTAGCTTTACTGTGTGAATAGAAGTTAACTTTATTACCTGATAGCACTATTAGCATGGAAGATCTTATGACCTTTTCTCATCTTTTATCTTTCAGAGTGGTTGGTGATGGTGGCAGTATTTCCAAGGGGAAAATTTGTTCTTTAAAAGCACGAGTAAGTCTTATACACTTGGATTCTTACATTGCATGTGTTTTTAAAATAACTCTACTTCCGTAACTATCATAAGAATAAAATTTTAATTTAACTTCTCAAAATAAAAAAAAGGTATTTGCTAAGCCACATTTAATATAAATATAATTAAGCAGACATTTGTGTCTCCATGAAACTTTAGGGGGAAAATTTTGTGCTTAAAATTTTGTGTGTAAAATTTTGTGTAAAGCACAAAAGTAAAATTTTGCGCTTACTGCATATTTGGCATTTTTTCTAAATGTTTTAGGGGAAATATATGTCTAGATAAATGATAACAAAAGCTTTTCTTAACTCTAAGCCTAAAATACATTTTAATGAAGGTTAATTTTCATATAAAAATGATGAAAGGTTTATTTGCACCAGAGTTACTATTCCCAGTACAAAGCATAGATTCAACCACATTCTAGTGAATACATAACATAACCATGTAAGACCTCCTGAACAAAAATACTTCTAGTCAATAGCCCATATTTAGTCTTAATCTCATTGCAGTTAACACTTCTCTTCTTTGATTGTGTCTCTGCAACAAACTGCTTTTTCCAACTGTTGATCAGTAATGTTTGACTGTGACAGAAAAGAAAGGCAGTTTTGGTGCTGTGGAAGTAATTGAGATGATAAGGATCAGACCGGGAGTAGTGGCTGAAAAAGTAAAGAGCAGTAGTGTTGTAGTACCTGGGAACCATCACCTTGTATCTGTGGTCTCCAGTGTCCTTGGGAAACAAATTTAGGGCAGAGACTATGCGCTTGTAGTCTGTTAGGATAATTGATTAACATTTGGTATAGTTCATGCCTTGGAGAGTGCTAACATCCCAATCCAAATCTTGCTCAGAGATAAAGAAACATTGACATTTCCTAGATTTGAGCTCTTTCCCACCACCCTACCAGTGAGCAAGTTGGGAAATGGAGGAAACACTGCTGGAAGAGAATAAATCAGCATGTTTCTATAGCCTTTGGCTTTTTTCCTAGAAGGCTCTGATCACTGAAGAGTCTAGGCTTCAAAAGATAATTTGGTGGCTGGGTTCCTCCACTGTGTTAATAGGCAAACACTCAGAATTTTGTAAATCCTGTGTTACAATTAAGGGGAAGCTCAAGGGCCTAAAAGCTATCACCAGGTAGCTCTGGAAGAAAATAATAAACATCGAATCTTGGAAGTTGTGACTCCAGGTCTTGGATGGCTAAGTGAGGAGTCCAGAATAATTCCTTGTAATTGTAATTAATTTCCTATGGAAAAACAAATCAGAGGTCTTATGTGACTAAGGAAAGATTGAAAGAGTTACAGACTGTCAGGGTTTAATGCTAAGTGACTATGACAGTGATGATTCTCTCAAAACTGACTTCAGGAGGTGCTTGAATGTCAGTTTGTATTCTGTATTCCCCTTCCTTTGCCTGATTGCAAAGTAATTGAAAGCATGACTTAAATATGTTTAATCTTCCACAAATCATCTCAGTAAGTCTATTTTGGAACAAGGACAGTAGAAGCTAATTTTGTTCTTTTTTGTAATCTTACACAACAGTGAAATCCCTCTTACATGGTTGATCAGGTGTTAAAGTCAGCATTTAAGATAAAAATTGCATATTATCAAAAATATCCTTGAAAATCCCTAAAATTGCCAAGAAATTACCCTGTATAGTCCTGTGTATGTATATTGATGCTGTATTTAAAGGAACACATTTATAAAACAGAATTTTACAGTCTTTCTAATATACCACTGTAATATGATGATATAACATGTGATATTACTCAGCCATAAAAAGAAACGAAATTGAGTTATTTGTAGTGAGGTGGATGGACCTAGAGTCTGTCATACAGAGTGAAGTAAGTCAGAAAGAGAAAAACAAATACCGTATGCTAACGCATATATATGGAATCTAAAAAAAAAAAAAGGTCATGAAGAACCTAGGGGCAGGATGGGAATAAAGACGCAGACATAGAGAATGGACTTGAGGACACGAGGAGGGGGAAGGGTAAGAGGAGGGGGAAGGGTAAGCTGGGACAAAGTGAGTGGCATGGACATATATACACTACCAAATGTAAAACAGCCAGCTAGTGGGAAGCAGCTGCATAGCACAGGGAGATCAGCTCGGTGCTTTGTGACCAACTAGAGGGGTGGGATAGGGAGGATGGGAGGGAGACGCAAGAGGGAGGGGATATGGGGATATATGTATATGTATAGCTGATTCACTTTGTTATATGGCAGAAACTAACACACCATTGTAAAGCAATTATACTCCAATAAAGATGTTTAAGGAAAAAAAGTGGTATGCTATCATACAATTAGAAATATATTTCTAAAGTACTGTGTAATAATATTTTAATTGCCAGCTTACAGTAGCGTACTTAATTACACAAATAATTGAATTCACAGAATTTAAATGGGCATAAATTGTGACTTCACTGTAGTCAGTACTCAGTAAGTGTCAAACTTGACTGTCTCCCTTTGATAAAATAATAGAGCATAGAGTTTGGTGGTTAAGAGTGAAGATTCTGCAGCCAGGCTAGCCAGGTTTGAATCAGCTCTACCACTTCCTAGCTGGGTGATCGCAGCCAAGTTATTTAACTTTTCTAGGCCTCAGTTTCCTCATGTGTAAACTGGGAGTAATTACAGTACCTATGCATAGGGTTGTGAGGATTAAATGGGGTGATACATGTACAGTGGCATGTAGTAAGTGCTTAATGTTACATGCTCACCAGCACTGAAAAAGCCCATAAATCAAGCACTTTCTCTGTGACACTGAATCAAAGGCTTAGGTTAAAGGGTACCCTAACATCATTTCAGATTACTTTTTTCAGCTTTGCTTTTTTATTTATTTAACTCTATTTTACTCTTTCATTCTTCTTCCTCAGTGTAGAAAATATAGAAAGTAAAGTACAAAACAGTGGGGACAGAGGGTATATAATTCTACTGCCAAACTATCTCTGCTTACATTTTGCTGTATTTCCATCCAGTCTTTTCTATTTGTCTTTCCATAGCTAATTTTATGTTTTATTTTCTCATTTTCTTCTTAGTAATAGAGGTTATCTCCCATGTCAATAAAGTTTGTGATATTTAGTGAGTTTGTGAATTTAGATTGTGAGTTACTTAGGGGAAGGGACACTGTTGTCATCTTTGACATCTATCCGGTGCCTTGGCTTTGCATGTAATAGTAGTTTACTGATTTGATTTGGACAGTTTTCGGCTGTGATTCATAAAGAGCAGCATGGTTATTCCTAGTGACCAAATACATTAATGAACCCTACATTTATTGAGAACTGTTTCTGGTTAAGGTTACCTTCTAAACTTCTGAGACCTTGTTCTCAAGAAATTTATAGTCACATAAGCATATAAATAAAAGAATTTTTAGAAAATCAGAGAGAATTATTCAGTTCCTTTTTTTCCCTCTTATTCTTAGGGTAAGAATTTAGAATCCATCTTTTCATTGGATTCCACATTTGGAGCAGAGTGAAATTATTTTTTAAGTTTTATAACAGACTGCACAAAGAGAGTCAAAGATTTGATCAAACTTAAACTATAAAAAGAACAATGCAACTTCAAGCTCAAAAATTCTTTTTATTTACAGAGTGACTAAAGAAAAATATGCTAATTACATTTTATTTGTCTTTCTCAGGCTGTCTTGATTGACATGGAGGAAGGGGTAGTAAATGAAATTCTTCAGGGACCATTGAGAGATGTATTTGATAGTAAGCAGCTCATCACTGATATTTCTGGCTCAGGGAATAATTGGTGAGAATATGCTGGATGTAAAAATTAAATGTCATCTGAAAAAAATGAGGAATCTTTCCTTTATTCTGATAGGTCCTGCTGACATGAAAGCAAGATACTTGCCATACCTAACTCTAGGCCTTTCAGCCCATCATCTTTTCCTTGATACATGATGGTGTTCACAATGCTTGGAAGCCATCTGTATCCTAGTTGTTTCTCTTTTTTTTGAAAAAGATGAATCATGAAAAATTGATTTACTAAATTTCTCGTAATTTGATTCTTGCATAACTGCTAAGTAGTGACAAAAGTTGTATTTTTTTTTGATATGTAGTTCCACATTTATATATTCTATAGAATTCTTCACTTGTCCATAAAGATACAAATGAAAGATTATTCACTGAAACATTGTTTTTAACATCAGATAATACTCAACAGGGGCTTGTTTAAATCAATTATAGTATATCCATACAATGGAAAATCATGCAACTCTTATAAAATGTAACAAATCTGTATGGAAATTTTCTAACATTTTAAAAATCAGAAATATTAAGGCACGGAACAATGTGGCTAGCATACTAATTTGTATATGAAAACCCTTACCTTTTTCTTTTTAACATCTTTATTGGAATATAATTGCTTTACATTGTTGTGTTTCTGCCGTATAACAAAGTGAATCAGCTATACGTATACATATATCCCCATATCTCCTCCCTCTTGTGTCTCCCTCCCATCCTCCCTATCCCACCCCTCTAGGTGGTCACAAAGCACCAAGCTGATCTCCCTGTGCTATGCGGCTGCTTCCCACTAGCTGGCTGTTTTACATTTGGTAGTGTATGTATGTCCATGCCACTCTCTCACTTCGTCCCAGCTTACCCTTCCCCCTCCCCGTGTCCTCAAGTCCATTCTCTATGTCTGCATCTTTATTCCCGTCCTGCCGCTAGGTTCCTCAGAACCTTTTTTTTTGTTTTTTAGATTCCATATATATGTGTTAGCATACGGTATTTGTTTTTCTCTTTCTGACTTACTTCACTCTGTATGACAGACTCTCGGTCCATCCACCTCACTACAAATAACTCAATTTCATTTCTTTTTATAGCTGAGTAATATTCCATTGTATATATGTGCCACATCTTCTTTATCCATTCATCTGTTGATGAACACTTAGGTTGCTTCCATGTCCTAGCTATTGTAAATAGTGCTGCAGTGAACATTGTGGTACGTGAGGCTTTTTGAATTATGGTTTTCTCAGGGTATATGCCCAGTAGTGGGATTGCTGGGTCACATGGTAGTTCTATTTTAGTTTTTTAAGGAACCTCCATACTGTTCTTCATAGTGGCTGTATCAAATTAAAAGTTGTAAGTATTTTTATAAACTGTTCTCTTACCTATAGTATTTGACTCTGTCAAAGTTTTCCCATCAGTCAGATTTAATAGAATTGATAGAGATGCAAGCCAGACCAGTGTCCCAGCATTCAAGGTCAGTCTGAGGCTATATTTGGCCCTTAAATATATAATGGTCTCTTCTCCTTAATGGGAAAAAAGCTCCAACAGTGATCATTTTAAAGTTTACACTGACACTGGTTTTGCTGTTTTTTAAAAAGTAAGTAGGTTCTTGTTTGCCAATCTAATATTTGTTATTTAAATTATTTGCAGTTAGTCCCTCAGGTTTATAATGTGTAATATTGTGTAATTTTACTAAAGCATGAATTTGAGTCTTGTGTTCTGGGAGACTTATTTGGGGAGAACCAGTCACTAAAATAAGTGAGTCCACCTAACCATCCAACCAGCTTTCTCTAATTGTCGTATAACTTATTCTGCAACTTTTGAGTTACACCTGACTACATGTTGTGTGGAAATCGTTCTTACATCATAATAATACTTGCAAATTTGGGCAACCAAAAAGGCTTGCAGAGCCTCATGAATATCAGTTTTCTACTGTGTGGCATTTCATCTAGTAATAACATGATATGACCAATATTTTTTTCATGTTTTAAACCAAAGTAGGTCAGTTTAAAATTTTTTATTTTTATGTCTTTCTAGTTCACCACATTCTGCTTTTTAATACATGAAAGATAGTGCAATCAGTTTACTTTCAATGAAGATGAGAAAAAACAAACTAAAAACTTGTTTTGTTGTAATTATACCTTAAGAGCAGATAAATTTTAAAAACCATAGTTTAGGGCTTCCCTGGTGGCACAGTGGTGGAGAGTCCGCCTGCCGATGCAGGGGACACAGGTTTGTGCCCCGGTCCGGGAAGATCCCATGTGCTGCGGAGCGGCTGGGCCCGTGAGCCATGGCCACTGAGCCTGCACGTCTGGAGCCTGTGCTCCGCAACGGGAGAGGCCACAGCCGTGAGAGGCCCGTGTACTGCAAAAAAAAAAAAAAAATTTTAATATCCATTGATAATGAACTATTTTATCAGGATATTTGAGGATTATAGGTATATATATTTGTTAAATTATCTTCCTATATCCTTGAGATATCATAATATGATTTATTGATGTTAAACAGGAATAGAATTTACTTACTACAGTAAAAATACTTTTTGAAGCTTATCTATAGTCTTTTCATTTAGTTCAGAAATAATAAAATCTTGAAATAATAAATGCAAGGATTTTTTTAAAATCTATATTCTTTTTTCCAGGGCTGTGGGTCACAAAGTGTTTGGCAGTCTTTATCAGGAACAGATTTTAGAGAAACTCAGAAAGTCAGCAGAGCACTGTGATTGTTTGCAGTGTTTTTTTATAATACATTCCATGGGAGGAGGTAAAATTATTTATTCATTTGTCTATAACAATGTGAAAATGCAAGTGAGAATTCATTTTGCCAACATGTCTTGTTTTCAGACCTTTGCTTAATAAATACAGAACTATTAAGAATTAAGAGTATGAATGTATGTACATAACAGCTTTTTATCTTAAATTTTTGTCAAATTGTGTCCCTCTGACCATTTTTTAAAATTTAAACCCTTTTAAACAGTCAGTAGAAATGAATCTGAAAAAATTTTTTCTTTTATCTTTAGTAGAAGGTAGATTTCAATATAAGCTTTTTGGGAATGCTGCCTTTCTCCTAAGAGCTTGCTTGTGCAGTTTCATATGCTGACTAGAACTAAGTATTTGTGGCATATTCATAGATACGTTTGCAAAAGAATATCAGTACCCTTTCTTTAACCACCTTCAATACTTTCTTGTGTCCAATAAGAGAAATAAGTAAAAGAAATCCTCTTAGTCAACTCCCTTAAATCATTCCTTACATGGTAATTAATCACCTTGACCTAGAATAAATGATCTGCATTGCTTTCTTTCCCAGGGAAGCCTGTACCTTGCAAGTGAAGTATTTTGCTCCCCTGTTCCATGAAGTAGAAACATATCATAATTTGATAATTTCAAAAGAGAATTAGCCTATTTTAAAAGAAAACTTTGCCATGCTTTTTTCCTCCAAGCTGAGATTAAGATTTTTATAGTCAGCAGGTTATGTACAGTTGACTTTCTTATACGTATCTGTTATTCAGTATGATAGCATTTGAAAATTAAAGTTAAAATTGCTATGAAACCATGCCTTTAGAAGACCATCATAATTATTAATTAAGAAACTAATTTTCAGGGCTTCCCTGGTGGCGCAGTGGTTGAGAGTCCGCCTGCCAGTGCAGGGGACGCGGGTTCGTGCCCCAGTCCGGGAAGATCCCACATGCCGTGGAACTGGTAGGCCCGTGAGCCATGGCCGCTGAGCCTGCGCTCCGCAACGGGAGAGGACACAAGAAACTAATTTTCTTTATACTGGTATAATTAACCTGCAGATTTTGAGTAAGTTTTCGAAAAAAAACCAATTTGATTTATAGTCCATTATGGTGCTTTTTATATATCCCTCCATTAGTCAGAATCTCAGTAGACTGTACTTTATTCATAATGCACTGAAAATGGCAAAAATACTTTAAATAATAATGAAGGCTAAAAATGAAGTCTTTTCCCACATCTAATCCCTAATCTCTCTCCTCACAGATAATCAAGTTTGCCAGTGTCTGTCCTTCCAGATATTTCCTGTGCCCATTGTGTGTGTTTTTACATAAACAAGATCATGAAATACATACTATCCTGTAATGTTTTCACTTTAAATCTTTCCTGAACATCTTTCATCAGCTCTGTCCAATTGTGAGAATATGTAATAATTTTTAAAGTCAGTTCCTCATTGATGGATGTCGAGTTATTTATGGTTTTTAGCTACTACATAAAATTCCCAGCGAACATCTGGTACCTATATCTTTGTTCATTTGTGCCACAATAGCTGTAGGCAGTATTCCTAGAAATGAAAGTGGAACCAAACAAAGAAAATGTACATTTTAAGTTTGGGTTGATATTACTAAATAACCTTCCTACATTATTGCATCAATCTGTATGATTAGCAGCAATTTATAAGAGTTTATTTCCGGGCTTCCCTGGTGGCACAGTGGTTGGGAGTCCGCCTGCCAATGCAGGGGACGTGGGTTCGTGCCCCGGTCCCGGAGGATCCCACGTGCCGCGGAGCGGCTGGGCCTGCGCGTCCAGAACCTGTGCTCCGCAACGGGAGAGGCCACAGCGGTGAGGGGCCTGCGTACCGCAAAAAAAAAAAAAAAAAAAGAGTTTATTTCCCGACACTGTCACCAACGCTGAGTATTATGAGACAAAATCTGTCTAATACAATATGTTCAAAATTATATTGCTTTAATTTGCATTTTTTTTTTTTTTTTTTTTTTTTTTTTTTTTTTCCGGTACGTGGGCCTCTCACTGCTGTGGCCTCTCCCGTTGCGGAGCACAGGCTCCGGACGCACAGGCCCAGCAGCCATGGCTCACGGGCCCAGCCGCTCCGCGGCACGTGGGATCCTCCCGGACCGGGGCACGAACCCGTGTCCCCTGCATCGGCAGGCGGACTCTCAACCACTGCGCCACCAGGGAAGCCCTAATTTGCATTTTTTAATTAGAGAAAAGGTTGAGCATCTTTACATCTATTTGCCATTTGATTTATTTTGAGTTACAATTTATATCCTTTGCTCATTTTTCCATTGCATTATTCATATTTTTTTGTTGTTGATTTGTGACCCTCTTTATTAAAGAAATTTAGTCCTCCATCATGTTTGAAGATTTTTTCTCAGTTTGCCTTTTTATTTTGTTTGTTTTTATATATACATAGAGAGAGGGGAGTTTTGTTTATTTTTAATGGAATCAAAACTATCTTCTATAATGGCTCTGGTTTTTTATAATACTTAGAAAGTCCTCATTAAAGATTAACCCAAAAATCTCCCTCGTTTTTTTTTTTTTTTTTTTTTTTTTTTTGCGTTACGCGGGCCTCTCACCGTTGCGGCCTCTCCCGTTGCGGAGCGCAGGCTCAGCGGCCATGGCTCACGGGCCTAGCCGCTCCGCTGCATGTGGGATCTTCCCGGACCGGAGCACAAACCCGTCATCATAGCCTTTTAATATTTATCCAAATGGGGTTAGAGCATTATTGGCTTATAAACGTTTTCTCATCTGGACAGCAAGAATACGTTTTATATTACAAACCAACACACACACAAACATACCAAACTAAAACAAAAGATTATTTACCCACACTATATGTGACATACTAATATTTCTTCTGCGTTTCATTTAAGAAGAGAAAATACTGGTCCTAACTTTATAAATTAGTTTCATAGCCCACTGATGGTTTACAAGCCATAGTTTGAAAAGCACCAGGGTAAAGGATTCCAGTTTTCTCTCTTTTAGTTCTTAAAAATATCTGAATTTATATATATGTAACTGTGTGTCAGAAAATTACCTTAATGAAATTCTTAGAGTTTCTGCTTTTAGATAGATAGTAAAAAGGTTTCCTCTTTGAAACTTTTGTAATTCAAGTTTGCATTTTTTACTCTTCAGTCAGTTCTTTTGACATCATAGAGATATAACTTGAATGTAAAAAAGTGTAAAATATAGAAAGGCCTCTCATCATCACAGTCAGACCCAGAGGTTGAATTCATGACTTTAAGTCTCACTACCTATATTGTCTTCATTTCTTTATCTGAAATTAATTAGTTAATATATAATCACAGGAATAAGTTTGAAAATTGTATGTCTTTAATACATAGGTTTTAACACAAAAACAGAATTCCGTTATATTCTGAACCATTTATGCTGTTTTCTTTTTGAAATCTTAATCTTCAGGAACAGGATCTGGACTTGGCACATTTCTTTTAAAGGTGCTTGAGGATGAATTCCCAGAAGTATACAGATTCGTGACTTCAATTTATCCTTCTGGTGAAGATGATGTCATAACCTCGCCTTATAATAGCATGTTGGCAATGAAGGAACTTAACGAGCATGCAGACTGTGTGTTGCCCATTGACAACCAAGTAAGAAATGGCATTGTAATATGTATACATTCAATCCTGTGTTATGCTTATGTGTGTACGTGAAACAGTCTCTTCACTTTTCAGCCTTCCCATCTAAGAGAAAAAATAAGTTTAAATTGCTTTTTTTTGTCTTTTTCTTCCTGGTAGAATGTCATTTATATCCTCTCTTCTTAATCGCTTCTCTCCCAATATTTTTTCCCTTAAAAGTCTTTATTTGACATCATTAGCAAAATTGACCTCATGGTGAATTCTGGAAAGTTGGGTACAGCTATAAAGCCAAAGAGTCTGGTTACTTCAAGTGCTGGAGCTTTAAAAAGCGGCAGGAGAAACCATTTGATGCAATGAACAACATTGTGGCAAATTTGCTGCTCAACCTAACAGGTAATCCGTTTGACAGTGTACTTAAGGGCAGTTAAAAAATTTCCCTTGCTTTTGATAATGTTTTGCAGTAGCATTTTTTTAGTTATTCTGAGTTGTAGAAGCTTTTTTAAAAAACTTTATTTAAAATAAAGATTTTAGTTTGTCTAGTGTTTTCAGATCTTGGAGTAATAGGCCAGAATTTTATTTTCTCTGACTCCAGAGGATCATTTTTTTTTCCCCAGGTACGTTCCATGGAATATTAACAGATGTTAAATGGTAAAGGGTTTTGAAGGAGATACACTTGAGAAACACTTGGTTAGACAAAAACAAACTTGGTTGTTTTTTTTTTTTTGCTGCGAAATGTCTTAACCTTTTAAACCAGCTAATCTATACCTCTTTATTAGCTGGTCCAAAATATTTCTTCGACTTTGATCTAAAAAATTGCTTTGGCATTATTATATTCCAAATTGTAGAGCATGTAAGCAAATCCCAGGGGAATTTAGTAAGGTTTGTAGAATAAATAACTGTTGAACTGTATGTATTTAATTCAATCTAAAGTCTGTTTTAAGTAAGATTTTTATGTAGGTAATTAGCAACTGTAGAGTAGTTACACTTCAGATAATCCTGAAATAAGAATTGCTGTAGATGTTATGTTATATTTTGATTATCTTTATACACGATGTTCATGATACTAAATTTCACTAATACAGAAAAAAAGAGCATATATTCTCTAATGGAGTACAGCGTACAAAAAGATGTAGGAAAGTGCCTGCTGACTAAATCAAGCTACATTAAGTTAAATATTTTTCATGCTTTAATGTTAATTTTTTAGCTCTGCAAGGTTTGAAGGATCCCTTAATATGGACCTTAATGAAATCAGCATGAATTTAGTTCCTTTTCCTCAACTGCATTATCTTGTGTCAAGCCTAACACCTCTGTATACACTGGCAGATGTTAACATTCCTTCTCGAAGGTAAGATGTAGTAACTTTATTCCAATTACTTGAGGGCTCAAATTACTTTAAAAACAAACACATTTTTAAGAGAAAAGTTTATAATAACTAGTTATTTCTTCATACCATTTTCTTTGTGAGAATTATATAAAATATAGGTGATGACAGCCATTTTTCCATTAAGTGAATGGTTTCCTTGTTTAGAAGTCATTGTTTAAAAATGTCAGTATTAAACTATTTGAAATTAAATCTAATAACTAAATTTTTAAGCTTATGAAAATTAATAAAGATATAATTTTTATTGAAAAAGATTTAAAGGCTTTGAAGTCTGATGTACTTAAATATGAATGCTAATTCTATCATTTACTAGCTACAGAACCTTGGGCAGGTGACGAACTTTTAGTTTTTCTCATCTTTAAAAATGAGAGTCAGAGTACCTACCTCATAAGCTTGTTGATATATTAAATAAGAGTATCTTTTAAAGCTCTTACCCCAGTCTAGCACCATAGAGGGTTTACAGATATTACTCTATTATAGCTATTATGTATCACTTCCAGGACACCTTGTTTTATAACTGTGTCATTTTTAAGCATAAAACTTACATCAATTTACTTAACAAAAATGTAGTTGAAACATACTCTTATCATATACAGTGATGATGAGCTTGAACAGGTCACACTGACATTCACAGTTGACTGAGGGAAAAGGTCTTGTCAAACTCTGCTAGAGGAAATTATGTAAATGATAAAGTAAAAACTAGATTACAGATCTTTTTAATAGTTTAAATTTTGGCAACATAATTCTATACTGTGGGAATGTCACAGTAATACTGATTAACTCCTATTTGAGCAAGTAACAAGTAACTGACTATGCCAACTAATAGGTGCGGTCTCTTTGTGGGATGCTGATGAGCTTAACAAGTTAAGTGACTTGCATAGTTTATTGAACATGGAAATCATCATTAAATGACTGCTTTTATTATCAGCCCAGCATATTAAAAATGAGTATATTTAGTAAAAGGTACACCTTTAATGTGAACACATAGAATGTAACTTGGTGCTAAACTATTTACTGTACAGTAGTGATTATCCAGACATTTAAAGTTACTCCTTAAAAAAATAAAGACATGTAATTTCTAATTAAATTCAGCATAATTCTGCTTGGTGTGTGTGTGTGTGTGTGTGTGTATACATTTTTTTTTCTTTTTGGTTGTGCTGGGTCTTAGTTGTGGCAGGTGGGCTCCTTAGTTGCAGCTTACCAGCTCCTTAGTTGTGGCATGCAAACTCTTAGTTGCAGCATGCATATGGCATTTAGTTCCCCGAACAGGGATTGAAACCAGGCCCTCTGCATTGGATGCGCGGAGTCTTAAGCACGGTGCCGCCAGGGAAGTCCCGTGCTTGGTATATTTTGATAAAAATAATAGTGTCAACATTTAAAATGTTTATTTATATATTTATAGCTTGTTGCAGGTTTGTTCTGTAAGGAAACTTAAGAATGTTAGACTCTTAAGGAACTTATCACAGTGTTCTTTCTAGCTTTGTGGGGGTTTTCCTTTTTTATTTTCTTTTTGCTTCTACTGTACTATAGGTATTTCAAAGGCTGCCATATCCACATATGGACACGTTTATCCTTGAGCAAACAGTAAATTGTTTTTAAATTGTACTATTAAAAGGCACAGTTTTAAGACTAATTTCTTATTAGTAGTTTACAAACAACTGAGAATGGTTTTTGGATGTGCTTCATATTAATAAACGTCATCTAGTCCATTTTTATCCATGAAAATGACAAAGCACATATTAGAGTGTGTATATTAAATTCCTTGTTTGTAATGTAAAGAGAAATATCCCAATAACTATAAATAGTTCCTTGCTAGTTTTTATTTTTTTTTTGACAAAAGAATGAGTGTGCCTACTTGTTGTATAGTGGTTCTTAACTTTTTCTGGGTTTCCTTGACTTCATAAAAATGCCCAAAAACACATCCCCCCCAGAAAAAATTCCCCAAAGCTCACCATCCACTAAGAGAGTCCTCTATCCTTCTTACTGTAGAAGAATCAGGATAGAATGTAAGCTCCATTAGAGTCAGAAATTGTTGTTGTTGTTCACTGCTGGGTCTCTTGCACCTAGAATAGTGTCTGGCACATAATAGGCGTTTAGTAAACATCTCCTGAATGAATAGGCAGCATAGTGTAATGCATCTAATATGACCCCAGACTGGGGTCATATTAAAGGCCTAGGAGCCTGCGTATTATTAGATATATCTTCCTCTCTTTAGAGGAATGATAAAAGAATGAAGTTAAAAGACTTCATTCACTTAAAAGCCTCCCTTTTCAGGAATAGTAGTATAGAGTAGTGTCTTTTTTGGAGAGCCTAACATTGTCCTTTGATAGCTTCCTCATTATTCCTAAGTAATTTATGATATATTTTATAGACAAAGTAATCTTAATGTAGTAGGTTTTTAATTAGTTTTGATAGTTCTGATACTACGAAGTAGATAAGCATACTGAACTAAGTAAAAATGACACAATTTTCAGAAATTAGTACTACAGAGCTCACTAATGATGTAGTCAATATTTTGTAGCTACCTGAAATCAGGTATATATAAAATATATTGCAGAAGCTTTTTATTCCCCTAAAAAAAAATATTGCGTGATTTTCTCTCATATTTATCCAGATTGCTTTGAGGAAATGATAGCTGAGATTCAGAATATATTTGTGTGTGAAGTTTATTTACCTGTAGATGACTGTCTTTTCATTTTATAGTTACACATAGAAGAAAGATGTAGTACAGTATTTTGTATAAACAGTGACTGTCTCATTGTTTTAGGTTGGATCAGATGTTTTCAGATGCCTTCAGTAAAGATCACCAGCTAATTCGAGCTGACCCCAAACATAGTCTCTACCTCGCCTGTGCCCTCATGGTTAGAGGAAATGTACAGATTTCTGATCTTCGCAGAAATATTGAAAGGTTCAATTTTATATTTTTCAAGATAATATTATGTGTACTGTTTGTTACAGTGTAGCATGTAGTTAAGAAGCACTGTGAACTTAATTGAACTGTGACTTTGAGCAAGCTACTTAGCCTCTCTGAGCCTATTTTCCTCAAATGTAGAATAAGAATAATAATAGTACAGAGTTGTTATTTATGTTAATTATGTTATGCACATTAAATGATGAGATGTTATTTTCTGAAAATGTTCAGGAAATTTAGCTATTGTTATTGTTTTTATTACCACCGCTACTACCACTACACTGCTTCTAAGTTTGTTTTACTATTTGACAGTCTTATTTTTTAGGAAAACTGCTCTATTGAATTACAAAGTAAGGAAAATTATAATACCTTCATTTCTTTTCATCCCCAGATTTCTAACGTTAAGGAATGTGTTTCTAGCTTCTTGAATCACCATTACGGCCAATTTAATGTCCCTTAGTTCACTGTTAGACTGTACCATAATACTGCTAGTATTAAAAAATAGGTAACTTACATTATATACTAAGCACTTAGAATGGTACCATTAGTAATGTCCCAGTTTAACTAATGTGAGCTGCCATAATATGGCAGATATTTTAGTACCTTAATTCTTACCTTTGAGTTTTTGCATCTCAGATTAAAACCTTCTCTACGGTTTGTCTCCTGGAATCAAGAAGGCTGGAAGACCAGCCTGTGTTCAGTACCTCCTGTGGGCCATTCCCATTCATTATTAGCTTTAGCAAACAACACATGCGTGAAGCCTACCTTCATAGAACTGAGAGAGAGATTCACGAGGCTCTACAGAAAAAGGGTAATTATCAGTACACCTTTTTAACTATATGTGTTTATTTTGGCTATTTAAGATGTGTGCTCAAGAATTAAAGTAACACAAATCAGGTGTGATCCTGCCTGCTATATCTTATACCTGTGTATTGATTATAACTGAAGAGGAGAGGCTTACTCAGACTCCAAATGAGAAATCTCATGGGTTTATAGGATTTAGATTCTCATTTTTCTTGTAAAGCTGAGTATGAACTATCATTTTAATATGAATATTTACATTATAGTTGTATTAAATTTCCTGAAAATGGTCAAGATCATTCAGTTTTTTTATTTATAGGCTCATCTTCATCACTATCTACAAATTGAAGGGATGGAGGAAAGCTGTTTCACAGAAGCCCTGTCATCTTTATCAGCACTCATACAGGAATATAACCAACTGGATGCCACAAAAAGCATGCCTGCAGAGGAGTTACCTAGACTAAGCGTAGCTGTGTGAAAAAGAAACCCCAAAGATACAATTTCTTTTTCTTAATTTCACATTTTTTGTCCCCTTACCTTTCTATTTTAGAATTTTTGTGATTCAGAAAGGCTGATTTGTGTTTTTCATATTGGGAAGTTTTTGTCTTTGGAGTAGTTTCCATTTAATCACAGTTTGTTGATGATCCCACTGTGTGAAATTAGCCAAGTCCTAGTGCCTTGACTTTAAACATCTGTCTTCCAAAAAGTCGTGTTTTCTAAAATTGAGAGAACAGAGTTCTTCAACATTTTATTTTATTTATAGTCTCATATGTAGGCATTTATACAGAGATAATGTCTTCAATAAGTCTTGTACAGATATATTTTTTGTATTTATTTATAATTTATGTCTTCACATTCTGTTTAAATTCTCCTAACTCTTTAAAAGTAAATACGGGAGTAGAAGAACACAGTATAAATATTTCTATGTAATACCCACTAACTTCAGGAATAGATTTTATTACAACTTGAGGTTTCATTTCTTCTTTGGGTAACCACTTGTTTGCACTCAAAAGAATCACAATTTACAATTATTTTAATTTGTATTAAATTATTTTTAAATATAATAGTTTTTTTATCAAACCAGTTAATTTTGTAACAATAAATGTCCATGTTTTTAAACCATGCTACTTATCAGTTTTGCTTGTCCCTTTTTTTTTTTTTGGGCCATGCCACATTGCATGTGGGATCTTAGTTCCCCAGCCAGGGATCAGACCTGCACCCCTTGCATTGGGAGTGCGGAGTCTTAACCAACCACTGAACTGCCAAAGAAGGCCCACCTGTTACTATTTATACAAGCAAACAGAACATTACTAAGCTTGATATCCTCTTTGAAACTTTGCAGTAAATGACTAATAGTCTAGTGAAAGTGTTCCAGTTACTATAAATCTCCAGTTTTAGTCTTCAACATTAATTTATCTTTAATCACAATTTATATTTAAAATTCGTAGGTGATGGAAGTAATTTTGAGCAACAATTTATTTTCAAGCCAGAAAAATCTGTTGGGTGCTTGCTTTAATGTTATTTTTTTAATTTCTTTCCTTTTCAGAGTAAGGATACTGCTCTTGGTCTTTATCTTGGAAATTAAGTTTTTTACAGTATTTGGTATAAAAATTTAGATTACAGTTGTCAACAGTGGCCAAAGAAGTTCCATTTTTTTCCTTCCAAAAGAAATCTTAGTAAACTGATATTCAGGATAGGGCAATGGAAATAATAAATATATTTACAGCTTAGTCTTATTCCTAGTTAAGATTTAATCTAGAAAATCTTGCTCACCCTATAATGATTATGTGATTGGAGCCTAGGCTGTATTGTCAAAGTACAGTTTTAAAACTTTAATATGCTTTTTATATAGCTTCAACAGATTATTTTCTAGAATAAAATGTTCTCTTGTAAATTGTATAACGTTTCATTATGGAATATGTAGATGGAACCAAATACTTTTGTATTACATAATTATACACTTTAAGAGCTCAATTTTAAGGTTTTCATATTTTACATATATTTTTAGGAGAACCTTTTTTAAAGCTTCTAATGCCTTAAATACAGTTACCTGAGAATAGCTAGGCATTCTTACTGTTTTAAACCAATAAGGCAGATTTGCCACCCTTTTAAAACCATTTTAAATTTTGATGTGATGACATGATTGACCTTAACTTTTTCCCCATGTGCTTGGCTTTATAGGATCTTGAGCTCAGAAAATATATCTCCTGGATCTCTGCAGTTTCTCTGACATACACAAGATGTAATCCACAGCATCTTCCATTTAAATGACCCTTCATTTGGGCAATCAAATTGAATGGTAATCATTTTAGACTTGTTAGGGACACAGCATCTTTTATCCAAGCATATCCCACAGAAAGTGGGTTTATAACTCTGAGTGCTTGAACATCCGGAAAAGACAAATTTTTCAGCTTTGACGGGTTGGAAAGTAGGTTGGCATGTTTTTCCTTTGGGGATCTGAAAAGATATATAACGTTAAGAAGTCACTCTTTAAACTTGATTACAGTAGTCCAGAAAAGCGATACTTTGTGGACTATTACATAAATACACAGATATAATTATTTTCAGGACATTAATAGTTGCCATTTAGTGACATCCAGCCCTTTCTTTTCTGCCTTTAAAATCCCCTCTCACCAAAGGACCTTGGAAGTCCTCCCTGTGCTTCCTCCATCATATTATAGGACCCACTCCCCAATGTTTTTCTGCTATCTACCCTTGACTAAGTTCCACAATAAATGAAAATTTCTGTTTTATTTAATATTAAGGGCCAAGACTTAAATTCTCTAACATGGCTCAGTTTTAAGTAGATGGATAGATGAACATCTTAATCCCTTTGAAATTGTCAGCTTTCTAATAAATAGGATAGGGAATAACTTAGGGATAAGATTGGTTTTGTAGCATTTCTAAAAATTACTCGAGACAGTCACAGAAGCAGGACCAGCTCTAGTTATACCAAGCAATCTTAGAGTATGTATTATTGTATCATAGTCCTTTGGCAAGTAGTAGCTAAGCAAAGCATTTTGGAAATAGTGTGGTTCCCTCTCCAAGTTGGTGATACATAAGATCAGAACTTCTCTGATGTTCCTAATGTTTTTATAATTATGATGTAGCAACCAAAATCTTTTATCAATTGCTCTGATTCCACTACATAAAATTAATATAGGAAAAAGAAGGTAGAATCTGAAAAGGATCCTCTCTGAAAAAACAATATACATGGTGGGGTGCCCCAACAAATCAGGCTGATCAAGACCCACGCTAGTAAGCTGTTAACCTGTTGATTCTAGATACCCTAACATTACCTCTCTGCTTGGTGAAATTTTTCCCACAAAGTGCAGTTAATATCTGCTTTCCTCCAAGACAGTTTGACTTTAAGAGTTATAATGAAGTGGTTTTATTAATAAACACTTCCAAAACACACACATACATAGACACACATACTTTTCAGGCGTCTCAGTATTGAATTATCATGAAGTTAAATCTACTTAAACTTTACCTTTACTGTCTTTGATATATTACTGTCACAAGGCTGAATGTAGCACAGTCTTTTCTCATTTCTCATTTCACAGTTGCTGTTTTCATTGGTTACCCTATTAGATATGCCCATCCCACATGTTCTGGAGCAAGGGGTCCACTTTGTTGCTTGCACAAGACATTTTCTTTTCCAAATAAGTGGGAGATTCCTATAAGCTAAGATAAAGGAGGAGGGAGTGCATGTGTATAAATATGTATTCATGTAGGTAGATAATTTTTAATCATTATTTTTAAGCTAATAGTTAATAGATCTGAACTTTATATAAAGTAATTCAGAATAAAATAAGCTCATGGTCTAATTATTCTTTTTCCCACTCCCCAAATTATCTTTCAGTCAAGTGTTACAGTGCAGTATCTTAGGAGGAATAAAAATACTTTATCTTTGAAAAACTGAGTAAAGTACCCATTTGCTTCTTTCTGCGTAGCCCGTCCTCTGAGCACTAAACAGGCTTATGCTTTGATGGATATCTGCCTTTTCCCTGGTTCTTGCCTCATGCTTGATGTTATTTTCAACAGAGGTTGAAACAGACATCAGTAGGATTAGGGAATTCAAGATATTAATCAGAACAAGGTGGTCTTACTGTTAAATTTCGTGATGTTAAAATCTAAAATACAAAAGTTACATTTGAGAATTCAGCTATCCATGAGACCAGTTATTTTCTTCTCCACTTTTTAAAATCTAGTCTTTTAGAAAACTCTCTACGTTACACTGAACTAACCTAGATACTTACACTAAGTCATGAAAGATGTGCAGTCCATTTTCCTCATTCAGCTTAACTACTACATTCCCTATGGCATCAGGCCTACGGTATTCCCTCTGTTGTCTAGACATTTCATCTCACTTCGGAGTGCATGGACGGATCTGTGGGTGAGTGGGTTGGATAGACAGAGCCCCCCTCCACTGCCTGCAGCTTAGGAGAAACAAGGGAGGGGACGGGGTGAATAATGAAAATATAAAGAGTGCATAATAATTCTTCCATCTTCTTGTAAATCCATGGGGAGCTTCCCTCTTGTTCTGCTCATGAATGAATCAGGCACTTGGTTCATTTTAAGCAAACTACTAATTGGTTCATTGTCTCAAAGCATTTCCTTCAGGTTAATATGCATCCTAAAGTGGGTGCTTTGGGAGTAAGGTGGAGATTTGAGTCTGCAATTAACACAGCAAAATTCAGGCTGCATTACTTTAAAATGTCAATTTAAAAAGGAACCACCCACCCCCCCTCAAAAAAATGCCTTCTTGATAGGGAAGAGTCACTTTGAAATATGTGCTATCTTTGAATAAAGTGATACTTTGTTACTGTTGTCAGTGTTATTACAGTAGGATCTTGCCATTGTACACAGAACTGAGGGAGAGGAAGCAGAAAACTGGAGATACCTGGAAGGTAGACAACAGTTTAAAGACCTCAGCGCAGGAAGCAGGTTAAAAGCTTGGCATGCATCTGCAATAAACAAAGGTAGGTTAGATTATCATATTACCAAGAACCCCCTTAGAGTTAAGCCAAGAGCTGCAGTTCAGGAATTGCTTAACATTCATTAAAGGGCAAGAAAACTAGAAGAAATTTTCAAAGTACAAGTTCAGTGTTTGGTGAGCAGTGAGAAAAGCATAGGGGCATTATGTCATTGCATGCTTCCTGCTGACCAAGCAAAAGCTAGATTCCAACTGTAGACTGTCTGGAATTAAGTATATAAATTACTATCACAAATATATCTTAAAGTATGCATGTGTCATTGTGCTCAACTTTGAAAGCAAACTCCTGTTTGGGCCCGTAAGTACAGTTTCAAAGTTAAGCAGAGGAGAGACATTAAACTGAACATATACTTCCTTTTAAACATATCTAGGCCTATATTTTAATTACCAGGGAACACTTGGGAGATTTTCTCATTTTTTGTAGCAAAGTACTGACCACTAAGAATGACCATCTGACGCCTCCTCCAACCAGGTTCCAAGTGAATCCACTGAAACTGCTCTGACTTCACAAATGAGACCAACTTGACCTAGACCCAAAGGCCTGGCCTTGGGGACAACTGCTGTTCTACGGTGGTCTCACCAGGGAGGTTCACGCATGGGTTCTAAGAACTTAACCCTGAGTCACCAAGATCCAATGCAGAAAATCAACTGTTCTTGTACATTTGTTAAAAAAAAAAATTTGGCTTATATTTTCAAAACTTTTAGAGCATTAGCAGTATCACGCGGTTAGCTGAAAACCGCGGATGGTGAATGCCGATTTGCTGTAACCTGTTAAAGTTTTATGAATTGGCATAATTGGAATCCCAGAGGATGTTCCTTTAAGAATTCGTTTTTACAGATCTAAGACTCATTTCTCTGATTATAGTTGCTTTTATTAACTATCCACATAAGTGAATTTAGGAGTCTTTAGCATACATAAGTATTCCATATTTCCATGGCACCTTTCATTTACTAAGCTCCAAATTTCAAGAAAAAGGCATTCTTAATTTCTGGATGAAAGCACAGATGTGAATAATAACCAGGCATCAATATTGCCCCTTTTTGAGTCCTTCCTCACCTGTGCTTCATTTGCTGGCATTTTTGAAACTCCTGTCCCCCAAAAACCCTGGCACCTAAATAAGATGCTAGCTTAGAGCAGACCAAACTATAAGGTTTGTGAATATACTGAGGCCAACTGTAAATGGCCAGGTGCTCCAGATGAGTAATAAGGATTCTCATTACAAGTTTCTGACTACACACATACCTGGGTAACCTACTTAAAAATGCCTGTGTGCACATTTATTTAGAGAAGTTGGTCATTGTTAAGCTTCATTTTCAGTGAATGAAAGGGTAATTTTATATTAGTTTTTTCTGTTTTTAGAAACGTTTACAAGTCAACGTACCCTCAAATATTTTTGATCATAGCCTTCCATTTCTGCTTTTACCATATGGAAAAGTTGCCTTTGGAAATTTTTGGAACTGGATGGTTCATACTTCTTGCCCATAATAGAACAATACAGATAAAAGTTTTTCCAGGCCAGGGTACATGTGGATAATATTTGGTCAGTTTGCCTGAGATGAGGTTAAATGGAAATAAGTAGAGGTAGTTAGAAGAGTTTTCCTGACCTAGCAGAGCTTTCAAAAACTGGAATATTTGGAGAGTTCCCTAGTGATCTAGTGGTTAGGATTCAGTGATCTCTCTGACGTCGCGTGGGTTCAATCCCTGGTCAGGGAACTGAAATCCCATGAGCTGCGTGGCCAAAAAAAAAAAAAGGAAAAAATCGAAAACATTATAAAGTTCCCTTTACAGATACTCAGAGCATACCTGCCTGAGGTAGAGACCAAGTATGATGGCACACTCAAACTAAATCTCACACTGATCACCAATCAGTAAGTACCTACTTAGTTCCTATGGTACGTAAAAGGAACATGAAAGAAAACCAGGCGAAGTCATACATGAGAGACAGTTGTACTTATCAGTACCTGGCATTGTTTTGTAGCTTGTTGACAGCTGCTGTTGTGATGACCTCAGGCCACATTTTGACTGATCAGTCTTCTTTCCATCTTTAGCCCTAGAGCAGTGCCTGTCAGCCGGCTTTGGTATGAACAGAGGTGTGCATCCAATGGCCCCACTCACACAGAGGCAGCTAAACAGGGGATTGGGCTGAAACACTTGGCCATTATGATAATGTACCCTGTTGAACTCACATCCCACAGCTACAAGGTCTGAAAAGAGAAAAGAGCAAAATCACCAAAGAAGCCATAACTGATAGTCTAGACTTCCAGTTATAAACCATAGAGGAAGTTGCTATCTCCTTTATGAAATATAGTTCTCAATTTTTTAGGCCACATCTGAAACCTCCTTCACAGAACATCTGTAAAAAGTGAAAATGAGGGCTTCCCTGGTGGCGCAGTGGTTGAGAGTCCGCCTGCCGATGCAGGGGACATGGGTTCGTGCCCCGGTCCGGGAAGATCCCACATGCCGCGGAGCGGCTAGGCCAGTGAGCCATGGCCGCTGAGCCTGCGCGTCCAGAGCCTGTGCTCCGCAACGGGAGAGGCCACAGCAGTGAGAGGCCCGCGTACCGCAAAAAAGAAAAGTGAAAATGAGACATTTTCATTATATCGTAGATTATCAGCCCTGAGTAGTCACCTTCAAAATTAAGACCCTGTTCCCTGTTCTTGAGTAAAGTTAATAAAAAATCACTATGAGTATAGCACTGGGATAATGACTGTAAACCTCAGAGCTGGGTTGATGGCTGGTGAGACAGACATCCCCAGATGCCCAACAACAGGCTGGGATATATTCCTAGGGAGTTAGGATAAGTGAATGGGTGAAGAAATCGTAATTTGTTTACAGTACTGCACAGTAGCTGATGACCTTTCACAGAACTGGAAGGTCAAAACCTTTTCAGAATACTAAGATGTGACTGACTGCACTGTGTTGACATTTGTGCTGATGGTGCAAAAGCAGCAGTGGCTAAAACTGCTGCCGGCACTTCAGCGTGAATCAAACTCTACAGGTTCGTCACTATTTTTCCTTGCCATACACTTGTACATAAATGTACTGTTTTTTAAAGTTCTTAGTTCTACCTAAGAATGTCCTTGATGACACAGTAAAAATTACTAATTTTATTAAATCTGAGTGATCAAATATACATGTCTTTTTAATATTCTGTGTGACAAAACAGGAAGTTACATAGAGCCTTTCTCTAGATATTGTACCAAAGTACAATAGTTATCTCGAGGAAAAGCACCTATGTTATTGTTTGGGTTGTGGGCCGAAGTAACCACTTTTTTAGTGGTAATTTCCCCTGAAGAAATGATTGACAGATACCTCATGGTTATTCAGACTTGGGTATTTGGCAGACATTTTCTTGAAAATCAATGAAACGGGCCTGTCACTTCAAGGAAAACAACTGACAGTACTTGTTGCCAGTGACAGAATTTAAGCTTTTGAGCAAAAATTAGAATTTTGGAAAACTTGTGTACACCACTGAGATCTTTATAGCTACCCAATATGTAGACTTTTCTGATAATTTTGGTACTAACTAATGTGATATTTTAAAATATCCATATAACCCATTGCTCCAAACTGGTATTTTCCAAATAACCAATGCATGGTATTACAAAATTATACTTGAGGAAAAGCCCCATTCCAAGTGGGCCTTTGAATAGAGGAAAGTATTTTAATGTCACAGAGTCTGAAAAGTTCACTGATTTGGTTTCCGATTCCACACGATTAGCAGTGATGCAGCTAATTTTTAAGAAACTCCACTTCTCAAGTTTTAATATAATATGAAAAAAGAATATTCACAATTATCTGAAAAGTCTTTTAAAATATTCCTTCCTTTTCCAACAACGTATCTGTGTGAGGCTGGAATCCCTTCATATATCCCAAACTAAAACAACATATAGCAATATATTGAATGCAGAAGCAGATGTAAGAATCTATCTTCTGTTAGAGAGATTTGCAAAAATGTAAAACAATTCCACTTCCACTCTTCTCTAATTTCTTTGTTTTTAAAGTAAAATTTTTTCACAAAGAATATATTATTCTTATTAATTTGCAATGGGTTTGTTATTTTTAAATGTATTAGTAAATATTTTTAAATTTCTAATCCATTAAATACCAAGAGGTAACTCACATAAACAAAAGCTCTTTGGGTCCTCATTAATTTCTAAGACTAAAGGGATCCTCAGACCAAAAAAAAGTTTAAAAAACATTGTTCTATAATGATGAATCAGCACATTCTCTGTAAAGTTATATCTTAAGCCTTTATAGATCATTCAGTCTCTGTTGCAACTACTAGACCCTGCTATTGTAAAGCAGCCACAGACTATATGTAACTGAACTGGTGTGGCTGTTCTCTGATAAAACATTATTTACAGAAACAGACTGTGGAGCGGATTTGGTCCCTGAGCCATAGTTTGTGACCCCAGTTATAGACCGTCCCCACCCCCATCCTCATGGCTGTGCTCTGTTACAATACTCATCACATTGTACATAAAATTACTTGTGGAAAGATCCGTCTGACACAATAAACTTTGACTCCGCAAGGGCAGGACCTGTATCTCTTTTTTCCCTGTTGTGTCCCCACCTGCTGGTCACAGTGTCTAGCTCAGTAGTGAATGCTCACTAAGTGTTAGGTTAATGAAATACCTTGCCTGGCACTGTTTGGGAGAAAGGGGTATCCTGAATGCCAGAGTCTGATAGATCACGTTTTTCCTGTTGAATTTCCGTAAGTAATAGCTAACATTTTTGAGAATTTACTACATACCAGATATTGTGTTAGGTGTTTTGGGTTTTGTGTCTTCATTTCATTTGATCCTCCTAACAACTCTATAAAATAGGAAGTACATATAACTGAGGCACAGAGAGGTTAAGCAACTTGATCAAGGTCACTCAGCAGACAGAACTCAGAATTTGAACCCAGACCCTACATTCTTAACCAATATACAATAGTCAAGTGCTGACAGGGGCATCAGGCTATCAACTTGAACTGTTCCACACATTCAGTCCAACTCCAGAGATGTGCTCTCATTCCATACTTAAAACCAAACTTCTGCTAGTAGTTTTCCTTCCCACTTAGACTTTTCTACAGAGTAACTTAACCACCCAGCTGACATGAGTATTTCTCTTCCCTTAGAAATTTTTTTTTAATCCTCAATAAATCGGTATCCTGAATTATTGTCAAGGCATAGGTTTAGATGGTCTCAAGCAGTCTCCAGAGCTGAGGCCCATAAAGCTGAGGATCCTGTTGTGATGTGGGGTGCCCCTACCTTCTTTTTTTACAAATGTGCCTCAGTAAAAAGTACAGTAACTTGGGCTTCCCTGGTGATGCAGTGGTTAAGAATCCATCTGCCAAAGCAGGCGACATGGGTTCGAGCCCTGGTCCGGGAAGATCCCACAAGCTGTGGAGCAACTAAGCCCATGCGCCACAGCCACTGAGCCTGCCCGCTAGAGCCTGCGAGCTCTAGGCCATGCTCCGCAGCAAGAGAAGCCACCGCAGTGAGAAGCCCGCGCACCACGACGAAGAGTAGCCCCCGCTCGCTGCAACTAGAGAAAGCCCGTGTGCAGCAACGAAGACCCAACGCAGCCAAAAATAAAATAAAATAAATTTTAAAAGTACAGTAACTTGACGGTTAGTTGGAAAGGCTGAGATTAAAGCTGTATGTCTGAATACTAGATATACATCCTTACATTTTAAAAAAGATTATTTTTTAGTCACAGAAAAGGTTGAATTCAGATTGCTTCTGACAGTAGTAACGAAAGCTGTCGTTTGTGGCACTTTAATGAGTCAGGCCGTTTACATAATTTCTCCTATTTTTATCATTAAAAGCAATTACCTGAGAAGAACTGCAAGATCATTTCAATGCAATAAAAGTAACAGGTTTCTGAATGTGTGTGTAACATCTGCTCATTTCACATGGTGTCCAAGATGAGAAGGCTAGTCTCACTGGTGCATGGACACTAAACCCACCTCTTATTTAGTCACATTAAGCTGATTATTCCAAAGTAACAATTGCAGGCAAAAATCCTGTCTAGACTCCACATTCGCCAGCCAGTGCAGAAGGAAACACTTACATGCACACACTCCAGTCTCGTACGTAGGCCCGTCTGCTGAGTAGTCACAGTACAGCCCTTTGTGGGGGTCGCAGAGGTCAGCTTCGTTGCAGGTGTCCCCTGGTTGCCTGGCACAGATTTTACAGCATCCACAGCCATCCCTCACCAGGCTCACTCCAGGAGGGCAGCTGGGCTTCTGGTGAGCGCACTGACAGGGCCAGTGACAAAACTGTTGACGATGGTGCACTTCTGCTACCTCACCAGGCCTTCCTTCGGGCGCTGTGTCTAACAGCCCAGTGCCCTGGGCCCTGCAGTAGAACTTCATTTGACAACAAAGGTGATGTTAGAAATAGCTCCTCAAACTAATTTCAGAGGTTTTCTGGAAATAGATTTCCCCCAGAGTACGAGAATACAGTGTGGTGAATTGTAACAATAATAGTATCTCTCAGTATTTGACATGATCACTTGCTCCTTAAACTTTTCTGCACTCAGCTTCCAACACATGACTCTTTCTCCTCCTTTCTCACTGATGGCTCCTTCTCAGTCTCCTCTGCTAGCTTCTTCTCATCATCTTCATCTCTAAACACTGAAACCCCCTGTGGGTAAAGACCTCTGAAGTAACTTCCTTCACTGCATCTCATATCTCCACCCAGGCCTCTCTTCTGAACTCAAACTGCCTACTTAACAGATCTCCACTTAGATATTTGACAGGCATAGCAAACTTCACATGACCAAAAACAAACTCCCAATTCTCCCCTCCAATCTACTCTTCCTTACAAGGAAAGGAGAGAGGGAGGTGTGTCAGAGAAGATGTGATGCTAGAAGCAGAGGTAACACGATGCTGCTGCTGAAGGGGGGCGTCACAAGCCAAGGAATGCAGGCAGCTTATAAAGGCTGGAAAAGGCAAAGGACAGGCTCTCCCCTAGACTCCCCCGAAGGAACACAGCCCTGCCTTGATTTTAGCTCTGTTTCCAGACTACAGATACCAGAACTGTAAGATAATATATCTGTGCTGTTTGAAGACCTTAGCAATTTATTCAGTAGCAATAGGAAACAATACACCCCATTTTACAAGGGAGGACTATGGGGCTCTGATTGCTTAACCTACTCCAGGTCACATATCAAGTAAGTGGAAGAAGAGGGACTTACGCCACGCAGGCAGCTTCCAGAGCCTGAGCTCTCAATCCTTACCTTCCTCCCTTCCCCAGGCCAGATCTTGCCACCAACCAGCTTTGATATTGAACAGATCACTGAATCTCTGCATCTGTTTTTCCTCTCTAGCCCAGACTCTCCCCCTGAGCTCACAACTAACTCATTCATCTCTTCGGGGTATATCCCACTTTGATGTCCCACAAGCACCTCACTTTCTCCCTCCCCACAAGAAACTGCTCTCAGCTAGTCCCCATTTTAGTGAATGGTGGCATCATCCCCTGAGTTCCCCAAGCCAGGAAGCTGAGATCAACCTCACCTGTTCCATCTCCTTCATCCCTCACACCCGAAGGTCAGCGACCTGCAGGGAAGTCCAAGCTCCTGAGCACAACGTTCAGGGCCCTCCTCGTCTCTTGCGTTCCTTAGATTCCTTAGCTTCTAGCGAGTGAAAGTGCCTGCCGTTCCCTGCATATCTGAGGCTGTTCCTTCCACCTGTAACCTTCTTCACCTGCCCCCACTCCTTCCCTGAGTTACCACCTTCTCCAGAAGACTTTCTATAACCTCTCTATGCTCCCTTTTACCTGTCGGTGTACTAAAGTTAGTGTATAAGTGCCTGTCTTCTCCACTCACCCTAAAGCTACCCAACCACAGGGACCTGAGGTTCCCTTGCTGGTGTACAAGTGGCACTTAGCACAGTGCCTGGCAAGTAATTTCTGTAATTAACTCTCAATTTTTATCTGATGGAACTGAAGGCAGTTGGACTGATTCAGACATCCTAAACCTCTTTCCAACTCAAAAACCCTACATTTAAGGGACACCAAGTGGGGAAAGCGGTTGGGGGGGATGAATTGGGGGATTGGGATTGACATATATACACTAATATGTATAAAACAGATAGCTAATATAAAAAAAGAAAAAGTTTGGACAATGAAAAAGAAAGTCAGAATCAGAAAAAAACCCAAAAACAACCCTACATTTAAAAGTATCTGTTTGAAATTCCACCATTAAATCTTAAGCCTTTTTTTTTTGCGCAGGCTCAGCGGCCATGGCTCATGAGCCCAGCCGCTCCGCGGCATGTGGGATCCTCCCGGACCGGGGCACGAACCCGTGTCTCCTGCATCGGCAGGAGGACTCTCAACCACTGCGCCACCAGGGAAGCCCAGCCTTTTTTCTTACCACTGATGAGACATGTATTCCCCAGAGTAACACTTTCAGCTACTATTTGAGTTGAATATACCATGTGAGAATAGACTTTGAGGATACAGTGCTGGGCTTCTGAAGGACGAGGAGGAACAATGGAAATCCCGAATGTAGAGGGGCAGAATATCAAGGCTACACATAGCGAGCGCCTGCTTCGCATTCTTGCCCAGGTTCAGACGTGGTTACCAGGGACCCTTTGCCGGGTTCGGTGGCCTCTCAGCTGGGCTCATGTTCATGAACTTTCCATCCTCCCCTCTCTAACGTGTTGGACTCTCAATTCTTGGCTTTCATTACACCAGCCCCACACCCCTGCCCAGTTCTACCCCTACCTCTGGACATACTTTCTCAATCTCTTTTGCAGGCTCCTGTTATGCTGCATTTGACTTAGATCTAAGCTCACTGGTGTTTCGTGACCTTAATGTATTGCTGTTCTCACCCTGCACACTGTCTCTTGACCATCTCATCAACACCCTTGCCGTCATTTTCGACCCTATGCAGCTTCAGATATAAATTTCCATCCAGGACTGCCCCGCTGAGTGCAGACCCATATAGCTGGCTGCCTACTGGACGTCTCCACTAGAACGTCCGACAGGAAAAACTCACGTCCCAAACTCAACATTGCCCCACCCACCCGAGACAGCTTCTCCATACCCTGGAGATAGGAAGCTAGGAGTCGTCCAGGTCATCTTCCTCTCCCTCACCTCCCATCGTCATTTAACAACTAATCCTGCTTATCATCCTTATAGCCCTAAAACTAGTCACTCTTCCCTCATTTTCACTGCTACCAAGTACTACTGCAGTTCCTAACTGGTCTCCCTCCCTCAAGAATGACTTCAACAAATCTACCACGTCACTGCTTTAAGGAGCTCTTAAAAAACATACCTGTCGGTCCCCAGCATCTCCACACACAAACAAAACAAAACAAAACAAAAAACACTGTATCTAGTTCTGTAAAAAATGCCATTGGTAATTTGACAGGGATTGCATTGAATCTGTAGATTGCTTTGGGTAGTATAGTCATTTTCACAATATTGACTCTTCCAATCCAAGAACATGGTATATCTCTCCATCTGTTGGTATCATCTTTAATTTCTTTCATCAGTGTCTTATAGTTTTCTGCATACAGGTCTTTTGTCTCCCTAGGTAGGTTTATTCCTAGGTATTTTATTCTTTTTGTTGCAATGGTAAAGGGGAGTGTTTCCTTAGTTTCTCTTTCAGATTTTTCATCATTAGTGTATAGGAATGCAAGAGATTTCTGTGCATTAATTTTGCATCCTGCAACTTTACCAAATTCATTGATTAGCTCTAGTAGTTTTCTGGTGGCATTTTTATGATTCTCTATGTATAGTATCATGTCATCTGCAAACAATGACAGTTTTACTTCTTCTTTTCTAATTTGCATTCCTTTTATTTCTTTTTCTTCTCTGATTGCCATGGCTAGGACTTCCAAAACTATGTTGAATAATAGTGGTGAGAGTGGACATCCTTGTCTTGTTCCTGATCTTACAGGAAATCCTTTCAGTATTTCACCATTGCGAATGATATTTGCTGTGAGTTTGTTGTAAATGGCCTTTATTATGTTGAGGTAGGTTCTCTCTATGCCCACTTTCTGGAGAGTTTTTATCATAAATTGGTGTTGAATTTTGTCGAAAGCCTTTTCTGCATCTATTGAGATGATCATATGGTGTCTATTCTTCAGTTTGTTACTATGGTGTATCACATTGATTGATTTGTGTATATTGAAGAATCCTTGCATCCCTGGTATAAATCCCACTCGATCATTGTGTATGATCCTTTTAATGTGTTGTTGGATTCTGTTTGCTAGTATTTTGTTGAGGATTTTTGCATCTATATTCATCAATGATATTGGTCTGTAATTTTCATTTTTGTAGTATCTTTGTCTGGTTTTGGTATCAGGGTGATGGTGGCCTCATAGAATGAGTTTGGGAGTGTTCCTTCCTCTTCAGTTTTTTGGAAGAGCTTGAGAAGGATGGGAGTTACCTCTTCTTTAAATGTTTGATAGAATTCACAAATAAAATTTGTATGGACACACAAAAGATCCCAAATAGCCAAAGCAGTCTTGAGGGAAAAAAAAAAGAGCTGGAAGAATCAGACTCCCTAACTTCACACTGTACTACAAAGCTACAGTAATCAACACAATATGGTACTGGCACAAAAACAGAAAGATAGATCAATGGAACAGGATAGAAAGCCCAGAGATAAACCCACGCACATATGGTCAACTAATTGATGACAAAGGAGGCAAGGATATACAATGGAGAAAAGACAGTCTCTTCAATAAGTGGTGCTAAGAAAACTGGACAGCTACATGTAAAAGAATGAAATTAGAACACTCCCTAACACCATACACAAAAATAAACTCAAAATGGATTAGAGACCTAAATGTAAGACTGGACACTATAAAACTCTCAGAGGAAAACATATGAAGAACACTCTTTGACATAAATCACAGCAAGATCTTTTTTGATCCACCTCCTACAGTAATGGAAATAAAAACAAAAATAAACAAATGGGACCTAATGAAACTTCAAACCTTTTGCAAAGCAAAGGAAACTACAAACAAGACGAAAAGACAACCCTCAGAATGGGAGAAAATATTTGCAAACGAATCAATGCACAAAGAATTAATCTTGATCACTTCCGGGAAGATGGCGGAAGAGTAAGACACGGAGATCACCTTCCTCCCCACAGATACACCAGAAATACATCTACACGTGGAACAACTCCTACAGAACACCTACTGAATGCTGGCAGAAGACATCAGACCTCTCAAAAGGCAAGAAACCCCCCACGTACCTGGGTAGGGAAAAAGAAAAAAGAATAAACAGAGACAAAAACATAGGGACGGGACCTGCACCAGTGGGAGGGAGCTGTGAAGGAGGTAAGGTTTCCACACACTAGGAAGCCCCTTCGCGGGTGGAGACTGCAGGTGGCGGAGGGGGAAGCTTCGGAGCCGCGGAGGAGAGCACAGCAACAGGGGTGCGTGGGGCAAAGCGGAGAGATTCCCGCACAGAGGATCAGTGCTGACCGGCACTCACCAGCCCGAGAGGCTTGTCTGCTCCCCCGCCGGGGCGGGCGGGGCTGGGAGCTGAGGCTCAGGCTTCGGTCGGATCCCAGGGAGAGGACTGGGGTTGGCGGCATGAACACAGCCTGCAGGTGGTTAGCGCACCACGGCTGGCCCGGAGGGAGTCCGGGGAAAAGTCGGGACCTGCCGAAGAGGCAAGAGACTTTTTCTTACCTCTTTGTTTCCTGGTGCGCGAGGTGAGGGGATTAAGAGCGCTGCTTAAAGGAGTTCCACAGACGGGCGCGAGCCGCGGCTAAAAGCGCGGACCCCCAGAGACAGGCATGAGACACTAAGGCTGCTGCTGCCACCACCAAGAAGCCTGTGTGCGAGCACAGGTCACTATCCACACCCCTCTTCCGGGGAGCCTGTGCAGTGCGCCACTGCCAGGGTCCCGGGATGCAGGGACAACTCCCCCGGGAGAACGCACTGCGTGCCTCAGGCTGGTGCAACGTCACGCCGGCCTCTGCCGCCGCAGGCTCGCCCCGCACTCCGTGCCCCTCCCTCCTCCCAGCCTGAGTGAGCCAGAGCCCCCGAATCAGCAGCTCCTTTAACCCCGTCCTGTCTGAGCGAAGAACAGACGCCCTCCGGCGACCTACACGCAGAGGCGGGGCCAAATCCAAAGCTGAGCCCTTGGGAGCTGTGAGAACAAAGAAAAGAAAGGGAAATCTCTCCTAGCAGCCTCAGAAGCAGTGGATTAAAGCTCCACAATCAACTTGATGTACCCTGCATCTGTGGAATACATGAATAGACAACGAATCATCCCAAATTAAGGAGGTGGACTTTGAGAGCAAGATTTATGATTTTTTCCCCTTTTCCTCTGTTTGTGAGTGTATATGCATATGCTTCTCTGTGAGATTTTGTCTGTATAGCTTTGCTTCCACCATTTGTCCCAGAGTTCTATCCGTCTGTTCTTTTGTGTTTTTCTCCTAATAATTTTTTTAATAACTTTATTATATTTTATCTTACTATATTTTATTTTACTTTATCTTTTTTTTCTTCCTTCCCTTCCTTCCTTCCTCCCTCCCTCCCTCCTTCCTTCCTTGCTTTCTTTCTTTCTACTAACTCTTTCTGCTTTTTCTCCCTTTTCTTCTGAGCCGTGTGGATGAAAGGCTCTTGGTGCTGCAATCAGGAGTTAGTGCTGTACCTCTGAGGTGGGAGAGCCAAATTCAGGACACTGGTCCACAAGAGACCTCCCAGCTCCACATAATATCAAACGGTGAAAATCTCCCAGAGAACTCCATCTCAACACCAGCACCCAGCTTCACTCAACGACCAGCAAGCTACAGTGCGGGACATCCTATGCCAAACAACTAGCAAGACAGGAACACAACCCCCACCCATTAGCAGAGAGGATGTCCCAAATCATAATAAGTCCACAGACACCCCAAAACACACCACCAGACGTGGACCTGCCCACCAGAAAGACAAGATCCAGCCTCATCCACCAGAACACAGGCACTAGTCTCCTCCACCAGGAAGCCTACACAACCCACTGAACCAACTTTAGCCACTGGTGACAGACACGAAAAACAATGGGAACTATGAACCTGCAGCCTGCAAAAAAGAGACCCCAAACACAGTAAGATAAGCAAAATGAGAAGACAGAAAAACACACAGCAGATGAAGGAGCAAGACAAAAACCCACCAGACCTAACAAATGAAGAGGAAATAGGCAGTCTACCTGAAAAACAATTCAGAATAATGATAGTAAAGATAATCCAAAATCTTGGAAATAGAATAGAGAAAATGCAAGAAACATTTAACAAGGACCTAGAAGAACTAAAGATGAAACAAACAATGATGAACAACACAATAAATGAAATGAAAAATACTCTAGAAGGGATCAATAGCAAAATAACTGAGGCAGAATAATGGATAAGTGACCTGGAGGATAAAATAGTGGAAATAACTACTGCAGAGCAGAATAAAGAAAAAAGAATGAAAAGAACTGAGGACAGTCTCAGAGACCTCTGGGACAACATTAAATGCACCAACATTCGAATTATAGGGGTTCCAGAAGAAGAAGAGAAAAAGAAAGGGACTGAGAAAATATTTGAAGAGATTATAGTTGAAAACTTCCCTAATATGGGAAAGGAAATAGTTAATCAAGTCCAGGAAGCACAGAGTGTCCCATACAGGATAAATCCAAGGAGAAATATGCCAAGACACATATTAATCAAACTGTGAAAAATTAAATACAAAGAAAGCATATCAAAAGCAGCATGGGAAAAACAACAAATAACACACAAGGGAATCCCCATAAGGTTAACAGCTAACCTTTCAGCAGAAACTCTGCAAGCCAGAAGGGACTGGCAGGACATATTTAAACTGATGAAGGAGAAAAACCTGCAACCAAGATTACCCAGCAAGGATCTCCTTCAGATTTGATGGAGAAATTAAAACCTTTACAGACAAGCAAAAGCTGAGAGAGTTCAGCACCACCAAACCAGCTCTACAACAACTGCTAAAGGAACTTCTCTAGGCAAGAAACACAAGAGAAGGAAAAGACCTACAATAACGCACCCAAAACAATTAAGAAAAGGGTAATAGGAACATACATATCGATAATTACCTTAAATGTAAATGGACTAAACGCTTCCACCAAAAGACATATACTGGCTGAATGGATACAAAAACAAGACCCATATATTTGCTGTCTACAAGAGACCCACTTCAGACCTAGAGACACATACAGACTGAAAGTAAGGGGATGGAAAAAGATATTTCATGAAAATGGAAACCAAAAGAAAGCTGGAGTAGCAATTCTCATATCAGACAAAATAGACTTTAAAATAAAGACTATTAGAAGAGACAAAGAAGGACACTACATAATGATCAAGGGATTGATCCAAGAAGAAGATATAACAATTGTAAATATTTATGCACCCAACATAGGAGCACCTCAATACATAAGGCAAATACTAACAGCCATAAAAGGGGAAATTGACAGTAACACATTCATAGTAGGGGACTTTAACACCCCATTTTCACCAAAGGACAGATCATCCAAAATGAAAATAAATAAGGAAACACAAGCTTTAAATGATACATTAAACAAGATGGACTTAATTGATATTTATAGGACATTCCATCCAAAAACAACAGAATACACATTTTTCTCTAGTGCTCATGGAACATTCTCCAGGATAGCTCATATCTTGGGTCACAAATCAAGCCTTGGTAAATTTAAGAAAATTGAAATTGTATCAAGTATCTTTTCTGACCACAACGCTATGAGACTAGATTTCAATTACAGGAAAAGATCCATAAAAAATACAAACACATGGAGGCTAAACAATACACTACTTAATAACGAAGTGATCACTGAAGAAATCAAAGCAGAAATAAAAAAATACCTAGAAACAAATGACAATGGAGACACAACAACCCAAAATCTATGGGATGCAGCAAAAGCAGTTCTAAGAGGCAAGTTTATAGCAATACAATCCGACCTTAAGAAACAGGAAACATCTCGAATAAACAACGTAACCTTGCACCTAAAGCAATTAGAGAAAGAAGAACAAAAAAACCCCCAAAGTTAGCAGAAGGAAAGAAATCATAAAAATCAGATCAGAAATAAATGAAAAAGAAATGAAGGAAACGATAGCAAAGATCAATAAAACTAAAAGCTGGTTCCAAGAGAAGATAAACAAAATTGATAAACCATTAGCCAGACTCATCAAGAAAAAAAGGAAGAAGACTCAAATCAATAGAATTAGAAATGAAAAAGGAGAAGTAACAACTGACACTACAGAAATACAAAGGATCGTGAGAGATTACTCCAGGCAACTATATGCCAATAAAATGGACAACCTGGAAGCAGTGGACAAGTTCTTAGAAAAGCACAACCTGCCAAGACTGAATCAGGAAGAAATAGAAAATATGAACAGACCAATCACAAGCACTGAAATTGAAACTGTGATTAAAAATCTTCCAACAAACAAAAGCCCAGGACCAGATGGCTACACAGGCGAATTCTATCAAACATTTAGAGAAGAGCTAACATCTATCCTTCTCAAACTCTTCCAAACTATAGCAGAAGGAGGAACACTCCCAAACTCATTCTACGAGGCCACCATCACCCTGATACCAAAACCAGACAAGGATGTCACAAAGAAAGAAAACTACAGGCCAATATCACTGATGAACATAGATGCAAAAATCCTCAACAAAATACTAGCAAACAGAATCCGTCAGCACATTAAACGGATCATACACCATGATCAAGTGGGGTTTATTCCAGGAATGCAAGGATTCTTCAATATATGCAAATCAATCAACGTGATACACCACATTAAAAAACTGAAGGAGAAAAACCATATGATCATCTCAATAGATGCAGAGAAAGCTTCCGACAAAATTCAACACCCATTTATGATAAAAACCCTGCAGAAAGTAGGCATAGAGGGAACTGTCCTCAACATAATAAAGGCCATATATGACAAACCCACAGCCAACATCGTCCTCAATGGTGAAAAACTGAAACCTTTTCCACTAAGATCAGGAACAAGACAAGGTTGTGCACTCTCACCACTCTTATTCAACACAGTTTTGGAAGCTTTAGCCACAGCAATCAGAGAAGAAAGGGAAATAAAAGGAATCCAAATCAGAAAAGAAGAAGTAAAGCTGTCACTATTTGCAGATGACATGATACTATACATAGAGAACCCTAAAGATGCTACCAGAAAACTACTAGAGCTAATCAATGAATTTGGTAAAGTAGCAGGATACAAAATTAATGCACAGAAATCTCTGGCATTCCTATACACTAATGATGAAAAATCTGAAAGTGAAATCAACAAAACACTCCCATTTACCATTGCAACAAAAAGAATAAAATATCTAGGAATGAACCTTCCTAAGGAAACAAAAGACCTGTTTGCAGAAAATTATGAGACACTGATGCAAGAAATTAAAGATGATACAAATAGATGGAGAGATATACCATGTTCTTGGATTGGAAGAATCAACATTGTGAAAATGACTCTACTACCCAAAGCAATCTACAGATTCAATGCAATCCCTATCAAACTACCACTGGCATTTTTCACAGAACTAGAACAAAAACTTTCACAATTTGTATGGAAACACAAAAGACTCCGAATAGCCAAAGCAATCTTGAGAATGAAAAACGGAGCTGGAGGAATCAGGCTCCCTGACTTCAGACTATACTACAAAGCTACAGTAATCAAGACAGTATGGTACTGGCACAAAAACAGAAAGATAGATCAATGGAACAGGATAGAAAGCCCAGAGATAAACCCACGCACATATGATCACCTTATCTTTGATAAAGGAGGCAGGAATGTACAGTGGAGAAAGGACAGCCTCTTCCATAAGTAGTGCTGGGAAAACTGGACAGGTACATGTAAAAGTATGAGATTAGTTCACTCCCTAACACCATACACAAAAATAAGCTCAAAATGGATTAAAGACCTAAATGTAAGGCCAGAAACTATCAAACTCTTAGAGGAAAACATAGGCAGAACACTCTATGACATAAATCACAGCAAGATCCTTTTTGACCCACCTCCTAGAGAAATGGAAATAAAAACAAAAATAAACAAATGGGACCTAATGAAACTTCAAAGCTTTTGCACAGCAACGGAAACCAGAAACAGGACCAAAAACAACCCTCAGAATGGGAGAAAATATTTGCAAATGAAGCAACGGACAAAGGATTAATCTCCAAAATTTATAAGCAGCTCATACAGCTTAATAACAAAAAAACAAACAACCCAATCCAAAAATGGGCAGAAGACCTAAATAGACATTTCTCCAAAGAAGACATACAGATGGCCAAGAAGCACATGAAAAGCTGCTGAACATCACTAATTATTAGAGAAATGCCAATCAAAACTACCATGAGGTATCACCTCACACCAGTTAGAATGGGCATCATCAGAAAATCAACAACCAACAAATGCTGGAGAGGGTGTGGGGAAAAGGGAACCCTCTTGCACTGTTGGTGGAAATGTAAATTGATACAGCCACTATGGAGAACAGTATGGAGGTTCCTTAAAAAACTAAAAATAGAATTACCATATGACCCAGCAATCCCACTACTGGGCATATACCCAGAGAAAACCATAATTCAAAAAGACACATGCACCCCAGTGTTCATTGCAACACTATTCACAATAGCCAGGTCATGGAAGCAACCTAAATGCCCATTGACAGACAAATGGATAAAGAAGGTGTGGTACATATATACAATGGAATATTAGCCATAAAAAGGAACGAAATTGGGTCATTTATAGAGACATGGTTGGATCTAGAGACTGTCATACAGAGTGAAGTAAGTCGGGAAGAGAAAAACAAATATCGTATATTAACGCATATATGTGGAACCTAGAAACATGGTACAGATGAACCTGTTTGCAGGGCAGAAATTGAGACACATGTAGAGAACAAACGTATGGACAACAAGGGGGGAAAGTGGTGGCGGCGGTGGAGGTGGTGGTGTGATGGATTGGGAGATTGGGATTGACATGTATAAACTAATATGTATAAAATGGATAACTAATAAGAACCTGCTGTATAAAAAATAAAAAAATTTTTTAAGTTTAAAAAAACCACTGTATCTGATTTTACTCCTCATCTCCTTGAAGCCCATCCAGTGGCTCCCCACTGTCAACAGTATATGGTCCAAACTTCTGAGCATGGTATCTAAACCCTCTGTGTGCTGGTCCTCGCCTTCCTCTCTAGCGGTAGCACTCAATGCACTCTGCTCCTATGCCATGCACCTGACAAGAGGCACCAGGTCAGTTTCTCCTCCTCTGAGGTCTCCTCCTCTAAGGTCAGGCTTTTCCTCACATTGCTCCCTCTAATGAAGTGCCCGCTCCCCAAACTTCCCACCTGGGGACACCTGTTTATCTCTCCAGTCTGGAAGCATTTCTATATGATCTCCGAGGTCAAAAGGTAACACGGTTGAAAACTAAGGATAAAGAGAAAATCTTGGAATCAGCCTGAGAAAGGGGGAGTATTACACACAGGAGAATAACAATAAGTATGAGATCTGACTTCTCATCAAAAGAAGGAAACCAAGATGCTCTTCAATAGGTGAGTGGATAAACTGTGATACATCCAGACAGTGGAACATTATTCAGTGCTAAAAGGAAATGAGCTATCAAGCCTTGAAAAGACATGCATATCACTAAGTGAAAGAAGCCCATCTGAAAAGGCTACATACTGTATGGTTCCAACTATATGACATTCTGGAAAGGGCAAAACTATGGAGACAGTAAAAAGATCAGTGGTTGCCAGGGGTTGGGGGAAGGGATAAATAGGTGGAGCACAGAGGATCTTTAAGGCAGCGAAAATACTCTGTACGATATTGTCATAGTGGATACATGTCATTATACATCTGTCCAAACTCAGAAGGTACAACACCAAGAGTGAACCGTAATGTAAGTGATGGACTCTGGATGGTTATGATGTGCCAGTGTGCTTCATCAGTTGTGTACCACTTTTGTGGGGGACACAGATAATCCGGGTGGAGGGGAGGCAGTGCACAGGAAATCTCTGTACTTTCCTCTCAAACTTGCTGTGACCCTAAAACTACACCAAAAAAACTATGTCTTTAAAAAAGGAGGTGGAGAAGGAGAACAAGGCCCCCAGACAGAATGTTGAAAGAAAAAAAACTGTCAACCTGAGGTTCTTTCTCCAGTGGAATTATCTTTTTAAAATGAGGGTAAAATTAAATACATTTCCAGATACACAAAAGCTGAGAGAAATTGTTGCTAGCATACCTGTCTCACAAGAAATACTAAAGGAAGCTCTTCAGTCTGAAGGGAAAATTACAATAGATAGTACTTTAGAAATACAGGAAGAAATCAAGGGTCCCAGAAATGGCAAATATGTGGGTAAATGTAAAAAACTGTATATAATTTTTTCTTCAGACATTTTGATTGTTGTCAAAATCAAAAGCTCAAGACCACAAAAGAATCATCAGAATAATACAACAGAAACAATGAGGGGTCTTGACCACAGAGCTGAGCTTTAGTATAACTCTGGGATTTAGATAACTTTCATTTATTTGATCTTTGAGCCTCAATCCTCCTCTGTAAAACAGGGCTAATAATGTCCACTTTGCAAGGTTATTTTGAGGATAATGACTAAAGTGCATAGCACAGGGCATGGCACATAGTAGATTTTCTATAAATGGTAGGTATTATCAGACCCTTAACTTTGCCATTAAGCATAATATTTTCTTGTTGCTCTCTACATAACCCCTTTTTGTGTTTGTTTCTTACTTTGCGCACATCTCTCTCTGTTGGAATATTTGCCGTTTAGGGAGATGCTGTAGTTCTCAGTCAACAAAAATGACAGGGTTTTTCTCAAGAGCAGTGGAATAGGCAATAGGCAGCCCCATCTCACCCCTACTGGAGAAAAGCACCCCTCCACATAATGGTACCACTGACATTCTTGTTATGACCCTTTTAAAATCTTCAATCTCTCCACATATAACAATTTTCAACCCCTTGTTTTCTAAAATACATCTACTACTTACTGCCTCAATCAAATTAACTCACAGACACATCCCTGTATTCTAAATAACCACGTTTCAAAAGCTCTGTCTTCTGGGCTAGCGAAAACCTCCACCATGTAAATAAATCCATAAATAAGTCACCCTGTTTTAATGGTCTTAATAAAAAACACTAAAGCAAAGAATTGCTCATATTAAATTAAACTTCCCTTTGGTCTGCTGTGTGAACTATTTAAAAATCCCCTGGACTGATTCCTTTTCATGAAAAGTCAAAAACTCATGGGTTAAGAAAAAAGAAATAGAATGTTTTAAAAATATAAATGTTTGCTCCGAAAAGCTCCTTTCCTACAAGGACTGGCTTAGTTGAAGAAAGCCATTAGGATCACTTTTTCCAGCGGCTCTGTGCCTTCTGCCCGGGCTGGCGCCCGCAGAGGACCACAGCCACCCCACCCACTGGGCTGCCGCTCCCCAAGTGCGTGTGCCAGCAGACTCCAGTAAAAAATACACCGTATGAAAATCTGGGAGCTGTTCAAACATATCGGAAGCAGGATTAAGTGCCCTTCCCCGAAAGGGAGAAATATTTTTCACTCTTTCCCGAAGCTAATGAACCAAAACAGGACTCGATTTGGAGAGGAAAATGGCTCCCTATTCGTCTGCAAGTATTTCCACAAGGAATGCATCCTTCCTCTTCCCCCATCTTCTCTTCCTTTTTATCTCTGACCTGAGGAAATAGGAGTCGCCGCATCCCCTGGGGGAAGGAGTGGTGGGAGAGCCAGGACGTACCTGTGACAGAGCAGCCAGGAGAAGCGTGGAGAGGAGCGGTCCTCGCATGGCCCCGGCCCGGCCGCGCGCAGCCAGAGATGCGAGGCCAGCGCACAAAGCTCCCCTGTCTCTCCAGGAGAAAGGACCCACGCCTTCACCTCTCCCGGCTCCTGACTTCGTGCTCCCGCTCTCAGACTCTGCTTTCGCTTTCCCAGATCCCTTTTACTGCCCTGTTTACTTTCAGGAGACTCTTCTCATATTTACCTTTGCGGTGGCCTGGAGCGCACTCCTCCCGGGACTGAGAAGGGCAGATCAGGGGTGACTTCTGTTTGAGGAGCTGTCCCACCTGCTCTAGAGATCAGAGCCCGCCTTGGGCAAAATGGTGAAGTTAGACGCAGTTACCCTCCTTGCCCTCAGCCTCTCGTCTGGGTTTGCCTCTCCAAGCCCCCTCTGTGCTGCTTGCTTTCCCCAGTCCTCAAGCACAGGGTACCAGCCTGGCCTCTGGCCACAGCACCCCCATCACAGCCTGCTGCATCTGGGCTTCTCCCTCCACATGGTAACAGGTTCCCACAGGCCTTCCCTCACTCCCCAGCTTCTACTCACAGTTCCCTGTACTTATCTCTGTTACAGCACGTTCCTCATAGCAGGTGGATTAGGTTTGGGGAAGAAAAATGTAGATTGAACCCAGGTGGACGCCGGCAGTACAGGGCCTGAGAGAAGCCCCTTTCTGTGGCTGCCGCCCCATGATAGATGAGAGTAAAGTTAACCCCAATCTTTTGGGGCTAAGATAAGACAATTACACTAGTGGCAATCATTCATTTAACAAATTAAGATTTTTTTTTAATTTATTACAGATTTTTACCCCCCTCTCCTTCTAATTCTCACCTCCCTGGCATGTGTGGTCACCAGCCCATGTCCTCCTGTGTCCTGTTGTGTGTGACCTTTGCTTACCCAGCTTCTCAACCTTGGTCTTTGTCCATGTGTCTTGACATGCATCTGTGATGGGGCTTCGTCTTCTTGTGGATCCAGTGTCTGGTCCATCTTCCTGCCCCCATCCTAGGGCCGATTTCTATTCCCTTTGACCTGTTACCTATCCTCTCTTTACCTGTTGCCTCTCCTGGGTTCACTCCTCACCTTTGTTTCTACGTATAAGTACACAGTGACTGACGCTCATTCAGTCCCAAGCCCAAGACCTGGGGAAAACCTGGGCTCCCTGCCAACAACGGGGAATCTGGGGTCCTGGGAGAGCCAGGGACTCCATAAAATGTGCAAACATACTCTACACAATTTACAAAGTAGTCAGTTACACCATAATTACATACACACCAAACAACAAGGAATACCAAGCATAGTTATGGTGTCATCTCCTCATCCTTCCTCCCTGAGAAACAGGACAAAACCTATGTAATAGGGAAAAACCTCTGCATTCTATTACAAGTCAATCACTAAAGGGATGTTGCCTATAAGCTAAAATTAACATAATGGCCCATCTCTGGGAACCCTGCCTCCCAGGTAATGAGAGTTAAGCTAAAATACCTTTGTTTAGCTCACAGGAAACATTCTGACCAGGCCCACCTGTGAATGGCTGCAGGAAGGAAGAAACTAACACACCCCCTCCAGAGCTGGATCAGAACCAAGGCTTCACCCCCTCCCCTTTTAGTATAAACGAAGCCTGAATTCTAACTCGGGGAAGATGGTTCTTTGGGACCACCCATCTTCTCCGTCTGCTGGCTTTCTGAATAAAGTCGCCACTCCTTGCCCCAACACCTCGGTCTCTTGATTGATTTGCCCGTCCTGCCATGAGCAGTACAAACATGGACTCAGTAACACCTGAGAACGGCCTAGTGAAGGAAGATGGGTCTGTGTTGGTCCAATCTTATCTATTATTTTTGTCTCTCTGGTTTAACATCATCTGATCTTTGGGTTCCCAGCCTCAGTGATTCATGCACCACACTGGCCATGAGAAAGGATCATTTCTCATTTCCTCGCTGGTCCATCAAAACCAGAAAAATCTACGCCCAGAATTAACATATTCATCAACTACATCCGTCCTCTTCCAAATGTGATACTGCACCTATCTGTTCAGTGTTTGAACTTAAGGAGATTCATGTTCCTCCCGTGTGCCCTCTGTGAAATGCTGGCAGCAGCAGCCATTCTTCTGGAAATGTCTTCCCTCCCTCGGCAGTCTCTCTGCCATAGGGCAGGGGAAGGTGTCATACTCCCCATCCTTGCCTCTTGGTAGGAAAGGAACATCTCAGTTGAGAATGAACTTGCGAATCCTCCTCCAGTGTGCAGAATGGATGGGCTCTGGGTTACTCACTGTGGCTTGTGTTTAGACCTCTCCAGCCATGGGCATGCTCCTCTTTAACTATTTCAAGCCCACTACAGATGGACTGAGTGACTATCATATTTCTAGAGGTTGGGGCTGCCATCTTCTACTTTAGACATCAAGAACCATCACAGTGTGTGTCTTGCTGTGAGCACTTTCCTCCATTATCTCATTTAACAAAATGCTAATCTGCCTGGGAGTTCATTTCACAAGTGTTCAGCTTGAGATGTACATTCAAGTAGACATGTCATTGAGCATAACTAATATTTGCAAGATGTTTCATGATTTACAAGGAAGTTCACATGCATTATCTTTTTTAATTTCACAGCTCAGTGAGGTATGCAAAAGCAGTATTACCATCCTCATTTAGCAGATTAAAAAGTTGAGGTTAAGTGATTGCACTTGGTCCATAAAACACACTTAATCCCAGCCCTCTAGAGCTATGTAATCTACTGAGTGCGAAGATGCTAAACAAATAAACATGCAAAATGTCCATGATTAAAAATTGAATAAAGGCTAAAGGCTAATAATAAAGAATAAGAAATTACAAGAGAGAATGATAGGTAGGAGCTAATTTAAATCAGGGGGCAGGGAGGACACCTGTAAGGCAGTGACACAAAGAGTTGAGAGAGAGGTACTTCCCTGGTGGCGCAGTGGTTAAGGAGTCGCCTGCCAATGCAGGGGACACAGGTTCGTTCCCTGGTCCGGGAAGATCCCACACACCGCAGAGCAACTAAGCCCGTGTGCCACAACTACTGAGCCTGCGCTCTAGAGCCCGTGAGCCACAACTCCTGAGCCCACGTGCCACAACTACTGAAGCCCACGCGCCTAGAGCCCGTGCTCCACAACAAGAGAAGCCACCGCAATGAGAAGCCCACGCACTGCAACAAAGAGTAGCCCTCGCTTGCCGCAACTAGAGAAAGCCTGTGTGCAGCAACGAAGACCCAACACAGCCAAAAATAAATAAATAAAATAAGTAAATTTACTAAAAAAAGGAAAGAGTTGAGAGAGGAAGCCAGCTGAAGAGTCGGGAAGACTCCTGGTCCAGTGGTCTCTCCACTGGCGAAACACACACCTCTGGTGGTGACAAGCTCCATCTGTGAAGAACATGTGCCACTGCCCTTCCTGTAAGATTCCTGAGCTTGTTCTAACAGCAACAGCGTCACAACTAGAATAGTCCCTTCTCCTGGGTCATCTGGGCAGGCAGAGATCAGCCTCCACACCTCCGTCAGTGCACCAAGCATGGGATGAGTCTCCCTTTCCTCACCCCGTCCTTCTTTTCCTCGCTTATTGGTTGTGGAGAGGAAGCTATTGTTAGTCCGAGAAAAGAACCGACATTGTTGGTGTAGTCGGGCGCTGAACGTGGGTGTCAGTGAAAGTAGAGCTTTATAATAACCACCGCTGGGCTTCCCTGGTGGCGCAGTGGTTGAGAGTCCGCCTGCCGATGCAGGGGACACGGGTTCGTGCCCCGGTCCGGGAAGATCCCACATGCCGCGGAGCGGCTGGGCCCGTGAGCCACGGCCGCTGAGCCTGCACGTCCGGAGCCTGTGCTCCGCAACGGGAGAGGCCACAACAGTGAGAGGCCCGCATATCGCAAAAAAACCCCCAAAAAACCAAAAAAATAATAACCGCCGCTAACAATTACCAAGTGCTCAGGGCGCCTCTCATCGTTGTGCCGAGCGCTGTACACGTGTGGACTCAGCTGCCCCTCACAGCATCACTGGCGGGGAGGTACAGTTATCACCATCTTTGAGGAAGCTGAGGCAAGGCCACGTGGATAGCAAGAGGTAGAACCAAGAATGCAAGCATTTAATCCCCTGCTCTGCTGCCCCTCTGCCTGGCCTGTAAATTACATAGAAATCCGCAGGATGATTTATTGAGATAATTAATTTGCACTGCATTTTCAAAGCTTTTTTCCCTTCCTGCTCACCTCTCTAGTTTCAAGAAGTTAGTGAGGCCATTTATATTTCCCTCTCTCCATCCTCCAAGCAGAAGAAGGAAGCTACTGCAATGCTTTCTCTCGTCTTTTAGGGAACTGGATCTCACTGAAGAGGTGATGGTGGGAGAGAAGATAGGAGTGAGTCTGAGGCAGCCAAAGAAGGAGGAAGCTCGGGAGGCCGGTGGGGAGGGGGGGGCGGTAAGGACTGGACACTCGGGCCACCTCCGCACAAGTTCCCCGAGGACCTCCGTGCACGTACAGAGCCTTCAGTGCCTACGCAGACGTGGACTGTCAGGGTGTGGGCAGGAAGCTCAGCAAGGGAAGACCAGAGGCCTGGCCTCTTCTCCAGGCACCAGCTAGGCCTCCTGGGTTGTTGATCAACCTCCGCTGGCGGCAGTGGTGGAATGGGGAGGAGCCCTCCAATGACGGCTTCGAATAATAAATTTATCTCCAGATGGAGATGGGGGAGGGTGCTTCAGAGCCAGGTTTAATTTAAATTTTAACTTTAATTAAGTTAATCAAATTAAAATTTGAATTTGAAGAAAATGAAGAAACGGATATTTCCTAAACGCCTGGATTTGTGGCTTCATATTCATGCTTGCTACGAATACCATAAGTCTCACAAAATCACCATTCTCCTAGAGTGCATATTCTCCCCTGAAAATTCACAGGCCTCAGAACCAAAACCAATGCCGGGATCCTCTATACCATCTCCTCTGGCTCTCCGTCCGCTCTGCCTGGGCCAGCAACTAGATCTCTAATCAAGGATTCTTCCAAGCGACTTGCTACTGCCGGCCCAACGGTGCTGAAGGGCATTCAAATGGCAGGTGTTCAATAAAAACTTGTTGGTTATTTAAAAGCACTCCTTTTAAAATCGCCCTAAAACTACCAAATCTATGCATGTCTCTATTCTTGCATAATTTATCCACTGCATCCTTATGTGCCCTTTTAAAACTAATCGTTGCACTTCTCACGTACCTTTTTCCTACGTGTGTATATCCTGTTAAATGCGCCCCACCCCTTTTTTTTTTTGCAAAGCTCAAGCCTCAAAATCCTGACATGAATTTCATGACACATGTCCGGGGAAGCAAGTTTGCTCCCTCTTCTTCCCCCACTAACCTACAAGCCTAGTTCACCAGCACCTGCGCACTCTCTGAGGGGCTGCACCATGCGTGCTAAGGTGCTGCCAATGCCCCAGCCTCAGAGGGCAGGTTGTAAGCGTTGCCAGGCTCTGCTTGGCCTCCTGTCCAGCTTTTAGTGAACCGGGTCCAAGAACGAGCAGCCCCTGACGACCGTAGAATGCCAGGCCTGCCATCTGCGTGGGCCTCATAGCAGTCTCCTTGAAAAGAAGCAGGTGCCCTCATTCCAGGGCATCAAAAAGTCAGGCTGCGGCCCAAGAAAAACAAGGCCCGCAAGGTTACCTCAGAGGATCTAACTCACTTTGTCACTTGGCCCTGTTAGACGGGTTTGCAGGGGGAGCCCTGTGTGGGAAAGAGGGCTGAGTTAATCAGATGCAGGAGCTGAGGGGCCTCCTGAGAGGCAGGAAGGGAGAGAAGAGGAGGACGAGGTATTTCCCGTATTTCCAAATGTGGGTGGAGCTCATCTATCAGGGAAGGAAAATGTGCATAATGTGGTGTTATTCCTGAGCCTAAAAACGATTGCACGTGGGAATCATAATCCAATTAGATGGGCAGGCCCATTGGCTGACTTGGAGCCAGCAGACCCCTGTTCACACTGCAAGTTCTGCTACTTACCAGCTCGCTGACCTTGGACAATATCCTCCACGTCTCCCCACCTCTAGGCTTCTTAACCTTCCAGTCCATCCTCGACACTGCTGCAGATTTATCTTCCTTCAACACAAATTTGACCAAGTCACTCTCCTACTCAGTACCTTTCTTTTACTCCCCCTTGCACCCGGGATAAAATCCACCTCCTGGCCAGCATGGTAGATAGCGCTCTGTGATGCAGCGGCCTTCCCACGGGCCTGTCCCCTCCTCACCCCTGCACTTACACAGCACAGAAATGCTGTGTGTGGGCTGTGCTGTGTGTTCCCCCAGACTCTTGCCTTTGCTTATGAAGTTCTACCAGGAGAAACCCGCCCACAGTTCACCGGTTTGGTGAACCATTCGCATTAGTGACTCTCTGCTGAGAAGCCTTCCTAACCAGCACCTCTGAACAAAGGTCCTCAAGCCCTTCGTCACAGCTAACGGCCGTGTAAAACCTGTATTGCAATCATGTGTTTCCATGGAAGGTTGCCAGATTTAGCTAATAAAAAGAATGGTAATAATAATGATAGGATGCCCCATTATTTTTTTAGTATATATGGGACATATTTTATATTAAAAATCTATTCGTTGTTAACATTAACCTCAGATTTAGCTGGACTTACGTTTATATGGATTGTCCCTACTGGACCGAGTCACCAGAGGGTGGAGACTGACAAGACCTCAATATAGCCTTGGTACACACAAAATGACTGGCAGGTGCTTGATAATCTTTATTTACCTTACATGATTGGCACCCGGTGTTTCTAGACTTAAGTTATTCGTTTTACAGGCAAATGAATAAACACGGCATTCATTTTTTTCTTTGCCTTTTAACATTAGGTCGCCTTTTGAAGGCTAAGCGTTGCCCCACGCACAATTCAGACTAGTTTCTGATGTTCAGAACTGCAGTTCTGCAGTTTTCCAGACCCAACCTGCAATGAACACTGATAGACGATAGATGGCGCAATGGACTAACGTACTGGCCTTCCGCCCCGCTGCGGGAGGCGGGTAAGAAAGAAGGCGCAGCGCTGCCGCAGAGCCCTGCGTTATTGATTGCAAAGCTGCCGCAGAGGTGGGAGGATCCCGCCGCCATCTCGCCACGCCAGGTCTCCCGCAGTATCCGGGATGTCCCTTCAAGATGCTTTCCACTCCCTGCCAAGTCCCTTGATGTGGGAGGAGAGAGCTGTCTGTCGCACACATTATTTTTCTCATTCATAGGAAGATTGGACCTCTCCATAGAATTATTTTAATTCACATTGTCACTGTGAAGAGTGGCACCAAAGAATAGCAGCTGTCCTTTCTGAAGACCACCGCCTTTTAAATCGACATCTATGCTTAAATATTACCGAGTGTAATTAAAAGGCAATAAAATCGTGTGGGGATGGGATGAGGGTGTTCATCACTCAATTATAAAACATTCTTTTATAAATAGATGAAACAGTTGAAAATAAATAGATGAAAATACTTGGGATGTAAAATAATTTCGTTATATTGATGTGTGAGCGCGGCTACGTTTTCAGCCCCATTGTAATCGGACACCTACCTGCACATTCTAACTGAAAGGAAGTGCTCTGAAAGTAAACCGTGGGTGGGGTCGCCGTGCAAATCACGGTTGGCATCCCTCACTGCTAACAGTAGAGGGCGATAATCCATTCGGACAAAAAGGAGAACCATGCGCACAAATGATACCTTTACGCAGCCAACATTTTATTGTAACAGGGAACTTAAAATCTATATTCACTCACCAATCGTTTTATTGACCCAATGCCTCTTCTTACAATATGGGTTTGCTGGTTAGAGTGCTGTATTATTTCCTTTCTTTGCAAACCACACACACATAATGCATCCTCTGTATTGTCTCACTGGGTTTCCTTAGTGAGATGAGAATTTAAAGACAGTACAAAGCATCTTGACTCAAGAATCCTTCTAGATGCTGTACTGATAACCATCAAATATAATTCAGCAATGCTTTTAAAATAGACTTTCCTTCACTGAGTCTTTCCAAAGCATTAAGCTGAATTTTTACTGGTAGCACATCCCTCTTTCTTTGTGTACTGGTGTATCACTAGTTTTAATAATATCTGGTCAAACTGTGTAATTACCGGAAAACCATCAATTGGAATTAACAGGTTAGGAAAGAAGCAAACAACACACCGTGGGCCCACTAAACAGTAGCCTGTGCAGTACCAGCCGCCAGCCCTCAATGAGCTGTGGACATCAGTCAACCTATTAGCTCAGGCTGCTGTAAAGAACACCATAGCTTGGGTGACTTACAAGCAACAGAAATTTATTTCTCATAGTTTGGGAGACTGAAAGTCTGAGGTCAGGGCCATGGTCAGGTTCTGGTGCGGGCGCACTTCCTGCTTGAAAGACAGGAGTCTTCTCACTGTACACTGACGTGGGGAAAAGACGGGGAGAGCTCTCTGGGCTCCCTACCACCATCACATTGAAGGCTGGATTCCAACATATGAATTTTGGGGGAGCACAAACATTCAGTCCATTACAGTCAGTATGCTTCACAAAGAAAATGGATAGCTAATCTGGCCCATCAGTTTCATGGAGGTCATCTTAAAAAGCTTCTGCTTGAATCTTTAGAACGAAAAAAGGAGCTGGAGGAATAAGGCTCCCTGACTTCAGACTATATTACAAAGCAACAGTAATCAAGACAGTATGGTACTGGCACAAAAACAGAAAGATAGATCAGTGGAACAGGATAGAAAGCCCAGAGATAAACCCACGCACATATGGACACCTTATCTTTGATAAAGGAGGCAGGAATGTACAGTGGAGAAAGGACAGCCTCTTCAATAAATGGTGCTGGGAAAACTGGACAGGTACATGTAAAAGTATGAGATTAGATCACTCCCTAACACCATACACAAAAATAAGCTCAAAATGGATTAAAGACCTAAATGTAAGGCCAGAAACTATCAAACTCTTAGAAGAAAACATAGGAAGAACACTCTATGACATAAATCACAGCAAGATCCTTTCTGACCCACCTCCTAGAGTAATGGAAATAAAAACAAAAATAAACAAATGGGACCTAATGAAACTTCAAAGCTTTTGCACAGCAAAGGAAACCATAACCAAGACCAAAAGACAACCCTCAGAATGGGAGAAAACATTTGCAAATGAAGCAACTGACAAAGGATTAATCTCCAAAATTTACAAGCAGCTCATGCAGCTCAATAACAAAAAAACAAACAACCCCATCCAAAAATGGGCAGAAGACCTAAATAGACATTTCTCCAAAGAAGATATACAGAATGCCAACAAACACATGAAAGAATGCTCAACATCATTAATCATTAGAGAAATGCAAATCAAAACTACAATGAGATATCATCTCACACCAGTCAGAATGGCCATCATCAAAAAATCAAGAAACAATAAATGCTGGAGAGGGTGTGAAGAAAAGGGGACACTCTTGCACTGCTGGTGGGAATGTGAATTGGTTCAGCCACTGTGGAGAACAGTATGGAGGTTCCTTAAAAAACTACAAATAGAATTACCATATGACCCAGCAATCCCACTACTTGGCATATACCCTGAGAAAACCAAAATTCAAAGAGAGTCATGTACCAAAATGTTCATTGCAGCTCTATTTACAATAGCCAGGACATGGAAACAACCTAAGCGCCCATCATCGGATGAATGGATAAAGAAGATGTGGCACATATACACAATGGAATATTACTCAGCCTTAAAAAGAAATGAAATTGAGCTATTTGTAATGAGATGGATAGACCTAGAATCTGTCATACAGAGTGAAGTAAGTCAGAAAGAAAAAGACAAATACCGTATGCTAACACATATATATGGAATTTAAGGGAAAAAAATGTCATGAAAAACCTTGGGGTAAGATAGGAATAAAGACGCAGACCTACTGGAGAACGGACTTAAGGATATGGGGAGGGGGAAGGGTGAGTTTTGACAGGGCGAGAGAGAGTCATGGACATATACACACTAACAAACGTAGTAAGGTAGATAGCTGGGGGGAAGCAGCCGCAAGGCACAGGGATATTAGCTCGGTGCTTTGTGACAGCCTGGAAGGGTGGGATGGGGAGAGTGGGAGGGAGGGAGACGCAAGAGGGAAGACATATGGGAACATATGTATATGTATAGCTGATTCACTTTGTTGTAAAGCAGAAACTAACACACCATTGTAAAGCAATTATACCCCAATAAAGATATTTAAAAAAAAAAACAAACAAAAAAAAAAAGCTTCTGCTTGAATTCAGGAAATAGTCATTGTTTTTCAAAAAACAAAAACAATAAAAAATACATACTAATCATCTACCACTTAGCCAAATCCACATGCAACGTAATTGAATCAATTGTGAGATCACATGCCATCCTAACTTAAGACCTGGCAGAACAAAACTGAGCTCCTCTCACCCCCAGTGGGGCTGCCAGTTGACGAGGTTCATCCACAAAGGCCTCCCCACAGTGAGTCCGTGTCAAATTTTCAGAGTGTGGAAAGCAACTCTTCAGTCCTGGCTGCCGGAATGCCATCTGTGTCCCCTTCCAGTCACACAGACACTGTCCTTACCAGCCCCTCGGATTTTATGTCCAAACTTAGTATATCCAACTGCAGCAAGCAAGAATTTTAGTCCTGAGACTCAGGTGCACAAGAAATATATATTTTTAGAATCCCTTAAATCAAGTTAAATGTGACTCCAGGTCCCCCTCCCACTGAGTTGATGGGCAGTTGGATCATTTTCATTACCGGGCACCTGCTCTGTCCTGATTTGTATCAGGGTTCCGGGTTCCTGCAGCCCACAGGCCACATTGTCCCAGCCCCTGGGGTTCCTTGGGGTCTAAAGACCTCGCTTGGGGCATGAGAATCATTGGTGAGCTGCAAGGTCCCACCTCTGGGGCCCAACCTCTCTAGCTAGGGACACTCTGGGGACATCCTGCCCTCTTTTCAGCGCACGGACAAGGAATGGCAAGCAGCTCCACCCTCACAAGACCTCTGACCAGTCGTAGGGGGAACTCTCTCCCGCATCACCCAACTGCCTCCAAAGGTACTCCTCCCACTCTAGGGCAGAATTTACCTTAAACAGGAGCAGCTGTGACCCGCCTTGGCACCAAGGGGCGGTAAAAACAATTTGTGGATTGGCGCTGAATGGAAATGAGTTGTTTTAATGTGGACAAAACAATTTTAAAGATTCAAAGCAGCTTTCATCAAGAATAGCCTGTCTTTTCCGGACAGTTATAAAAAGTGGAGGGATGGATACTACCCTACGGTGGAGAACACGGAGCCTCTGCTGTTGGGCTCTGCAAGCATCTCCACATGCAGACAATTCATCTTGTTAACGAGCATCTCCAGCTCATACATTCCTTCCATCCCACCTCTAATTAAGCAAGTGCATTAAATTTTCAGTATCAGCGATAAATGTCCCTCCAGCGCAAGAAATTTCTATTATAGTTGTATACCTTTTCTACTATAGAAAAGAAATAACTCACATTTACATGATTCCAGTGCTGGCTTTGAGTAAACGAATATGGGAGCAACTCAGAAAGGAATCCGAAGGAAGTATAGTGTTGGGAAAGAAGGCTGGAACTCACAGTCCCCTGGGAGCGGAAGGGTCGGTCCTGGTCAGCGAACTTCTTCTGTTAGGGAGCTCATTATTTCAGAAGACGGTCCATGCCATTATGACAACCCTCTGCAGCAGCACTGGAGAGTAGAATGTTCTGCAACGATGGAAAGATCCTATAATACAGAGTTTGCTCTTATAGTGTGCTTGCTACTGGGAGCTTAAAATATGGCTAGTGTAACCAAGAAACTGAATTTTAAATTTACTTAACTTTAGTTAATTTAATTTAAGTTTAAATAGTTGTATGTGGCTAGGGGCTCCCATGTTGGACAGCACATCTCTGCGGTCTTTTTCTCTTCTAATCTATGATTTGTACCTCATCTACTTTCGTAAAACTTCTAAAACGGATTACCAAAAAAATCAAGCATAGCGTGAAATGGCAAAATTGAAAAAAATTTCATAATAAAAGGAGAAAGTCATTCTGTAAAAGAGAGCCGAAAAATAGTGTTCCCAGACACATGGAATGAGTTAGTCATTGCCTTTGAAAATTAAATTTATTTGTAAATTGCTGGAAAGTAAGGCAAAAATGGAAAGTCACACAGGAGGCAACGTTGAAATGTGTAGTTAACAAGTGTTTGGCTGCCAGCAACCCTTATTTGTTTGGGAACGGTTGCCCTGCCTCTGAAGCTCCCAGCCCTCACCCATTGCATCTACTTGGTTATGGCAGAGCCACTGGGGGTGACTCTACCTCTGGCACCTACTGGCCAATCACAGTTGTCCTCTTGAGAGACTGGACTTGGGACACAGGAGAGTGTGATCTCTCCCTAGGCCAATGGACACAGGTGTGAAACTCGGGGTCTGTGGAGCTGAGGGACAGAAGACGGTGGTCTGGCACCAAGACAGGAGAACACAGTGTGGCGAGGGTCATGGGCACAGGCTCCGGGTTCAACTGCTGTCTTACTTACTAGCTGTGTGACATTGGCCACATGCCCTAACTTCTCCAGGCTTCCACTTCTCTAAAATGGGAGTGATTTTAGTTCAGATTTCACAGAGTTGTTGTACAAATAAATGCAAGGACATAATAAGTGCTTCACGAATATTATTATTAATTATAATAATATTAGGGTCAGAATCCCGACAGCACTCAAGTCACTGGACTGTGTCATTGCCAAAGTCTTAGCAATTACCAGCCCTTGGGCTCCATGAGACACACTGCTCCCCATACTCTTAAAATAATATTCTGTTCTGCATCAGTGGATTCGGACTGGGTTTCTAGTAACTGTATCAAGCAGAGTGTTAACTTGTATGCCATCTTTTGGAACGCTATCTTGTCTTCTTCCCTGTGCAGATGGCCAGGCCGACCTAACCTTCCTCAGACTCTTACCACAGGCAGGGGCATGGATAGGAGAGCTCAGGTAGACACACTTTAAAGTTATGATTTTTAGTGGACACGGGCCATATTTTTGGCTGCCCAGCACCCACACCATTTTATTTGGGAATAAACCTTGCAGAATACGTGTCTTGGAGGGAGATAGGGTCCCACTTCCTACTACAGGAGCTGGAGGTTGCCAAATGATGCTTTTCTCCACCCCTTGGCAGATACAGTGTGGACACATGACCTGGGCTGGGCTAAGTGAATGCTTGTGATGGGGACTCTGGAAGGAGTGACACAGATGTGACTTGTCGTTGTCATGGTGACGGTGATGCTGACATCCAGAGCCCTGCTCTGGAGGGGGCGGCACTGATGCCAAAGTGCTGACCCGATTGCTCCTGAGACCTGACCCTCACTGGCTCCCCCTGCCCAGCTTCCCATTTTCCAAGCCTAGTTCTGCAAATTTCCTGTGCATTCTGTGAGCTACCTAGTGTGTTGCCAATGAACTCCTCCTCTGCATAAGCTGGCCAGGAGGGGGCCTTTGGCTTGTAACCAAGAACCTTGCTTTTCCCTCTTACCCCTTTGAGAAATTAAGTGACCAAAAATAAACACAGCTTTCTCCCTGGGCTCTTGCTGCATCACCTTCAACGAATATTCCTGCTCCAGCCCCCAAAATGGGCACGTTTCTATCAACTCTTGCACAATCCCGTGGTGATTGGACTGCCACTTGGCCACACTCGGCCTGGTTCTTGTACCACGGCAGAGCACGTGATGGAAGAGGTCCGAACGACTGAGCAGGTACCAGACATGCTGCATTGCTTCCAAAGTTACCATTATCAGGTTGGAGGCTGATGTCGTATTCCGGAGAGAGGAAAGTAAGCTGTCTTCAGAATGACTGAATTTATACACAAGTCAAATGTTCATCTTTTATCTTGAATGGATGTGCCAGAACACCTCTAATAACGACCTTCTCCTTTAGATTAATAAATTAGTATTCTCTCTTGATGAAGTGGTGTTTATAGCTTCACCTTCTAACATAGAGTTCTTCCCAGAAACTTGTTGTTCAATAGTCTATCCACATGTGTTCAGCTCTCAGTTCTGTGTAGCCAGGAGCATATGTACCCAGAGCCTAGTGCTATTCTCAATGAACACTAGACAATAAATATTTGTTGGACAAATGAGTAAGGGAGCTAACTCATGAGTGAAGGTGCAAGTAGCACGCAGGAGAAGCGTGAGGCGCCAGCCATTTGCGTTTGCCCTGGAAGGACAGACCTTCCGTGAGCTTGGGAATGGAGAAGGAAAGAGCACAGCTGATGATCCAGAACATCTACTCATCACAGAAATATGAGGCTGTTTTGGTCTGGTTTTCGTCATGAGGAGAACTGACAATTAAATCCTTCTGTGAAGGTAACAAGCACAGCCAGTGGGAGACTTGGGCTCAAGCTATAGGACAGTCATTGACGGGGCAGGGTGCGATCACGTGTGGTGTGAGGCTGGCATGACCCTCCAAAGTGAGCTCACCTCTGTCATGGGAGGGGTGCCACGGAGCGCCCCCTCTTCATTCGTCCGGCTCAGCTCCCCAGGAGCCCCTGGAACAGCAGACTCTTCTGTCCTGGCCCAGATTCATCTGGATGACTTGGCTGATCACTTAGGACCTACATTTCTGATTTTCCCCCATTCTTTAATCCAAAACAAAGAAGGAAAAGAGCCATTTCGGACACCATTTGTCATCTCTGTAAGTCAAACTACATTTCTGGTTTTTTCTGCTTTGACCACATCAGGGGAATGCAGCTGGACAGATTTCCACCAATTCGGGATTGCCTAACTCAAAATATTGACTGACTGGTCTTTGGAAAATTTAATTTGGGGACTCTGAAGCCTCCTCCTTCGAGAGAGGCAGTTGGCCTCCAGGGTAGCAGACCTGAGGTATAGGAGGCCGATGACTACTGACAGGGAGAGACGTGCCTTCAATACTAAGATGAATGAAGACCACACAGGCAGACTCTCTGGATGGCAGGTGCTACATGGAGTGGAGCTGCTGTTCTAGCTCAGCGCCTCTGGGACAAATACAGATCTCCCGGGGATCATGATTCAGGATGTGGGTGGGGCCTGAAATTCTGCCTTTCGGACCAGCCCTCAGGTGGAGTCAGTGCTGGCGGTGTTCAGACCCCATCTGGAGCTGACAATTTCCAGAGCAACTTCTGTTACGGCAGATACACTCAATAAAGGAAACCTAGCATGCAGAAGAAGACAATCTTTTTTTTTTTTTTTTTTGCAGTACGCGGGCCTCTCACTGCTGTGGCCTCTCCCGTTGTGGAGCACAGGCTCCGGACGCGCAGGCTCAGTGGCCATGGCTCACGGGCCCAGCCGCTCTGTGGCACGTGGGATCTTCCCGGACCGGGTCACGAACCCACGTCCCCTGCATCGGCAGGCAGACTCAACCACTGCGCCACCAGGGAAGCCCAGACATTCTTTTAAACATTTCCATTCCTGTTCCCCTAAAGCAGTGGCTCTCAACTTGAGCTGCAATTAGAATCACTTGGGGGGCTTTAAGTATCCCAGGGCCTAGGCCTCACCTCAGACCAGTGGCATCAGCATCTTGCAGGGTAAGACCCAGGCGTCCAGATGTTTACAAGCTCCCCAGGTGATTCCAGTTGGCAGCTGGAGCTGAGACTAGCTGCCCAGAGAGAGCGTTTGCCCAGGAGTCGTTGGTATGATCTGCCAGCCCTGCCTCTTGCTGCTGCTTCTACTGCTTGGAATGGTGCTATCGTCCACCTGCCTGTGGAGCCTGTTCCTCTCCCCAGATTTGGGAACACAGGTCATGGCCCGTTTGCCATGGAGAGTCCATCTTTCTGGCCTCCAGGCCTACCTGTGCTGTCGGTGCTGACACCCACTCTGCTGTCTGCTGGGGTATGGCTCCCAGAGTCTGTTTTACACAAATACCACGGGGATGCTCATAGATGCTATTTAAAATGGAAAATACATGTATTTTTAAAAATGACAGTAGTTTGGGTTAAATAAAGTCAACCAGATTTATTTACTCTAGGACTTCTCAGATCCTTTACTATTTAATTGGCCAATGTGCTCATCCCTTATCAGAAGACACTAGAGGCACAGTTCTCCCAATTAATTTGACCACAAAAACTTTTTTAAAGCACAAATTCAGGAAACAGGTTTTGGAACATACCGCTCCAGGGTATGATTTAAATTTAAAATTTTCCTGGATACATTTTCTAATATTTTCAATATTGTTTGTTATCATGCACGTATTTTAGTCAACTCACTAGTGTTTTATAGGTAACCACCTAATGCTCTGGGCTATGTCGAGTACTAGGAAATATGAATTTGGTATCTGCTTCACATGAAACAATTAGAGAATAACTGTGCTTAACTGAGTTGTATTGTTAAACTACAATAAAATGTAATTCAATGTAAAACATAAAGGAATAATAAAAGAGTGCAGCTTAAGGCAAGGAGGTCTTCGTGGAAGAAGTGGTACCTTCCTTGAAGAGCTTGAATGAGTCGGATTTAGACAGGTATGAAAGAGAGCAGAAGGAAAGGCATTTACAGTGGAGGGAACAGCATAAGACAAAACCTAAGAGCAGGAATGAGTGGGGTGGGATGTGATATAGGGAGTAGGGTATGGGTGTGAAGGACAGCAAGTGGACAGGCCTGCATACGCTACTGATGGGAATACTGAGGGTATGCAAATAAATGCATTTGCTCGTAAGGTGATATCCAGTTTTCCCAATGAGACAATTTTTTAAAAAAATTACTCGCCAACCTGAATGTATAAACTCGCAAGGATATAGATGAACTAGCCAGTGTCTTCCTGCAATGTTTGTTAATCTGGTACCCTCCTGACGCAGGGCGAGTTCTCTGGAAGCAGATGCTGAGAGGGAGTTTGGGGTGCACAAGGTTTAATAGAGATCAACACCTGTGAAAGGACGAGGGAGGAAGCAGGATTGCGCAGAGGAAGACGTGTAACTGAGCTACAGGCCTGACAGTGCTTCCGCCAGCCCTGCCGGGAGCTCAGGAGCCAAGTGTGCTGACTAGAGACATCCTAAGTGATGCCCCAGGGCCAGGCCCTTGTGTCTCTACCTCGTTTGGTTCCAGCACAGGGGCTGCCCCCAAGAGTGAGACCTTGGGCTGGGGAGCTGTCTGCAGCTCAATGGTGCTGATGGTGAGACAGCAAGTTCTTCCCCAAAGACCATCTGGGCAGCACGTCTTTGTGTCTCAGAGACATACGTACAAACACTGCTTTTCTCCATTCTCACTTCTTATAACCCAGTTCTTGAAACACTTCTTATGTATCTTCATATACATCATCATCATTACTTACAGCTATATTTTGAGTTATGCATCACAATTTTCCAGAGCACACCATCTTTACATTCATCTAAGATGCTGGACATACAGCGTGACTTAAATCTGTGTGCAAAGTTGTCACTAAACATTTTATCCAAGCTGCAATTTACCAGTTCCATCCCATTAGGTCATTTTTTTTTTTAACTTTCTTCTTGTGGTTACATACTCATGATCTCCACAAAGTAACGTCGTCCTGTATTTTTCTAAGTAATCTTTACAAAATAAATCACTTTAAAAATCTTAAAAGTGAGGTCATACTCCTAGAAGTAATTACTAAACCATGTTAAGTTTCTTTGCTTCCTTTTAAAAAAATGATTCTAGCAGGTAGCCTCAATAAACATCCCAAACTTTCACCGATGTTAGTCTAATCCTATGTCCTCTCAGTAGTGTTCCAAATAAAGCAGTTCAGAAAACACTCAAATTTTGGTGCTCTTTACGAAAGTCATCAAACTTTGTAAAGACAAATACAAAGTGACTTTTCTTTTTCTGAAGGATGCTATTGGGGAAGAAATCTTAACTAGTATTTTGGGCATAAATGGTAAGTTTGTCCAGGTGATGTGAGAGCAGGTCACTGAAACTTTGAAGACCAAGAAGAGAAGTTAGATGTGTCAACTGAAAAAATGCACAGCCTAAAAGTTGAGCATTATGTTTTACTCGGTGGTCTTTCTGAGGACCTCAAGCCAGGAAGACAGCTTGTCAGATGGCTCTGAGGGAAGAGGTAAGGGACGAGCCCGGAAATATAGGGGCTTTTGCCTCAAAGACCGGGTAGTCGGAACATCAAAAGATTAATTAATAAAAAGAAAACCAGATATCTCAAGTTAATGATTTAGCGCTTTTCTATGTACGGGAAGATGCAACATGAGGACCTACTATATAGCACAGGGAACTCTGCTCAATACTCTGTAATGACCTATATGGGAAAAGAATCTAAAAAAGAGTGGATATATGTACACGTATAACTGATTCACTTTGATGTACACCTGAAACTAACACAAAATAGTAAAGCAAATATACTCCAATAAAAATAAAAAAGATGCAAGTGGGCTTCCCTGGTGGCGCAGTTGTTGAGAGTCCGCCTGCCGATGCAGGGGACACGGGTTCATGCCCCAGTCCAGGAAGATCCCACATGCCGCGGAGCAGATGGGCCCGTGAGCCATGGCCACTGAGCCTGCGCATCCGGAGCCTGTGCTCCGCAATGGGAGAGGCCACAACAGTGAGAGGCCCACATACTGCAAAAAAAAAAAAAAAAAAAAAAAAAGATGCAAGAGTCTGGGCTCATGGAAATCATTCCTTTGCTATGCACCATAGCTATCTAGGGCCAGCATCCTGGGTCCCCTCAGGGCTCACTGTTGGGGGTGGCTGCAGTGGCTGAGGATTGCAACATCCCTCATTTACTGACATGGCAGGTAACAGTTTTCATTCACAGATGGGATAGCATCTGGTTATGGAGCATGGAAGTGGCCTGATTCACATCATCTCAGGAAACTCTGTACAGCTAAAGAAGTTTTCAAGGTGTGTTTGGGGAAATATTTTGGAAACAAGAAAATCATCTCATAACTGCTATAATCAGAAGCTAAATAGTGTGGACTGTAGTCATGGCACCGGAAGTGGAGGCAGAAGCGGGGAGAAGTGAGTGGAAAAGCATTTCCAAAGAAGAATTAGTAACCTTGGAGGCAGCTGGATATTGGGCCAGTAGGAAAGTGAAGGGTCAAACGTGGCCTTAAGAACTTGAAAAGAATCCTTTAAATACAGTCCTCCCTCTGCATCTATGGGTTCCACGTAGATGAATTCAACCAATCATGGAACAAAATGTGCAGATGTCAGACTCTCCTGCAGATACAGAGGCCAACAGTACTACACCATCTTATACAAGGGACTTGGGCATCTGTGGATTTTGTTATCCACAAGAGGTACTGGAACCAACCCCTCACGGATGCTGAGGGAAAACTATACATAATTGGTGTATCCCTGAGGAATGGTTTTATAACCATTGTATAACTACAGACTCTGGTTGATAGACTCCTGGAAAAAGTTTTAAGCCGCAGCAGGACACAGCGCCTACCTTCATGTTCCCTGTCCACCTGTTCCAACAATTGCTCTTTGTCAAAAAACTAAAACCAGATTTTTTTTCTCTTTTGTCAGCACTGACCACTCACTACGATGGAATCACGATTAGCCAAAGCTGCATTCCAACCTCCGACTTTGCAGGGACCGCAGACTTATCAGATGCCTCCCACTTTAGTACTGCCCTGGGCCAAGTTATTGCCTTTGATCCTGCTACCACTGTGATGAAAGTTTTTACTTGGGAAACACAAGGACTGCCCTTTTTTATTACTTTGATCTTTGCACTGGTAATCATGAGTATTGGTTATCACAGTAAACATGGTAGATGGTCTATAGAAATGTAGGTATTGATTGGCTGGTTAGTTGGTTGGTTGTGTAAAAATCAATAAACAGAAACCTCAATTAAAATAGACCCAAGAGGCCAGAAGGGGGAACTCTCACCCCCTACCACCATAGCAGAGCTCAAAAGGAAGAAGAAAGACCTCCTCTTCTTGCCTGGCAAAAGCTCAGCCAATGAGAGACTGTCACACTCAGCCAATGAAAAACCACTATACTTTGAACTGTCAGTTCCTCTAATGGGCTCTTTGTTTACTGTAAACCCCATTGCCCTCCCCCGCCCCTTCCTTTTCCCTTCTTTCAAAGAGCTCTCCTCTCTTTGCTGTGTGGGGACTAGCTGTGTGGGGACTAACGTGTGGCTCATCGTGGTTGCAGACCCCAATTGCAATTCTTTGCTGACCCCAAATAAACTCATTTTTGCTGGAGAAATAACAGTCTATCTGTTTTAGGTCAACAGTTGGTTGAGGCTCCACATAGATATCTAGACTGCCTCCGAGCTGCTCCCAAGTGTCTACTCAGTGCTCCTCTAACTTCAATGTGCACACAGATCACCTGAGGATCTTATTAACTGCAGATTCCGATCCAGTAGGGCTGAGGCGGGGCCTGAGGGTCTTCAGTTCTAACAAGCTCCCACGATGACCAACCACGTTTATGTAGGAAGGTGGCCGTGAGCCACTGTGGACTGACCTCTCCTGGGAACATGTACACACATATTGTAGATCAGTGAGGCATCCACTGTGGATTCTGAAAAGCCAGGAAGCTCAAGGTAACAGGGCTTCAGGGCAAGTAGGAACATCTGTGAACCTCACCAGACAAGTCCTAATGGCTAGGGTGTGGATACTATACTGACAGCAAGATGCTAGGACTTGGAGAAGCCTGCAGGGCGTTTGTCAGTCAGCTGCTTCTCAGAGGAGGCTGCAGAGGAGGCGCACACATTTCGGCAAGAATGAGGACTATTTTATCTATTTTATTATGGAGAACTCCCTAATTATGCAGTTAGAGAATCATGTGTGGCACATTCCGGGGCCTACACAGCTCTCACAAGGATTCCACTGTTAATTTTAAGAAGAGAAACAGCAATGCAACTTTCTCAACTCCCACGCCATTCACACATTGAATTTGTGTGCCAACTCAAAGCATACCCACTGGAAATGAAAACAGAGTTAAAGCCAGCCCTTAAACTGAAGCTTGTCAAGCTACAGAGCTACACAGGGGGAGGGCTTGGGTTTCTTTCTCCCATTTCCAAACAGATTTTTCTCTCTGCCGTTTCTTAAATTTACATCAGACTTATATTTGTTAAATTGAAAATGCCAGAGCCCAAGTAGCCTAACACAGGGCCCTTCACATAGTAGGCACTTGATCCACGTTTGTTGATTGCCTGACTGGTCTTTTGTACACTTCACAATTGACCTAAGGAAATAACCTCCAATAAGAGCCCCTTATGAACAAACCCACATACTCACACTTTGGATGCTGCCCAAGCAACTCGGTCAATGATGGCCTCTCCCCCTGGAAATAGGAGTGGGCAGCACGGACGGAGCTCTTAGGTTACAAGAGACTGTACAGCAGTGAGACAGCAAATCTGGACCTGATCGCTGGCCGCGCCAGCCAGCTTTGTCCCGGTAGAGCAGCAAACTCTACAGAGCAAGGGCTTTCAAAGTCTCTTGACTATGACTCTTAGTGAGAAAAATATTTTACACCACATCCCAGCGTGCACACACAGGCACACACACAACTGAAACCAGAGCTTTATGAAATCATTGTCATCCCTGCTGTTATATAACGTGCCCTGTTTTTGAGTGATGGTCTCTTCAAATGCATCCTTCAGACAGCTCCTCACATATTTTCATACATGTTTCTTTAACACCAGCAACAAAACTACATGGCAGCTTTTTTCTGATCTCACAATTTGTAAAGTACTATTTTAATAATTCCTTTTTCCTTCATCATTCCCACTCAGTGCATTGCTCCTACGGTTCTTCTCCCTATCAGTGGATCTTATTCTCCTCTTTTAAAACCGAGGAAAGCAATTAGCACGATGATGATAGAGTCTGGAGCCAGGCTCACCTCCACGACTGCGTGGCCTGGCCTGGGGCAAGTTACTGAACCTCTCTGCGTCTCATCTGTAAAATGATGAGAATAACAAGGCTACCTCATAAAGCTGTTTCAAGGATTTAATGTGTTGATACGGAAAAAGCACTTAGATTATTGCAGAGCACAGATTAAGGCACCTGCTACCACAACGGCTATTACTGCTCAAACCCTCTCCTCTGGGAAGAGACACCCGCTGTGAACAGCCTATGCTTGGCCTTCTCAGCACTTATGCACTGAACCTAGACAGTGTCCTTCCACATCTGTGGGCACAGTCACACTACACCTACCCTGCATTTTTCCATCCTTTGGAGTTAACGTTTTAAGCATGAAAAAAATTTTTTAACATTTCTAAAATGTATTATTTAACTTAAATGCTTTCAGAAGATACTAAATCTACTTGAGGCTTTACTTGATTACAAGTGGCCATCATTAAAAACATCAATTGTCACACAAGGCTGGATCACTGAGATACCTTCTGAGCCCATGACAAGTTTCCTTTAGTCAGATGTTCCCATCTTCCATTTGCTCCAAAATGCTGCTCTGAGGCTGGCAGCCCAGAGAAGCATGTTTGTTAAAAGAATGAACAAAATCGTAAGAATAAATAGGTTATGTTTGAAGACCTCCTTAATGAGTAAAGGGCATGTGCTTTGGTGCAAGTGTTCAGGGACATTTATTCTGGCTGATCTGCAGACACTAGCTTTCAACTATGTTCTAGATAATTGCCACTACCCAAAAAGGGCATCTCGATTAGTGAGGTTTTGTTAGACACTGTTCTGGTGGTATTTCATGAGTGAGTGTAGCCTCTTCCCAACCTGATTCTAAGCAGAGTTCAGAGACTATGGTTTTTACTTCATTCATTCATTCACTCATTCTTTCAACCAAAAAGTGCCGAAGTGCCAGGCATTATGCTAGGTGATGGAAAATAATAACAAGCATGTACATGGGACTTTATAGTTGTCAAAGTGCTTTGGGGTAAATTACCTCATTTATCCCTCTAAATAGCTCCATGAAACAAAGTGATCTTATTTCCATCTTACAGGCAAAAAGAAAAGTAAAAGGAAATAATGCAAAGAAAAAGTAAAGGGGTAAGAAGTATTTATTAACTGACCAAAGGTTCTGAACATCCCATCCAGGCTGGTGCTGGCAGGAAAATGACACACCCGAGAGGCATGGACCTTGATCCCTGAACTTATGTGCTGCTTTGCCCAGCCCAGCACTGCATGCAAAGAGTCACAATATAAACACTTTGGAGGAAGGTAATTTTGATGTTGGTAAGATTTCAGGTTACGTCGGGGAAGGGAAAAAGGATGCTAATGAATTCCAGGAGCCAGAAAAAAGGAGGAGATTAACAATGCTTGTCCAAATATGTGTGTGTGTGTAGGGGTGCTAGGGAGGACAGGCAAGACTTAAAGGAAAGTAATGAGCATGAGGTTGATTTCAGTCTGGGGGGAAGGACAGCCCACCACAAAGGACACGGGGCCCAATGAAGGCATTAGAGCACAGAGACTCTAATGGAGTCCAAGGACCCCTTCCAGGATGTTACAAACTGGCCTCAGGAAAAAGGAAACACTCTTCGTGCTTTCACCAAAAACTTGCAGCCAGCAAAGTGGTTCCAGATTTCTGGCAGCCTTTTAAATTAGCTTCAGTCCCAAATTCAAAGAAGAAACTGCCCTAGCTTCCTTTGTTTCTCAAAATTTCTCTTTTCTGTTGCACCAGGCAGCTGAAGATGCTCCTCACTGATGAGCTTGTTGCTGTTCAAAGACGGTGGCTTCACAGATGAATCAATGAGCCAAGTATTTATTGGAGATCAGCCTCGGGCTCACCATGGTGAGGCAGGCTGTGATAAGAACAGATGGACAGTATCGTGGACAGCAGGCTGCCAGCATCAAGTACTGTGTGCTAATTTGCAGCAGTGCGCTTGTGATATACCCTTGTGGGTATATGCACTCAGCAAAAGAGGTTATAAGTGAGTGGGAAGTAGCATCAGATAGGTGGTGCGGGGCCATATCACAAAAAGCCTAAAGAGGAAGGAAGTTAAGTCAGAAGCTTTAACTAAAGTCTGGTGGCACAGTAAGTATCCAAATCTGTTGAATATACCCATGCATGAATGATTTAAAATGAGCGTATTGTCCCAGATCCAGGACACAGTCATCCCCTCTAAAGCACTGGGTCCTGGGTGTCAAATTATGTCAAAACACTTGTGTGATATTCACAGTTTTGTAGAATTATTCTGAGATTAGAGAAGGACAGAGGGCTACACTTTTCCTGAAGACAGTGACTTTTGACTACCTGAATCTATGATCACTTGGATACAGAGGAAAAGCTGAAAGAGAAGAGTACTTGGCACATAGTGGGCACAGCCTTCTAACTGCTGAATAGCAGAGAGATGATGAGTGAAAGAGAAGTCACTGCTATCACCAGATTCTCCTTCTGCTCAAGAACGGCCCCAGGAGAGCAGCCACAGGGAACCTGCAGCCTGGGAAAGGAGCTTCACCATCGCCCCTGCTGCATCCCTGCTCAACAGCCACTTCTGCAAAGGATGGTCCATACCGACCAACCACTGAGTGTTGTTTTTTTTTTTAACATCTTTATTGGAGTATAATTGCTTTACAATGGTGTGTTACTTTCTGCTTTATAACGAAATGAATCGGCTATACATATACATATGTTCCCATACCTCCTCCCTCTTGTGTCTCCCTCCCTCCCACCTTCCGCATCCCACTCCTCTAGGTGGTCACAAAGCACAGAGCTGATCTCCCTGTGCTACGTGGCTGCTTCCCACTAGCTATCTATTTTACATTTGGTAGTGTATATATGTCAATGCCACTCTCTCACTTCGTCCCAGCTTACCCTTCCCCCTCCCCGTGTCCTCAAGTCCATTCTCTACATGTGTCTTTATTCCTGTCCTGCCCCTAGGTTCCTCAGAACCTCTTTTTTTTTTTTTTTTTGGTTCCATATATATGTGTTAGCATACGGTATCTGTTTTTCTCCTTCTGACTTACTTCACTCTGTATGACAGACTCTAGGTCCATCCACCTCACTACAAATAACTCAATTTCGTTTCTTTCTATGGCTGAGTAATATTCCATTGTATATATGTGCCACATCTTCTTTATCCATTCATCTGTTGATGGAGACTTAGGTTGCTTCCATGTCCTGGCTATTGTAAATAGAGCTGCAATGAATATTGTGGTACGTGACTCTTTTTGAATTATAGTTTTCTCAGGGTATATGCCCAGTAGTGGGATTGCTGGGTCGTACGGTGGTTCTATTTTTAGTTTTTTAAGGAACCTCCATACTGTTCTCCATAGTGGCTGTATCAATTTACATTCCCACCAACAGTGTAGGAGGGTTCCCTTTTCTCCACACCCTCTCCAGCATTTATTGTTTGTAGATTTTTTGATGATGGCCATTCTGACTGGTGTGAGCTGATACCTCGTTGTAGTTTTGGTTTGCATTTCTCTAATGATTAGTGATGTTGAGCATCCTTTCGTGTGTTTGTGGGCAATCTGTATGTCTTCTTTGGAGAAATGTCTATTTAGGTCTTCTGCCCATTTTTGGATTGCCGACCACCGAGTCTTAAGTGCCGTGATTCGTTGTGCCTTCCTGACCCCCCAATCCTTTCAAATATATGTTGCTTATCTTGATAATGTCAAAGACACAGAATGTGTAGAAAACTGTATATTGAGGAGTAAATTAGAAAAGGAAACGAAGAAGGAGCAGCTGGAGAGGCTGGGAAAACTGGGAGGCTTCTGAGAGGCATCCAAAGAATGTTTCTGAATCAGCAGAGAGTGATCGACTAAGTCAAATGCACTGATGAGTCCAGCAACATGAGATCTGAGAGCCCTGGGTTTGGCAACGTGGAGGTCACTATCGATCTCAACAAGGGCAGTTTGAATGCAGAGGTGGGGACAAAAGTCTGATGGGAGAGGTCTCGGGAGAGAATGGAGGAAGCACTGACAACTTTTCAAGATATTTTGCCCTGGGAGGGAATACCCCAAACCATCCTTTTACCTGCCTTAACTTTCAGAACAGCAGAGAGAATGGCCATTGGAACTTCTCTAGCTGGAATTCTAGGATCCGAGGAAGAGAGGATGGATGCTGAAGATTTCACCTGACCGTTTCGTCCAAAGTCTGCCTTTTGAGTCCTTCTTACCACCACAAAGGCTGACTGCATTCTGAAAACTCGCATAGAAGGCCTGTCCCTGAAGTTGAAACCCTTGGTCATTGTGGTCAGATGAACCACACCCTCACTCAAGCCCCGAACATAAGCAGGGATGCCTTGACCCTGAGAGATGTATTGTGCAGCCTCCCTCCCAGGCACTGAAATGTCTTTAAATAACAAGGTTTCTAAGCTGGTGGGAGCAATGCACTGTTGTGCACACACTCTGGAGATGTAGAGCCAATTAACCTTGAACTAGGCAAGTTTCCAAGTCTCTCAGAGAAGTTTATTTATGCCTCATATAACTGAGGGCAATGACGGCAGCCTTTGATTTTGGTTCTCCGTTTGAGAAGGTGTGAGGCATTAATGCTAATGGACAGCAACGTGAGTAAATGAGCACCAGCTTGCAAGGAGTTAGTTAAGGAAAATTACAAGATTCTCTCACAAGTTTCTAGAAGACTCCATAGCATACTTTTCATAACTGTGACACCTAAGAGGACACAAGACCAGGCTCCAACAAGGCTGGAGGGGTAATACTAGCTGTCATTTACTGAGCGCTTACTCTGTGACAAGCACTGCCCAAGATGCTCTGTGGGCATTATTGCTTCATCCTCACAAGAGTCTTGTGAAGTAGTTACTTCTGTCAAACTCAATTTAAAGTTGGTGGGAAATGAGGGTGAGTGAAGTCTCACAGTTTCGTGCCATTCCCGTGGGAATCACAGGTGAATATGCAAAGCATGACAGTTAGAGCCTGGTCTATGGAGGTAAGATGCCCGCAGTTCACCAAGGAAGATGGAACCAGGGCTTCACGAAGAAACCAACCTGCTTCACTGCCCTGCATCTGAAAATGCTTTGGCAATAGGCAACATCCTTTAAAAGCCTCCATTAGAGAAAGAAAATGAAATGCTTCCTTTGTGAACTGAGACAGAGCCACGAATGGCCTAGAAGGTGTGGAGCAGGGGGGTTGCTCCTTATATAGAAGAAACCTCGTAAATACGGCATTCATTTCTGGACAGAGCAGTCTGCTGTTTATTGAGGGAGGCTGGGGTTTGGTTATCAGCTCAGCTGGACCATGCATGTTAAAGAGGGAAAGAATAAAAGGCAGCTTCCATTTGCTACAGCCCATGTGCCCAGTAGGATTTTTTTTTTTTATTATGGTAGTTATTTTAACAAGGTGAAATTTAATACAACACCAGTACTAAATACCACCAAAGTGTAAATGGTGCATGTGAGGCTGAGATTTGGCATATAAAGGCAGTAGCTGTTGGTTTCCAGAGCCTTAATGGGCTACCCAAGGCCAGATCTAGGCAGAAGTTTCAAATAAAAGTGATCTTCAAAAGTTCTTTTGATCGACACCTTCTTCATTTAGGAGACCCCAGACAGCCTCAGGTGACTGCTACCTGCAAGTAATCCCAGCGGCCTAGGCCTCTCCCCCATGGAGGCCCCTATTCCTGCCCCTTCTTGCTCTCGTCAGAATTCATGTCCTGGACTCAATTTTGTGAGCTCCCTCCGAGGTGATCACCAGACTGATTAGAACAGAGGGCTGGTTTTTCGTGGGAGGAAAAGCACTCTTAGGTGCTGTTCAAGCCACTGCCAACTCACCTTCCTTTATCCTGCTTTGGACCCACCTCCGAAACTGGCCGCGCCTTTCCCAGGCTGTGAATTGAGCATGTGAGAGGTGTGCGTGTGCTAAGCAAGAGGTCCAGGGGGAGGATCCATTTATATAAAATGATCTTCACAGATCTGATCATTATTTAATAGAAATTAGTTTCTCAAATCCAAGTGAGATACTAATAAGACAAAAACTACTCTCTGAAAAGGTTGCTTTTTCCTACTCAAACCTTCCCCCACATCACAAAACGAAAAAGCAACTCATATGCACACAGCCCAGCCTTGTAATTCAGTGTCTGTGCTTCGCTACCACACAGAACTAGGTTAGTTTCCTGTTGTTTCTGTTACTTGTTAAAGGATAACTGACTGACATCAGGCGACAACTTTCCTCAACTACAAGACCAAGGCTGTAATAACACGTGCCCCAAAGGGCTTTGTGCAGATCAGATGTGATAGCTCATGTGAAACCCTTAGTACCACACTTGGCTTCTAGTGAACATTCAGAAGATGTTGGCCACAGTACCGTCACTCCTTGAATAATAATAGCTACACTTACTGTGTAGTTTACCCAGTGCCGAACACTGTTCTAAGCAAGAAAGCTTGGAACGTAGGTCAACTCATTTAATTTTCACAGTCCTACAAGGTAGGTACATTGTCCCCATTTGAAAGAGGAGCAAATGAAGGCACAGAGAGATTAAGCGATTTGCCAAAGCAATACAGCATGCAAGTGACGGAGCTACAGCTCAAACCCTAGTAGTCGGGCTCCAGGGTTCGCACTCTTTACTAGGACCACCAAGCTCAGCTGCACCTGATGAGGGCTTCTCGAAGGCACACCAAGTTGAACTCCATCTTATAGCAAAGAAAAGTTGTTTGTGAGGCAAAGAGAAGATTGTGTGTGAACTCTGTCCCCAAAAGGAAAACAGAGTTAGCAATTCAAGAGCCTAGAGGAGACTTCCACTGGGAGAATATCAACTCTACATGGCCAGCTGGAAGTGAGTGGTTCTCAAATCTGCAAGTTAAGGTCCAAGTTTCTAAAAAGTTGTGAAATTTAAGGGGACAATGTTCCTCACCAGAAATGAACACAGGTCACTATGAAGTCAGAGACTAAAGAGATATTCTATAAAAAGTGCTAGTGAAAGAAGGGTGGGGCAGGAGGGGAAAAGGAAACAGAAGGGAGGAGGGAAGGGAGTAATAGTCCTGGAGTCGTAATTCACACGCAGCACAGGATCTGGCAGCGTTTATGGGGACGGCCTTGCCAATAGTACACACAATACACAATGCTCTAAGGACCTGTAGGATGTTTTAATGCTTTCTTGAACGAGATTCACAAAGGGAATTCTTGTTGTTTGACGTTCCTTCAGGTTTATTAGGCCACAATGACCTGTGTGAATTACTGTGTGTGCCACAGGGCAGCATTTAGCATATGTTCCCACTTGTATTTATTAATGCATGAGTCTTGTCTCTCCAGTTTGGATGCTGCTATATGCCTCGTATTTAATTCACTCATTTGATACTAGGGGAAGGAAAGAAGGAGGGGAAAAGAAAACCCTTTGTGGAGATTTGCCTGAAGTTTTCTTTTCAATAACTCTAAAGGAAATTTTCCAACTTGTGATTCTTTTCAAAAAGCATCTCATATTTTAATAAAATCTCTTTAAATTTGCATCAAAAGAGGAGATCTGCACCCAGGGATTCATCAGGATAAAGTCTGGGCTGCTCTACCTTTAGACTGCAGCTCCAGGAGCCAAAACTATTAGCTGCTGACCCTGCGGACGTTTCCTGGCCAAGTGGACAAAACCAAACCCAGGGTCCACTGAGCAAGTAAAAGGCCTCCAAGGTGTTTGCCGTTCCACCTTATATCTGGGAGTAGTTCTCCTGTTGCCATGGAGATAGAAGCCCTTTAGTTGGCGGGAGAACTATTATTTTCAGCGGCTGGCTACATGTTGGGAAGCATTATTATTAGTATTGTTTTTCTTTTCTCTTTTTTTTTTTTTTTTTTTGCAAATAGCACCTATCATTTCTACCAACAAACTCTGAAAAGTGGTTATAACCACTTAAGAGTAGAAGGGAACAAATTAATTGCATTTCAGCTCCTTTCCTTGCAGTCGTCCCTTTTGAGGGAAAGTAGAAATGATAAAGCAGGAGAATGGGCAATGTGTTCTTAACAGTTGTGAGCTGCAAGCTAACCATCTATGCTGTATCACTGCCATTAGGTACTCTAGAAATTCTGCACTGGGCTGAGCCAAGGCTGCATTAGATCTGTGAATTGCCCTCCACTTGCCTGGTGATCTTAGAGCTGAGAAGGGCTCCATGCCATCTGTATAGGCAACGACTCCAAAGGAGGCTTCCTGCTCCCAGGGCAGCATGGGGCCAAGCTGCTGCCTCCCCAGCCTCTTTTTTGATTTCCTAAAGGAGTTCTTTGACCACACGGATAAATTCTCATTTCAATTCAGGCATATACACCTACAGACTGATCGACAGAGACACCGTGAATTGAATGATAAATAATACATGCAGACAAAGACAACACCAGTGCTTATTTGCAGATGAAAGAACACTAGAAATTATTTCTGATGGAAATATAAAAGATTAAATTCAAGCAGGGAGTGGGAGAGGAAGTATTTTTTTAAAGCTCCTGAAGAAACAACCTCATTGTTTCACTTTCAAAAAGGCACTTTCTGTCTTGAGTTGGGAATTCAGTGGGCACTGGTAACTCAGACCCCAATGAAGATGCCCATCCCCTAAGGATAGAGCCCAAGGGAGCAGAAATGGAATTTAAATCTAAGATAGGGCACCTGCTGGTGGGGCGGTCTGGAATCTATCTCCCTCCTTCTGGTGATTTTCTTTGGGGAACTATGCCTTTTCCACTCCCATTCCATACAGCCAAATGGTATTGTGTCCCACCATCCACAGTGATGGGAACAGAGTTGGGATCCAAGTCCCAGTGAGACCCAGTTGCTGGGCCTGCCACTACTTTCACTGAAGTTTCCAGCCGGGGGGGATGTAAGCCTGGAGCTGCTGGGGCACATGCGGTCAGGAGATCCTGCCTTGAGAACACAGGAGAACTGAGCCGAGAAATGGAGAGATCCAGATTCCTCCCAATCGTGTAGCGTGAGTGCCTGAGTTCAGCCATTCCTGAAGCCAGGCTAACCTCGACATTTCAGTTACATGAGCCAATTAATTCACTTTTGTGTTTAAGTCAGTTTCAACTGGGTTTCTGTCACTTTCAGCCAAGCACTCAGTCATGTGGACTGGTGGTTCCCACTCAGATAGCTTACATCGCTGTGTAATAGAAACAAACCTGAGTTTGAATTTATGAGGAAAGGAGATGGAGAGATTATCACCCTATGCCTAAGCAATCACAAAGCCCAAGTTGGGCAACTTCTCATCTCGCTGGTATGATTCCAGCCTCACCTGTGATACTAAAGCTCCCAAGGGGGACTTGAGTGAGAACTTGTATTGTTAAAACTGAGAGGGTTTGGAGATCCTAACTGAGAATTACTCGTAGTACCCCTAACCTTAAAGTTTGACAGCTTAAATAAGTAAATATTCATAAATATGCATAATATGCATAAACATATATAGATATGGGTGTATGTACAAATATAGACATTACCAACATGAAGGCAATCTTCTTGTGGGTATTAGTAAGAAGGTTTATCCCACTGATGGGCAAAACTTACATAAGTAAATCCAGGCTTATCAAGTGATAACTTAGGGAGTAATTTATTAACTAAGGATTACATAAGATGTCTAGAAAGAATTACGTGGCAGACAAGGCAACTGGGGGGAACACTTCTCAGAAGGAGGGAGCCTGCCCTGGGAAGACACCCCAAAAGAGGTTTCATACAATATGGAAAATGCAGTTTAAAAGGGGCAAATTAAAACAAAATTGAGAATCAACAATGAACGTTATGAGAATATATGTTGTTGGAAACGGGCAAATGAGAAAGCTGTTTTTATAAACTGCTCCAAGCAGGAGAGACGACCGTTTATAAAGAAGAGGAAACCATGAAAAACCTGATATCCTGTATCTCAGGGTTTAGGAAGATCCCCACAGGGAGGAATCTTCCAGTCTATAGGGAGGAGCTGGTGTAGATGATTCCTACCCTCATGCAGATAGTCCAGAAGCCAGGCTCAGAAGATGAGCCGTCTTCTCTTCCCTTTCCACAGACACAGCCTCCAGTCAGGCTCTTTGATTCCTTACCCAGAGCTAATCTACCCAATCCTTTTGACTTTACCTTCAAAATATAGACCATAGCTTATTCTTCCCCTTAGGTCCTGGACACCATCAGCCCTCACGTGGGTTACTGTGAGCATCTCCTGGTTGGTCTCCCCGCTTCCACCCTCGCCCTCCTACAGTTGCTTCTATAGACCACAGAGTGAGCCTTTGAAAGCACGAGTCAGATCATGTCACTCCTCGGCTAGAAACCACTCCATCTCCCCAAGGAAAAGCCAAAGTTTGAAGGGTCAGAACAAAGAATGATTATGACACATTTCAGCCAGATAAAGAAATGAAAGCAAAGGGCAACATTTTGGTTATTTCTAGTTGAAAGTGCAAACCCAACAGAGAATACTAGCATACTGATTTTCAAAGGTTCATAAGGCAAAAGCTATCAAACATTTTAAAATAAAAGGAGAGGAAACTTGAAGCATTACGGGGAAGAAGTGAGAAGCACAGGACTGAAGTCGGACTGTCTGGATTTATAGCCCAACTCTGCCACTTAACTAACTGTGAGATGCTGGACAAATTACTTCACTTCCCTAGGTCTCAGTTTTTTCATCTGTGAGATGAGGGTGCCAACCATACCTACCTTATCAGGTTTTTTGAGGATAAGATAATACATGTAATGTGCTTAAAACCTTGCCTAACATATTGTGAGAATTCAATCGATGCTACTAATAGTTACCATTGTTTGTGTTAAAGAAAAAATTTCAGATAATCTATTTATGAGAAAGTATCAAAATATCACTACAATCATGCTTGCAAGGGAAAAAGGCCCATAGTATGCCAAGTCAGAGACACTCTAAAGGCAAAGAGAATGGGGCAAATATCATTGTTAGATACAAAAGAAAAAGAACGCCTGGTTAAAGGTCTCTGAAATCTTTTCTGATAACCAGCTGAAGTAAACTGGGTGGGTAAGTAACTAATTTCCTAGACCCAATCTTCATCTCATTAAAATTCAGCAGAAAATTGCATAAGCGTTTCTTTTCTAGGAGGAATTTATAGATTTTTATCACATAGAAAAGTCTGCTCCAGACCAGATTTGGAACAATTTTTCTATTACAGAAGAGAAGTACACTAAAGCATCATACTCTCTCACTGTTTCCTTGGAAGTTTTCTATAAGAGGAGAGTGATGACGAGTCATATTATCATCTCAAAATAACGAGAGTGAGGCCTCACTCCCAAAGTAGACCAAGTTTATGTGTTTAGGTCATATGACATGACAGTAGAAGAGTATAAAAGGCAATCCCATTCATAATAACAATTCAATGATATAATGGAAAGAATATAGTATTTTAGCCAAGCAGATTTATAGTCAAATCCTGGTTTGGTCACGTCACTTAACCTCTCTTAGTCTCACTCTAATTATCTGAAAATAAAGATGATGATCTCTATCTCACAGAGCGATTGTGTGGATAAGGTAAGACAAAATACATCAAGTACCCAATATGCTGATATGTCACATAAACTCAAGATAATATTCATCTTCCCTTTTTCCTGCTCCCCATTCCCCTCTACCTGCAATGCCAACTGTAGCTAGCAATCGTCAACTTTTATGTCAAATACAACCCATTAAGTCTCCAAGCTAGTTGTCACACCCCCGTTTCCTGCATTTATTAGGAATCTCAGGAGGGGAGCAAAGTTAGCAATAATAAGCCTCTCCCATACACTCCAAATGGCCACACTTATCATGAAAACCTAAAGCTCACGTCTAGGGTATTATTTTCTACTGGTCCCAATATGTCCAGTCTTCAGAGCTCCAGAACTGTGTGAGACCCCCAGTGAGGCTGGGAGAATGTCCCTCTCCCTCACCGCTGGGCCATGCTTTGTTACTTGAGCTTATGTCCACAGTCTGAGTGGTTCCAACCAAGCACAGCACTCACCTGCTCCTTGGACTCGGGGGGGGGGGGGGACACATGTTACAGTATCTCCTCCATCTCCCTCATCTTCTTTTCTTGCTCCCAGTTACAAAATAAAAATTCCCATGCATTAGATGAGAAGCAAACATGGCGGTGGTCTGTGTTTGCGGGAGAGGATGGAGAAGGGGTCGTTTATTGGAAGCAGTCAGTTCACTATGCTCAGAATAAACCTTTATTGAACATTCTGAATTTGAATGATGTCCAAGGAGGGGAGAAAATATAGACTCAGGCTCTATTATATTCATGGCCATTTGAGAGGAGGAACCTCCTCCTTAAAGCCAGAAAAGTCATGTCTCATTCTCTGTTATATCCTCCATACACTTGCTCATAATGGAACATCAACAGTTACTGAAAGCATGAATAAATTAGTGAATATTTTTCTCTAGCCAACTTAATATATACTCAAAAGATGTGATTTTTTTTCAAATTTTATAATATATCTTAATATTTATTTAATGAAGTAAACGCTTCATTTCATAAAATAGATGTGACCAGGGGATTGTAAGACAACTGGTACATTTATTCTGTAGGTTGGAATTCTATCATGTGAATTTTTGGAAGATGTGATTCTTGTCAGACCAAAACATTTTTTTTTGAAGACGTACTTTTTAATGTGTATTCTTACACCTTTTGAATTTTTTTTACCATATGCATGGATTACTTTTTTTTTAAATAAATTTATTTATATTTTTAACTTTGGCTGCGTTGGGACTTTGTTACTGCGCACGGGCTTTCTCTAGCTGCAGTGAGCGGGGGGCTATTCTCTGTTGCAGTGTGTGGGCTTCTCATTGCGGTGGCTTCTCATTGCGGAGCAGGGCTCTGGGCATGCGGGCTCAGTAGTTGTGGCTCGTGGGCTTCAGTAGTTGTGGTGCACGGGCTTAGCTGCTCCGCTGCATGTGGGATCCTCCCAGACCAGGGCTCGAACCCGTGTCCGCTGCATTGGCAGGCGGATTCTTAACCACTGCGCCACCAGGGAAGTCCCAGACCAGAACATTTTTGATGAAGTATCAGGGCACTGAAAATGACGGCTTCCTGTGTGAGTGGGAATAATAAAACATGTTCATTAGAACATGTTTTACTAGAGATTGGGCTCAGATCAATCAAATGAGACTCAACGAAGAAAAACAAAGTGGTTCCTATATGAACAAATATGGAGGAAGCAGAGAACTGGGACTGTTGGTCCAGCTAAGCACAAGTCATAAATGGTTTGGAATCCACAGAGGGCCTCACGGCAACAGCAGACCGTGGTGTGTTGGGCTGGGCTGCAGGGATTTTACTCTAAGGTCAAACGGGCATGTGTTCATTACTTTGGATTTGGCCTTCACTAAGTACAAACCCGGTGGGGATACTAAGTATATTCTTCAAGTTCCAAATTTCAAAACCAAGATAGACCAATCAGAGAAGTTTCAGAGGAAAACAAGAACAATAAAAGTTTTGAAAGATAAGTCTTATGAGAAAATACAAAAAAATGGCCTATGTTTGCTTTTTAAGGAGAGAGATGAAGGGGAGCCATGAGTCTTTAAGTGATTAAAGTGACTTTACAGAGAGGACAAAAATGATTTAGTCTCTTAAGTGAAGTAAGTCAGAAAGAAAAAGACAAATCCCATACGATATCACTTATATATAGAAACTAAAATATGACACAAATGAACTTACCTGTGAAACAGAAACAAACTCACAGACATAGAGAACAGAGTTGTGGTCACCAAAGAGAGAAAGGGGGTGGGGGAGGGTTAAATTAGGAGTTTGAGATTAGCAGATACAAACTACTATATATAGAATGGATAAACAAGAAGGTCCTACTGTATAGCACAGAGAACTGTATTCAATATCCTGCGATAAACCATAATGGAAAAGAATACATATATATATATATATATATATATATATATGTATAACTGAATCACATTGCTGTACACCAGAAATGAACACAACATTGTAAATAAACTATACTTCAATTAAAAAAATGATTTAGGGGCTTCCCTGGTGGCACAGTGGTTGAGAATCTGCCTGCCAATGCAGGGGACACGGGTTCAAGCCCTGGTCTGGGAGGATCCCACATGCTGCAGAGCAACTGGACCCGTGAGCCACAACTACTGAGCCTGCGCATCTGGAGCCTGTGCTCCGCAACAAGAGAGGCCGCGATGGTGAGAGGCCCCCGCACCGCGATGAAGAGTGGCCCCCGCTCGCTGCGACTGGAGAAAGCCCTCGCACAGAAACAAAGACCCGACACAGCCAAAAATAAAATAAATAAATTTATAAAATGGCTGATGTATATTTTTAAAAAAATGATTTATTCTCTCCATACACAGTGGAGAGTTGAAATAATAAAGACATGGTGCCGACAGTGCTTCATGAGCGCTGGTAAACCCATGACATAAGACAATGAGGACAAGCATTGGCATGGTCTGCTCCATTTGGAGTAAAGGCTGGCCTTTAGTCAACATATTACTCAAAAGCCCTGCTTTTCCACCAATAGCATAAACAAAATCTACCCTCACAGAAACCTCAGAAGGAGGAAACATTTCTTTATCCTCTCACATAGATGGTATCAAAATAAAAATATTACATTCTCAGAAAAAACATTATGGTAGAGTGGAGAGGCGTATGTGATCACCACCAATGCCAGTTCCTTGTAATTCCTGTGCATGTGAATTGGTGAGGCCTTCAGGTGCTGGAGTAAGTGGGGATCTCTGTCCTCTGTGGACTTTATACACTTTAATTTGGTTTATGCCTCCCCAGTATAGGCCTAAAACCTGTACAAGTTATACTGAGAAGCCAAAAGGAGGGTTTTTCATAGCATGCTGAGCAATATGGCTCTCCTCCGGATGTCTAAGCTCCCATACATCACCAGGGATACAGCCATAGGCACTCTACAGAAAACCTGATGGCTTCTCTCCAGCTCAGGCCTGCTCTGGCACCTCAGTCCCTCACTCTGGGCATATCTGTGCTGTTCTGTGTCTGCATTCTCTGTCTTGCTGCCTCTTCCCTAGTTTGCAAGCATGCTACTTTGTCTCCTCAGATTAAAGCTTCTTGTGTTGCCTCTGCTTGGCCCTCACTTCAGACTTTGCCTCAGTGTTTTCTTTTGGATTTCCTGGGACCGCATGTATGAGAGCCAGCCTCACCTCCCCACACGCCAGGTCGGAAGTCCCGGAACCCTCAGTCTAGGAAGTATCAAGCTGGATCATGCTACCCAAGGTCACTCTGAATATAAATGAATTCTAAGTATCTAGAAGCATCATCGAGATGAAAAGTATAGACATTTGGCCCAGATTCAGAATCTCACAACCTGCCAATCTGTAAGAATGTGAAGGAAGGAGATGGAGGTCCCCTTCCTGTAACCAAGAAAAAGCACTCTCTCTGTTCTGGTAAGACTTGGGTCACAAACAGTATGCCTCCAGGGCTCAGAGAGGTGATGGAAATGGCTGAAGTGGACCAGGAAGAGGAGTGGTGGGAACTGTGGCCCAGTGGAGAGCACGCCCATTTGTGTTAGTCTGCTAGGCCTGTCATAACGAAATGTCACAGACTGGGTGGCTTAAACAACAGACATTTATTTTCTCTTAGTTCTGGAGGATAGAAGTCCAAGATCAAGGAGCTGGCAGGTTTGGTTTCTTCTGACACCTCTCTCCTTGCTGTGTGGATGGCTGTCTTTTTGCTTTGTACTCACATGTTCTTCCTCTCTATCTGCCAGTGTCCTAATCTCTTCTTATAAGGACACCAGTCATATTGGATTAGGACCCGCCCAAAGACCTCATTTTAACTTAATTACCTCTTTAAAGACCCTATCTCCAAATCTAATCACATTCTGAGGTACTGGGTGTTAGGACTTCAACATATGAATTGGGGGGACACGGTTTAGCCCCTGACACCATCTAAAAGAGGAGTCATTACTTGACTCTTGCTAACGTGTGCCATCATAAGACGGGTCCAACATGGACGGTACATCTTATTTCTCAGGAGAAAGCAGAAATCTGGAAGTCCACATGAAATCCTCAATTCTTAAATGTGGACATGTGGGCTGTAGGGGTCCCTGGGGTAGCCAGTTTATGACCTCTTCAGTGAGGCATGTGGCTTCCCTAGGAGCCCCACAGTGGGCATGGCCACTTGAGATGCTTGAGACTAGGAAGCCCAAGCAGCTGTGAAATGTTCACTGGCCAGCCCGGTGAGCCTCTTCCCCCAATAACGTGCTGATCTTGACCTTGCAATGGCGAGAAGGGCTGAGGGAAGACCAGCCTCAGCAAAGAGTGGAAAGAGAAAGAGCGCATTTCTCCCTAAAGCCCGGGCTCTGGGGTGTAGCATCCTGCCCCAGGCCCCAACCTCATTCTGCTTGGCCTTTCCAGGGCAGGAGATGACACCACGTGGCAAGTAGCCCAAAGGGGAAACTGAACAAACTATTATGTGGAAGTCAAAGTATTTAAAATTGTTGCTTTTCACACCACAAGCTTCACCCCCAGCACCAGGGCTCAATAATCTCACTGATTCACATCAGCACCACTGTCTTCAGGGATAGATGGATGGAGTATGGGTTGTTTTTTTGTGTGTGTGTGGAGGACACAGGAATGCATGGGAGAGTTGGGTCCCCAAACAGCCTACTCAGAAGCCCAATTCTGAGTGACCTTCAGGAAAACACAATCAATCGGACCTGGCTCTGTCCCCAAGAAAATCCTATAAATGGGCACAGAGAAGAAACTAGTACATTTCAGAAAAGATGTTATTTCTCTGGGCTTCTTTCAAACACTTGGTTAGAGATGCTGCTTCCAGATACAGCGCAATAATGATGGTGGTAGAGGGACTGTGGGCCAAGAGTCATATTTGACCCTTAAAAGGCATAACTGTGCCAAATTCTGTAGAGTCCTAGTAGCTAAAGTCCAACAGGCCCCAGAGCTGTCCGGTAGGGACTAGGGACTAAGAAGAATGGTAGGTAGGCATCATCTGTCAAATGGGCAGGAGAAAGGTCATGTCCCGAGAGGCAGAGGTGAAACTAGCAAAATAGATCCATGTGGGCAAGGGCCATGATCTAATTCAGGGAGGGCAAACAGGATTGCACTCATGTGCCAATGCTGATTGGTAGTGGCTGCTGGGAGTTGAACATGATCTGCAACCTTATGGGCACCCCGAAGGAAAGACAGCTGAGACTGATTAGCTCTGTCTGCCCTGAACACAGGATGGGGAGTGGCCATGACTGTTTCATCCCTGCTCTAGGAGGTCAGGCAGTACCAATCAAATACTCAGGTTTGGAGATGGGAAACATCAAGGGTGTTTCAGCCACCGAGAGGCCAGAAGCTAGGTGAGGGGTCTCAGTACAAGAAGCCAGAACAGAAACAAGGGATTTCATGTTATTTGCCTGGGGAGAAAAACAAAATCTTAGGAGCATGGAGGTTAAAGCAGAGAACTTGAGGTGCTGGTTTTTGAAAGCTAACTGATAACCGGAAGGCCAGGAAAGAGGTAGGAACAGGCGGTTCTCAATTGCCGAAACAATCAAGGGGCCAGGACGCAGGTAAATAGGGGAAAAGAACGACAGCAGCAGTGATCAGGATGTGTGAGTGCCTGGAGGATGATTTGTTTGCCAGAGGAGCCAGGCAGCAGATACTCTCAGCCCGAGGGATGCGGATGTGCATGTCTGACAGAGAACCCAGCTGCATGCAGCTGGGTAAGAAAAAGCTGGGTCCTAAAATCACTTCAGGACCCAGCCGAAGACAGGCCAATTTCTGGACTGCAAGCTCACTTATTCACTCGCAGGAGTATTGACTAAACAGCTGCACTGTGTCAGGAGTGGAGAGGAAACAAGGCATACTTGGGCCCTTGAGGAGTTCAAAGTGAGGCAGGAAAACCAGGCAGGCCCCGGTCACCATACTGAATGTGCTGAGCACTGTGCTAAAGGTAAACACGGCATGTGGTACACGCAGGGCACAGGGGCGGCAGAAATGAATGCTCATATCCGAAAATGAGCCTGTTGGATGCAGGAGCCAGGATAGCAAATACTTATACAAAACTACCTCACATGTACCGGGCATCGTTATCAATGCTTTACACGGATTAACTCATTTCCTTCTCTGAGGGAGGTATTTTGTTATTGCCATTTTACAGATGAAGAAACTGAGGCTTAGAGATATTCAGTAACTTGCTCAAGGTCCCACATTTAGTTAAATGGCAGAGCCACAATTCGAACGTTTGTGGTCTGCCCCCAGAGGCTGTGCCTTGCTGCTTCTTGAGGAAAGGTTAGAATTAGATCTAAAAGGTCATTCTTGAAAGATGTTTCAGGGTTAAAATGGACCTTGGAGTCCATCTAGTCCAAGTGATACACCGGATTGGGATAGTTAGGCTAAAGCCTTCAAAAATCTTGGAATTCTAGGTTGTTCTGAACCCTCTGAGACTTCAGAAGCATCCCACACTTCTCTATTAAGGGTTAATATCCCTAGGACAAAATTAATGGGTACTTGGCAAGGATGCCACTCAATCTGAAATAAAAAGAAATCAAGGATGAATGATCAGGAGGCTGGGAGCTATCGTACCAATAAGAAGCCATGATCCCTTGCCCAGTTTCCAGACATGAACACGTTCTGTGGACTTGGAACCTAATAATTGAAGGAGAGGTTGGGTCCCTGGGACGAAGGACCCTGCAACATCATGGCAAGTGTACCCAATAATGATTCCTCCAATCCTCCCCCAGAGAGAGGTGTGACCACTTGCCACACATACACTGAGGAAGGGAAATGCCCAAACATTCTGAGGTCTATTGAACATAAGATCTGGCTTGATATTGATAACCGGAGACTCAAAGCATCAGCATGGCCCTCCTGTTGGAGTGAGGACATATCAGTTCCAAGTAATAAGTGGAGGTAGCCTGGCCCAGGTCTGGCTTACAGTGGGCCCAGTGAATCCGTGGACCCATCCAATGGTCATTCCCACAGTTCCTACATGTACAGTTCAATACAAATACACCCACATTGATGCCTTGATCTGTGGGGAAATTCAAGTGGAAAACTCTGAAACACCATTCTTCCCAAACCCAGTTCAAAATAGTAAATCAAAAGCAATAAAGCTTCCTGGAGGAATGGCAGAAAAGAACCCTAAAGGATGCATCTTACCTCCATTTACTTCACCAGTCTGGCCTCTGCAAAAACCAGACAGGGCCTGAAGGATGACAGTAGATAATACCACTCAACCAAGCCCAAATGCAGCTGCTGCACCAGATGTGGTATATCTGTTGGACCAGATGAACATGGCCTTGGTTACATGGAATGTAGCCACTGAGCTGGCAAATACAAAAAAGAGGACCAGAAACAGATAAGAGTGTATATTTATACTGTGGTTTGAAGGCTAGATTAACTCTCCCACCTGCTGTCATAATATAGTCCAAAATAAAAGCCTGGAGTCGTTAGACATCCCACAGAATATCACACTGATCCATTATACTAACAACATCACGCTAATTAGATCGGATGGGCAAGAAGTGGCTAACGTGTTGCAGGCCTGGCTAAGCCACATGCACTCTGGAGGGTGGGAGATAAACCCTATGAAGATTCAGGAATCCACCACATCAGTAAAAATTTTAGGTCTCCAGTGATCTGAAGAATGCCACGGTGTCCCCTCCAAAATAAAAGATAAATTATTGCATCATGCACATTGCTCCAGGTAGAAAGAAGGCCAACAATGCCTGGTTCCAGGAACCTGGTTCAGACTTATTAATACTTCACACCACGCATGGGGGTTGGGGAAAGTGGGCAATAAGAGTATTCCTGGAAGCCACCGCTGCTCAGAAATGGCCAGCAGTAACTTAACCATAAACAGAAGTGAATGCAAACCACTTAATCCAAATGTATCCCTACCTCACTTTCTTTTACCAGGAACCCAAAAGGCCACTCCAACAATACTCAACACAGAGGAAATAAGAGTGTAGATCTATCTTTCTAAAGTCTGTCCAGTGAACACAATGCTAGGGCCCCTCCCAGAGCCTTGAAAGGAGTCTGTACATGTGAGGGGCCCTGGAGTTCAAGTGCCATTAGCTTCTAGGTAAATCCATCAATGGCCAGGAGCCAAGAGAACAAGCACCTAGGTGAGACTGGGGTGGGGGCGGGGGGTGTCAGGCCAAGGCTGGACCGGATATGAGTGCTTACTTTTTAATGCACTTCCAGAATCTCTTTCCTATTCCTATGTATATAAATGTTTTCACTACTGTGGCAAGTGCTAAAGACTTTTTGTTTGTATATTTTATCGAACTAGATTCCATCAAATACTCTCATAATTAGGAATTGTTGGTGAAGTACAGGCACTGGGAAGGGAGCTGGCTCTCCATCCTCATCCAAAAAGAGACACGGAGGACTTCCCTGGTGGCACAGTGGTTAAGAATCCACCTGCCAATGCAGGGGACACTGGTTCGAGCCCTGGTCCCGGAAGATCCCACGTGCTGTGGAGCAACTAAGCCCATGCCCCACAACTACTGAGCCCGTGTGCCACAACTACTGAAGCCCGCGCGCCTAGAGCCCATGCTCCACAACAAGAGAAGCCACTGCAATGAGAAGCCCACGCACCGCAACAAAGAGTAGCCCCCGCTCGCAGCAACTAGAGAAAGCCCACGCACAGCAACGAAGACCCAATGCAGCCAAAACTAAATTAATTAAATAAATAAATTTTAAAAAACAAGAGACATGGAGACCAAGAGTCTGGCGCCTTAGCTGCTTATCTGAGTGGGAATTAGAAAGATCTGGACATTCTTGCCGCAGTCTAAAATTCAAGAGCTTTAGACCAAAGCATGAGAGCTTGTGGCTTCAGTTTTCCCCATCTGCAAATCGATGATATGTACCAGCCAGTGACTGCCAGATGAGTGGCACTATCGAACTGCAAAATATTAGTATCATTGCTTTTCCTCTTTGATTTCATGGGGCAAGATAAATTTATGATATTGTAATTGTTTCCATGGCAGCAAATCATATTGTCCCAAACAGGGGATTTTATGACTTCATGGCTGGATTAAGAAAAAGGAGAAATCAGATTGAGAGTGAGAAATTTGCTCAAGAATAAATATCTTTAATGATAGCAAAGGGAATAGCGCAAACTACAGATAGGCAAAATTGCTTTTGGCTTAAACGTTCTTTTCACAACTTCATCTCGGTGCAGAAGCCCCTTCTCCAGGCATGTAATTTGGGTAATGATGCCTCTTTGCTTGAGTTCACAGAAGGCTAATGGTGAAGCTCTTCTATTTCGGGAATGCTCCAGCAATGCTAATACTAATTGTTTTGCAGCAAATATCTGGATTTCTGCTGTAAGCTGTTTTGTTTGGCTTTTCTACTTGTTTATTGTTGTTTTTTTCACTCCCTCAAGGTCTTATCTACACACATTTATTTGAAATTAACCATTTTCCAGATAAAAATTGGCCTTTTGTCATCTGAAAATCTGTCAAAAACTCTCTCTCCTCACTAGAGGCATCTGCTTTGCCTTTCTTAGATTCCTATTGACTTTATTCCCACATTTCCAAAGTCTCTCATTAGTTTCTTCCTATTGCCTGATAAGAAAACAAAATTTCTTTCTAATTTTGAAGTCACTTAAATTTACCTCAGTTTCATTTAACCATAGACAACAAACGATGACTTGGGATTTTAAAACTCTAGGTCTCTCCCCCTTCTCTCCCTCGCCCTCCTCTCTCTTTTCCCCCCTCTCCCTTCCCTTTCTTCTCTCCTTCCTTCCTTCCCCTTCCTTCTCTCTCTCTCTCTCCCCCCCTTTCTCTCTCTCCCCATCTCTCCCCCAACCCTACCCCAGTCCTTTCTTTGCATAGTACCTTCTAAGAGTGATCTCCTCTCTTCCTTTTAACCCTCAAAAAACCCAGAATCTTCAAGCTCCTCCTGATTTGCAAACTTCTTGACAACCAGCTGGCCCAGAAGCACCACGTGGCTTCCACTCTGCACACCCTGGAGATGCGCTGCTTCTTATCAAGTTCCCTCAGTGACTTTCTCCATTCTTATTCCGAAGACTCCACCTTGTTGAATACTGTACAACAAATTGTAGGTAGACCTCAGATTTCTTGGTTTCCTAGTGCATGTAAAAGTTATGTCTACACTATCCTGTAGTCTTTTAAGTGTGCAACGGCATTATGTCTAAAAAATGTACATACCTTAACTTAAAAATACTTTATTGCTAAGTTGCAGTAGTAGCATCAAAGATCACTGATCACAGATCACCATAACATATATAAAAATAATGAAAAAGTTTGAAATATGGGGAGAACTACCAAAATGTGCGAGAGAGACATGAAGTGAGCAAATGTTATTGGAAAAATAGCACCATACACTTGCTCGATACAGGGTTGCCCAAAACCTCCAATTTGTAAAAAAAAAAAAGCAGTATATGTGAAGCACAGTAAAGCAAAACACAAAAAATGAGCTGTGCCTGTACTCCTCAATGTGACTCTATCGTCAGCTGCTCTGTGATGGTTAGTGTTATATGTCAGTTTGGGTAGACTATGGCACCCACTTATTTAATCAAATGCTAATCTAGGTGCTTCTGTGAAGGCATTTGGTCAATGTGGCTTTTTGGTCAACATTTGGTCAATAGTTGACTTTTAAGTAAAGGACATGACCCTGAATAATGTGGGTGAGGCTCGTCCAATCAACTGAAGGCCTTAAGAGCAAAAACTGAGGTTTTCCAAAGAAGAAATTCTGCCTCAAGACTGTAACATCAACTTCCACCTGAGCTTCCTGCCTGCTGCCTGCCCTACAGATTTAGGACTTACCAGAACCCTACAATCACGTTAGCCAATTCTTAAAGTAAATCCCTTTGTGTGTTTTCTCTGAAGAACCCTGAGTGACACAGGCACATAAAGAACACACTAGGTGTTCAGTGACATGCCAAGCAATATACTGTGAAAAATAAAGGACACATGAGATGTGGTTCATTTCCCCCGAAGAGCTTACAAGTCATGGGAGAACCAAAACTAACTGTGCCTTCACCTGCTCTGGCCGGTGACTGGTGGGAGGATGAGATGCAGAAGGCAGTTTGGAGGTTTGAGGAAGGAGAGAAGCCCTGAAACTGCCATTAGCATCTGCTGGGTGAACGCGCATTTCGCATGAATGGAGCTATGCCTGGCAGAGGCAAAGGGGTGTTGAAGGGGGAAGAGTGAGAATTGGAAATGAGCCCAGCCTTTCTCCAGCAGGGCTCTGCTTCCAAGGCACAATCCTTACCTGGATCACCATCCACCTCCAGAAAAAGGTGGCCCTTCCTGAGTGCCCACTTCATCAATAACACCACTTTGCCAACTCCATGACAGAGAACTTCAGAGAAATCTTTAATTCATTTTTAGTCTTTATTAATCCATTCACAAATCCTGCTGTCACTTTTGTCTCTTGATATTTAGCCTTTCTACCTTTCTTTTTGTACCATCACAGCCTGAGAACAGACACTGGTAATTTCCCATGGGAACCGTCTTCCACCCCAGACTCCTTCCCTCTAAATCTACTACCCTCGTCCACTGACCCTTGCCACCTCAGCCAGAATTATCTTCCCCTGTTGGCATTGTTTTTTATTGAACCATCATTCTTATTTTACTTTTCTTACCCATCTTGGGCTGGGATTCTAGCAGCTTTCCACATCACCAAAGATACAGCCAAGGTGTTGACCCTTTGTATCCAAGGACAGGGAGCTCTGCCCACTTTGCCTCTTCATTGTGTCCCTCCCCCTTGGCCTGACCTTCTTCTTGCCCCAAACCTGTTCCTAAGCTGTGCTACATGCTCAGCCAGGCCACCTGGGAAAACTTGCTGAACCAATCCAGTACCCGCACAGGCCTCCCCGGCTCTACCTGGTCATGTGATTTCCCCCACTCCCTTCATCTTCTTTTCACCTTGTTCATGGGCTCATCCTCATCTGTCACTCCCACGCCTGGCATATGGCCAAGGTTGGCCTGAGTCCATGGCTCTAGCCTGTCAACTCGAAGGACGGCTTCCACCTGAAGCAACTGCTTAGGTCCTAGATCTAAACATGTAGGGCGGAGGAAGCCCTCATGAAACCAGGGAAGCCCAAGCACAGGGATGTGCTCACAACTTTAAAAACAACAGTAAAATGCAGCATTTCCACACTAAAGTTTTGTTAAAAGGCAGTAGCAGAGCAAGCCCAGTTATTCCTGCAAATGTGCACTGTGACTGTATCAACCTTCAATGGGTTGAAGTTACAGGAAAATGTTCCCTCCCCCACCCCCAAATCCCTATTCCCATCACAAAACAGCAGAGTCATGGGCCAGGAACTGTCATTTTAGCCTTTCTCTGAAGACCTTCCCTCTGGCTCCTGACAGAGTTTGGAGATCACCCTTTGGACCCGTTTTTCAGAGGGAATGAACACCATCAGCCTGTGAGCTAACTTGGCCTAAACATCACCCTTGAGACTCAGAACCTGGCTTCAGAAGAGTGGGAAGGGCAGAAGACAAGGAGAGAACAGAGACAGGGCAGGAACCCTCTCTGGCTGATTACTGTTATTGGAGTACCAGGTCAGGGGAAAGAAGTCTTCAATAGCCGATAGCCAAGAGAAGAAGTGGGGCTTCCCTGGTGGCGCAGTGGTTGAGAGTCTGTCTGCTAATGCAGGGGACACGAGTTCGAGCCCTGGTCCGGGAGGATCCCACATGCCGTGGAGCAACTAGGCCCGTGAGCCACAACTACTGAGCCTGCGCGTCTGGAGCCTGTGCTCCGCAACAAGAGAGGCCGCGATAGTGAGAGACCCGCGCACCGCGATGAAGAGTGGCCCCCGCTCACCACAACTAGAGAAAGCCCTCACACAGAAACGAAGACCCAACACAGCCAAAAATAAATTAATTAATTAATAAACTCCTACCCCCAACATCTTCTTTTAAAAAAAAAAAAGTGGAGAGCCGGCCACCTTCTGAGAGTCGCTGTCACCAAGGAAGGGTGAGCAGGGGCCCCTGACCTTCCCCACAGACACTGCCTGTCGCCCCTTTCTGAGCTCCCCACTCCAACCTCTCCCGTTCAACCCTCCCTCCAGCTGGCATACACACTCCACAGTCAGAGAGGTTGATGCCATCCGGAGTGAACTCTAAAGGTAACCAATAAGGCTTAAGAAAAACAAATCCCAGTGATCTGTTTGGAGGATATCTGCTGGAGAAATAAAAAGACAACGTTTTGAGTAGCATCTCCAGCACTGATGGTTGTGCGTGGTGCAAGTGAAACAAAACTTCAGTCCTGAGCTTCTCTACTGGGGAAAACAGTAAGGAAACGTCTATCTCGCCTTTGTTTGCAGGGAATTTCAGAAGCATTCCCCTCTGCTGTTTTCATTCTGTGCTCTTAGCCAAACGCAAATCCTGAACCACACACTGGAGGTCGCTGTTCGTTACACTCCAACCTCATCTCGGAGTCGGGCGGGGGAAGGCCTCACGGCCTCTCCTCTCCACCGTAGGGGGAGCAACTTGCAGGCTGCGGCGGCAGGGAAATCTGCTTGGTCACACCCAGGCCAGGTATGGCAGGATGCAGGGGCCTGCAAGTACGTTGCCCTTCGTTACACAGACAGAAGTAAAAAAGGGAAAAAAGCAAATTACCCAAGGTGCTTCAAATTAATTTGAATTTGGTTGTGAAGTACTGCATACTTGGTGACCTTTAAATACTTGCCCTATTCCCGCACCTTCCCTTCCTCAACTACCCAATGGAATCACTTCTTTCCAAGTGACCCATCATGTACAAGAAGAAGGACCTAAATAAAAGCCAAGGTTTAAACAGATCATACCTGCAGTGAGCCACCACTACTGACGCCACCGGCTTGGTATCCTTCCCAGCTGGTTCTGTGTCCAGAATATAAAACGGGTAAGAAATAAAATGACAAGACAACAAAGCAGATAACGCTGTAGGCAATGACAGCTTCTCTTGATGCTGAGATTTCTAGAACTGCTACTCAAAGAGTGATACTATTCTAATCGAAGGCCATCACCCATGAACCAGAGTGCAGGCTGGCTGACTCCCATTATTCCTTTCCTAATTCTCCTATTTATGTTCACCTGTCCCTTCTTTAGTCCTGACTTTGTAAGCTGCAATTCATCCCACACAGACCAATCCCAAAGGCGATATAGAGGCCGGAGTTGACATAAAAATCAGCGGCGTTATTGTTTCCAGGCAAGTCATGAAGCATTTCTTTATTGTTTGCTGCATTTCCACTTCTGTCCTTTATTCTAGATCCAAAGTAAAATCTAGATGGTGACCCAGAGTCGTTACACAGGCAGACACTGCTACAAGACAATGTATAATTCAGCGTTAAGATTGTAGCACAGGCTCCAACTCTCAGAGAAATTCCTAAAAGATATAGCCCAAAGCACTGATGTAGACGGCAAAGATCTCTTGGTGAAGAGTGGGGCTTAGACCCTTCTGCCTGCAGGCTGCGAGCAGAGGTGGGAGCACATGGGGCTGGGGAGTAGCACAGCAGGGCCAGAGAAGTAAACAGGAGCATGGCTTTCCTGAGGAGGCGGGCCGCCTGCAGCCCAGCTGGCGCTCTTGTCCCAGGCTGAGGTGCCGTAGCTGAGTTGGAGGGGAAGAAGGGAACCACTAACAGTGCCAGAGCAGGAGGGGCATGACATGTATCATGATGGGCAGTCTGGCTGTACACTTTTTTTCTGTATCGTGGTAAACTATCCACAACATAACATTTACCATTTTCATCATTTTTAAGTGTACAATTCAGTGCCATTAGTATATCCACATTGTTGTGCAACCATCACCACTATCCATCTCCAGGACTTTTTTTTATCATCTCAAACAGAAACTCTGTACCTGTTAAACAATAACTCCCCATCCCCTCCTCCCTCAGCCCCTGATAACCTGTAATCTACTTTCTCTATGACCTCACCCAATCTAGGTATCACATACAAGTGGAATCATACAATATTTGTCCTTTTGTGTCTGGCTTATTTCATGTTGTGTAATGTCTCCAAGGCACATCCATGTTACAGTACGTGTCAGAACCTCATTCCCTTTTAAGGCTGAATAATATTCCATTGTACGTATATACTATATTGTGTTTATCCATTCATCTGTCGATGGATATCTGGGTTGTTTCCACTTTTTTGCCTGTTGTGAGTAATGCTACTATGAACATTGGTCTACAAGTATCTGTTTAGGTCCCTGATTTCAATTCTTTGGGGGTATATACCTAGGATTGGAATTGCTGGATCAATCTGGTAATTCTGTGTTTAACTTTTCTTTTCTTTTCTTTTTTTTTTTTTGCGGTACGCGGGCCTCTCACTGTTGTGGCCTCTCCCGTTGCGGAGCACAGGCTCCGGACGCGCAGGCTCAGCGGCCACGGCTCACGGGCCCAGCCGCTCCGCGGCACATGGGATCTTCCCAGACCGGGGCACGAACCCATGTCCCCTGCATCGGCAGGCAGACTCCCAACCACTGAGCCACCAGGGAAGCCCTGTTTAACTTTTTTTTTTTTTTTTTTTTTTTTATGCGTTACGCGGGCCTCTCACTGCTGTGGCCTCTCCCGTTGCGGAGGACAGGCTCCGGACGCGCAGGCCCAGCGGCCATGGCCCACGGGCCCAGCCGCTCCGCGGCATGCGGGATCCCCCCAGACCGGGGCACGAACCCGCGTCCCCCGCATCGGCAGGCGGACCCCCAACCACTGCGCCACCAGGGAAGCCCCTGTTTAACTTTTTAAAGAACTACCCAACTGGTTTCCACAGCAGCTACACCACTTTATATTCCTACCAGCAAAGCACAAGGATTCCAATTTCTCCACATCCTCACCAACACTTATAATTTTCTAGGCTTTTTTGATGATGGCCATTCTAATGGGTGTAAAGTGGTATCTAATTGTGGTTTTGATTTGCATCTTCCTAATGGTTAGTGACGCTGCACATCTTTTCATGTGCCTGTTGGCCATTTGTATATCTTCTCTGGCGAAATGTCTATTCAAGTCCTTTGCTCATTTTTGAATGACTGTACACTTTAGAGCAGCGGTCCCCAACGTTTTTGGCACAAGGGACCGGTTTCGTGGAAGACAATTTTTCTGCAGGATGGGCCACTGGGGGGATAGTTCAAGTGGTAATGAGACTGATGGTTCAGGTGGTAATGCCAGCGATGGGGGAGCGGCAGATGAAGCTTCGCTCGCTCCCCCGCCACTCACCTCTTGCTGTGCAGCCCAGTTCCTAACAGGCTGGTACCTAACAGACCAGTACCGGTCCACGGCCCAGGGGCTGGGGACCCCAGCTTTAGAGGAAGTATGATGTTTTGGTTCTGGCTTGGCCACTTCCCACCCGTCCGACCCTGAACTGGTTACATAATTTCTCGGTGCCTCCATTCCTTCATTGGTACGGTAGAAAAAATAGTATTTACCCTATTCGATTGTATGAGGATTGAGTGAGTTCATATCTGTTAAGCAGTATGCATAGTGCCATAGCAGACACGCAGTGTTAGATTTAGGACTACATGAGGTGGCTGGGAGAGGAGAGAGACCGAGTATGGGGGGAGCAGTCGGGAGACAGTGTCCTGCCACCAGGGTTGGTGGGAATGGCCTCACTCATGTCCTGGTCCAGCCTCTTTATATAACAGGAGAGGAAAGATACAAAAAGTGAAGCCCAAGAGCCCGGTGGCAGGAGGGGCCCTTGAGACCCCCTCTCCAGAGCCCAAGTCCAGGACTCTTTCTACCACACTTTCCCTCTCTGCCTTCGTTTCAGCCTGTAGCATTTGTTCATGTCTTCATGGGAAATGACTGAACATCTTCAGAACCACCTGAAGCTCTTCTTACTGGCATCACAAGCTTTCATCCATAGGCCTGCAAAAGCTGTCAGTTCTGAGGCTGGGACAGCAAGCTGGTGCGGGCCAAAGGCAGTGTTGCCTCCAGAATTCCATTTTGGAGAAAAGGAACCCTGGCCTCTCTCAGTGTTCGGGGCGCTCCAGCTTTCAGACGGCATCACAGTCCTAGATGACCTGTTCCCACCTTTCCCCCTTACCTCCTACACGCGTGGGAAGCCAGTTAGAGTAGAAGGCTAGGGCCCACGGGACCTGCACGCAGGGCCCAGGAGTGCAGGCAGCTTCACCCACATCAGACGGTGGTCTTTCTGACCAGAACCCTGCTTAACTTTGTGTAACTCTGATTACTCTGTGCCTGCCAACAAGGATGAAAAGGCTAACTGCCTCCCAGCTCCCACAGTGGCACGGGACAGAAATCGGTGGATAAATGACCAGAAAATGAGCTGAGGCCGCGTGGTCTGCAGAAGGTTTTCACAGCACCTCAGACACAGAACACCTGACGTTACTGATGCGTCAGTATGGCCTCATCTCACAGTGCCCAAAGCTGAAGTTCATTTTCAATTTCCTAAACTGTCCCACCTCCAGCAGCGGAATCTGTTCATTTCAGCTTAGGTCAACCCAGCCACCCCGCATCTCTATCTTAGACCTGGAGAATGTGCCTTCTCCCGTCCGTTGCCCTAAACAACACAGCACCATGCATGTCAACTCTGATGAAGCCGCACGGCCCCCCTTTGCACAGTCTGCTTTCTGATGATTCACATCAAATTTCCTGTTTGTCTTCTTTTATAGAAGCCTGGCTCCTGGTGTTTTCACCCATCTTCTCGTGGTGCATCCGGCCCGAGAAAACTTACCGCACTTGTCAGTTTAGCAGCTGTACTCCTCCGCTGACGCCACCCCAGGCAGAAGAAGACAGTTTCACATTTTAAAATGTTTTGATTATTTCTTCTTATACTTTTCCTCTCTTTTTCTAGGATTAGTAATAGTGGGATTTTACAACCCCAGAGTCCTAAATACATCTGAAATAGCCTGTCCAAGAGCAAGAAGCATGAACAGGCCCATCACAAGGCCTCCCCAAGGCAGGAGGACGAGGCCAAGGGAACTGCAGCACGAAGGATGGCCCCCCAGGCCCTACACAGCCATTTGGAGGATCAAGTCAGGGCTTTGGAGGTTGTCCAGTACAACACGGATTATTGACTCTGCCCACAGAAGGCAGCTGTGGTATAGATGGGTGGTCTTCAAACCGTGCTCCCCAGAGGTGCCGAGACAGAGACAGAACAGGTGGAGAACAAAGGAGAGACAGGCACTGGGCCTTCTTCCCTTCAAACAGAGCAGCTCTGAATTTCTATGCTTCATACACGCTTTTCCTTAGAAGAAGAGCATCTGTGGCCCCAAACATGCAAACCCACTAGTAAACTAGAAAGGGCTTTGTCCTGGAAGGCAGGTCCTGGGTCCAACCTAGCTCCGTGGCCTTTGGCAAAACACTAAGCTTGAAGTCTCCCTGCCACATCTGAAACTGAAAGCTTTAGGCTAGGAGGTTGTCAAGGCCTTTGACAAAGTTTGATGATCTCCTCTTGAATGTTATTTGTAACCTTTAGATGGCCATGTCAGTTCCAAGTCAGAAGGACTCAGGACCAAATTCCAGCTCTGCCACTGGCAGCTCTGTTACCTAAGGCAGGACCCTCCTCCTACCTGAATTTCAGATCACCCTCCCCTGTGACCACAAATAAAGACCTTGCAAGGTTATTGTGAGGATTAAAAATAATATCTAGAATTTTTCTCAGTTCAAAGTAGTTGTTAAATAAAGGGTAGCTATGACCTGTCATGATTCTTATACATTTCCCTTAACTCCTTAGTGCCAGCAACTTGCCCTCTGGGTATCTGAATGAAAGTTCACCAAGATGTTCATACAAGGATATTCATAGCAGCAAAATTCATAATACCAAAAAAAAAAAAGAAGTTGGGGGAGGGAGGACATATAGAATGTGCCCATCAATCAGAAACTGAATAAATAAGGCACAAATTAGGCCTTTCTGTATATTTGTATTTTGTGACCATGGATAGGTTTGTTCATTGATCTGTTTTATCAAAAGTGAGATTATAGCCTAACCTTTTGTTTATCTCTTCATACTTCTCTATATTAAAGGTAAGTTCAATAAATGTTATTTTAATGCAAAATTTTCTATATTCTATATATATTTGGTAAGTAAAGAAATTTTGACTGTAAAGAGGCTGAAGAGGCAGGTGATGATGTGTCACTTTCAGAGGGTAAAGGAATCCTGGGGTGTCCTTCAGGCCAGCTATCAACAAAGATCAGCCTCTTCAGATGGATTTTCTCTGGCAAATCTTTTTTTCTGGACCACATCTGTTCCACCTGATGAATTACTTGGTCCTTCCTGGGATCTTCTCCAAGTGAAATAACCCTCTGACCCTTGTTTTTATTTTTCTCTGTTTTACAGCAGAGAAACTAGGAGAAAGGGGAGTTTACAGTTCTCACCAGGGCTCAAAACATTTAACCAAAAGCTCCTCTGCACATCATCAGGGCTCTCCAAGGACAGACTCAGCTTCTCCATTTTCAATGTAGCTTTCTCAGCAGTTGGGTTGGAGAGTGAAGAGGCTTCCCATTCCCAAGCAGATAATCTATTCCACTTAAAGAAAAAAAGGGCTGCTCTCCTTACAGATAAAGCTCAGATCTTTGAGGTGTCTCGGTTTTATTCTTAAGATTTCTTTTCCTAACTGACTTTAAAATAAAATGTTCATTTTTCAGGTATTCAGCTCAGTGCTAAACAAATATTCCCACCTTACAAATTAAACGCTGTAGCCAATACGAGATGAAAGGTGCAGGATTTCTGGCCTAGAAAATAAATTTGCAAGTAGGATTGTTTGGTCCCTTTCTCATCTGTGAACATCCCACACACACATGTTGAATGTCACACTACTTCCTCTGGCTTCAGGGCCCCATTACAACATCCTGTCACACCTGACTTCTTCTGAAGTGTGTGGAGCTCTACACAACCTTTCCATCTCCTTCCCCACACACCCTTCTACCACCCTACTCCGCTATCCTCATACAAACTTGAATTTTCTCCCTCCTCTTGTAAATATCAGAAGGAAAGTAGCTGATTCACTAATTTAGCTTATAGTGTGAATGACTGGTGGCCTGATAATTTTCTCAGGGAAAGTGCAGTTTTCATCAGAGGCATTTAATGCAAATCTTTACCCTGCTGAGATTATAAATCCTCCACATTTTCTTTCCTCCATTCCTAACCCAGCCCAGAATTGGATGTTGGTCCACAATCCTATTGCGGGAGGGGTCCTCAGGGCTCATAAGATCTCAGCTCATCAAGAAAAAAGCAGTTTCTTTCCTGGTAGACTGTTCTCCTGTGGTCCCAACTCCTTCCTATTTGGGTATCACAGTCTTCCCTTCCCTTCCTCCATTTTTTCCCCATGGCCCAGATCACAGGGGACTCTACTCTTACAACCAGGTCTCCTAGATGCCAGCCTTCCATGCCCAGACACTCATCCCCAGGCTTGGGGAGCACTGCATAGAGAAAAGTAACTAGGATCTAGGCTAAGGGTCCCATTCATGAAATCATGATCACTGCCTGTTCAAGAGCCCCTGAGATGTCTTGAGTGTGCTTTCAGGAAGCACTTATTTTTCTCCTACCTTCTGCCACTCTCTACCCTCAAAGATTCCCCCTGCAAGGACCACTGCCTCCTGGCTGTCCTGTAGCTCCTCTACTTACCTTGTTGTGTTTCTCTGAATCACAGTCTTTTTCTGAATCACAGTCTAGGGGTGAGGTCTGTTTCCCACCATTTTTAAAAAGACCTTTTGTAAGCCAAAATATGAGACAGTTGGGCCTCCTCAGTGGCTTGGAGCTGCCAATGGGACCACTTTTTCATTTGAGTACAATTTGTACTTTATTACCGTTCCCCTTCCCTTTGGAAGCCGGCACAAATCCTCCAGACCAGGAGATATTGTGGAATGCTGGCTACACAAAATATCACAAAAACAAACATAAGCTGAGTGTATTGCTTACCGCAGGAAAGGAGAGCACTTTTCCTCAGAGTCTTAGTAGCATCTCTGAGCAGGAAGACCTAAGGAGATACATTTACTGGGATTTTGAAGTCTGGCTTAAGACAGGTGTTTCAAAGTAGGGGTATGGTCAAGACTGAGGAAGGATCATGATACAATTTAGGATTGGTGGACAGAACAAAGCAAGGATTTTGAGGCAAGAGACTCAAAGAGTCTTAGGGTATAAACTGTCATGGGATGCTTTTTTTAATTAAAGAACAGATAGGTCTTGCAGGAAGTTCCTACAATGATCAATAAAGTTATCTGTTCTTTTATCTCCCTGGCCAAGCGTTTCCTAGAAGAATCAAGTTATACGTTGAAGACAGTGGAAGAGTCACGTGTGAAGAGGAAGCTGAGTAGGAGGTTTGATCCTCGATAGTAGTAAGCGGCAATAGTGCTGTCCTCAATCATCTCCCTCCATTTCCATCCCATACAGCCATCCCCACCCTTCCTTTCAGAATCTGCAGACCTAGAAGTTTCAGTCCATCTTCTTCTCTCATAGTGATTCCTTCCTCATCCACGTCACCATCTGGCAAGGTAAAGGATTCCTATTTTCATGCCTAGCTCAGCCACACACTGTCTCTCCTCGAAGCTCATCCAGAGCTCCCGCAAAGAGAATTCCTTCCAGTCTTCTGGGCAGGCCCCGACAGGCCTGAATTCACACACGATAGGTATGCACCAGTGACGCTTGCTCTCATGGACACTTGAAGATTTTGTATAAGAGGCAGAATGTAAAACGTGGGCATCTAAAATGACACCAAGTTTGAAAGTACCACAGAAAAGTATCCACATTAATTACTTTGATTACTGAAGGAAATGGGACACAGATGGCTACGTGTCCGCCAACATTTTACTCCCCCCTTTCACAGTACAGAGTTATCACTGAATATTGGCTGCCCAGCCAGGGACCACATTTCCCAGCTTTTGTTTGCCTCTAAGTGTGGCCATGTGACTGGTTCTCACTAAAGAATATAAGCAGAAACAACTTCTGTCCTTCTAGGTCAAGGCTTTAAGAAGTGGGTGTACCTTTTTCACATCCTCCTTACCCTTCTGCCAGATTGATGTGGATAATGCTAAGGCCCAGGGGATATCGGGATATAAAAGAGCCCTGGGTCTCAGGATCATCAAATGGAGGAAAGACACCTGCCATGCCGGAAGTGACGGAGAAATAAATTCCTATTATGTTAACCATGAAAAAGGTTTGGTCTACTTGTTACAGCAGCTAATTCAGGAAGTAAAATGACAATAATACTCCCATAAGGAGTCAGGAGAAAATGATCTCCATTTTAATTGTTTTGAATTAAAAAACCACACCACAGTGAAGAAAATCAGGTTCAAGCTGTAGGTGGCCTTAATGGGACAAATTAATCTGGCTTTTGGCATATTAATAAAGTGGCAGGTATTTACATAACGTATTATTAGCTGACCATCCTTTGAGAACCAGTTTGCTTCTTGACAAAGGTTTTAGCAGCTCTGAATAGGCTGTTAGTTCTCATTGTTTCCCTGCTCATAGTAATAAACTGAGATTATTATAATTTATGTACTTCAGATGGAATGAAAGATAGAGCCAAAGTCACATTTGAGCCATTCTCAATACCTAGGCCATTCTTCTGGAGCTAAACTTGCTGCAGAATCAGGAGAACAGGGACTTCCCTAGTGGCATGGTGGTTAAGAATCCACCTGTCAATGAAGGGGACATGGGTTCGAGCCCTGGTCCGGGAAGATCCCACATGCTGTGGAGCAACTAAGCCCATGCACCACAACTACTGAGCCTGTGCTCTAGAGCCTGCGAGCCACAACTACTGAGCCTGCGTGCCGCAACTGCTGAAGCCCACGTGCCTAGAGCTGGTGCTCTGCAACAAGAGAAGCCACCGCAATGAGAAGCCCATGCAACGCAACAAAGGGTAGCCCCCACTCACCGCAACTAGAGAAAGCTCGCGTGCAGCAACTAAGCCCCAAGGCAGCCAAAAAAAAAAAAAAATCAGGCAAATAATCTCTCCCAGCGCCCCTCTTAATACCCTCTTGACTGGAAGAAAGAATGCCCTTGCCACAAAGGAGCCCTCACTTCTGGGGACTGTCCTGCAATTTTGCCTCCCTAAGTGTGGGTGTTTAACCTCAGTCAAAGAAAAAAATAGAACATGCCTACAGGATAGGCGAGAGCCCTCTTCTCCCTATCTTCCTATCATATTCTAGAGGAGGATGTAACATTAATCAAGGAACAACATCCATGCTAGGTTGCCTGGGACCACACGTCTACAAGGACTTAGCCATTCTGGTTCCCAGCCCAAGAACAGGGCGCTGAGCGGCGCCCTGTCTAATTCTGACGCTACCCTGCACCCATATGATGATGGTAAAGCATTTGATCCCACCAATTCTCTATAAAATAAGGTTGATAAAATTGGCCAATCTCATGGGGGAGATGTAGTTAAGAGATAGTAAATGATTACAGATAACAGCAGTGAGGGAAATACACAGTACCAAATATAAACACTACAGACATGCTATGAGCCTCGATGCTGGGACGGCTCTTTCTATCACAAGGTAAAAAGAGTCCAGTGGATTAAAAAAAATCTTTAAAAAACACTTCCCTTTCTCAGTAAAACTTTTATAATGGAAAAAAAAAATGTAGCATTTGTCTCATCCATCCTGAGGGCAAAAGAATTCTACAGGCAAATAATGTCATTAGAAGAAGCTGTCCAGCTCACACTTGTTCACTCATTAGTAAGAGTGTGCAAGCTCTCTAGCAAACAGGTTTTGTGACATTTTCAGGTGAGGAGGTCACGTGCAGCACATTCCCAAGTGTGAGCCTGGATTTGGTGGAGTTATGTGTGGGCAAGGCCCACATGAAAGCAATGCAGGTGGTTTTTTGAGTTTTAGGTGGGAGTGAAGAGAGAAGCTGGCTTCAGAGACTGGAGGGCTTGGAAACCTGACAGATTCAGCGCTAGGTGCTATTTTTAGATCGTAGTTCTTCAGCCTTATTGACATGATAAATGCCAAGTAAAATAAGACTCTAAAGAAAGGCCCCTTATTTAACCACTAAATGCAGCAGAGAATAAGCTCTTCTCCTTAATGGGCACCTTTACTCAGTTGGTTATACCTCTTAATTTCTGGGTAGAAGTTCACATTTCAGTACTTGAGGAGTGGAGGGAATGTCTTAGGATTTTATTATTTTTCATAACATGAGATTCTAAAATAAATAGATCTAAATTTGGTTTGGGTTCAAGTGTACTTTTTGTCTTAAAGTTTCCCAATGGAAATACCATTGAAATTTAGACCACCTGAGGGTTTATGAAATCAGAGATAAGTGTCGTCTTGACTAGGCTTTGTGGTATTGTCCCCTCACCTCCGGAGCTGGGACCTGCTCCCCTCACCTCCAGAGCTGAGGTGAAGGACAGCCCAAGCACACCTTCTGTACACCTGTCTGCTCTCCAGGAGCAGCAGCCACAGAAGAAAAAGTGGCTGTCCTTGTGGTATGTTTCAATTTGAGGAAAAGATACCCACTGAAGTGAAGTCAAATAAAAGAGATTTCTTATGGGAATACTTGAAAAATAAAAAAGAAGTGGAGGGCTTCCCTGGTGGCGCAGTGGTTGAGAGTCTGCCTGCCGATGCAGGGGACGCGGGTTCGTGCCCTGGTCCGGGAAGATCCCACATGCCACAGAGCGGCTGGGCCCGTGAGCCATGGCCGCTGGGCCTGCGTGTCTGGAGCCTGTGCTCCGCAACGGGAGAGGCCACAACAGTGAGACGCCTGCATACCGCAAAAAAAAAAAAAAAAAAAAAGAAGTGGAGTTCCAAGGCCATCTGAGAACAGGGGCTATAATAGAGCTAGGTCGCGGACGTGCTGAGGTGTGGTCCTGCCTTCAAGGACACTCAGTGGACTCCAGAGGGAAGAATGAATGGATCTTCACTCCAAAAAGTTCCAAGATCTGCTAAAACTTGTGTCAGATGATGCCATCCCTCTGCTCAAAATGCTCCAGTGACTCCCCATCTCACTCAGAGTGAAGACAAAGTTACTACTGCGACCACGGACCCAATATGATTCTCATGCCCTCCCTCACCCACTGCTTCCCCCTCAGTCACTCTGCTGGAGCCATGCTGCCCCCCTTGTGATTTTCCACACCCCAGGAACACTCCTGCCTCAGGGATCTTGCACTTGCTATTCCCTCTGCTTGGAACGCTCATCCCCTGTTACCTGCTATCACTTCTTTTAGGTCTCTGCTCACATGTCATCTTCTCAGTGAGGCCTCCCCTGACCCTGATACTTCCTGTCCAATGTACCTGCATTCTTTTAAAATTTGGGGGTTATGAAAAATTTTAAGCATTCTCAAAAATAGTATAATGAACCCCCATCTATCCATCATCAATCAGATGTCTAAATGTTACCGATCCTATTTCATCTATTCTTCCTCCTTATTTTCCCTGCATTGCTTCTAAACTTCCCCAGCACTTGTCACTAATGTAAAAATTTCTTCTTTCCTTGGTTATTTTATGTCTCCCCGACGTGAATGTCAGCTCCACAGGGGCTGGGATGTTTGTCTGCTTTGTTCCCTGCTGGATCACCAGCGTCTGCCAGAGTGCCTGATGCATAGTGGGTGCTCATTCATTATGGCCGACTGGAGCAATGAAGCAGGTACACCACAGTGCCTCCTGGTTTCTTCCCTGCACCCTCCCCACCATCGGACCTGCACAGCCACGAATTCCCCAGGCACCCCTACTCTGACTCCACCCAGTGGCTGTCAGCCACAGCAGCCACCTGTCCCCCTCCCAGATCCTCAATAGTTCCCAGGTCACATTCCCAAGAGGCAAAACCAGACTGGCCGAGCTCTCTGTGTGCCATGTCACAGCATTCTGGCAAGTCTATGAATTAACTTTCCCAGGGTCCTCTGGTCCCTGATGGTCATGTGACCCAAAAGTGGGTACCCAAGAGGGGTCCTAGGTGGGGCATTTGCCTTAGAAAAAGGTATGAGTGAATGACATCCCTCTTCCACATGTAATTTGTTAGCCAATGTGATGAGATTAGGCTATGTTTCTCTTTTTTTTTTTTTTTTTTCCCTGTACACGGGCCTCTCACTGTTGTGGCCTCTCCCGTTGCAGAGCACAGGCTCCGGACGCGCAGGCTCAGCGGCCATGGCTCACGGGCCCAGCCGCTCCGCGGCATGTGGGATCTTCCCAGACCGGGGCACGAACCCGTGTCCCCTGCATCGGCAGGAGGACCCTCAACCGCTGCGCCACCAGGGAAGCTCTCTTTTCTTTTTTTTCAATAGAACTTTATTGGAGTATAATTGCTTCACAATACCGTGTTAGTTTCTGTTGCACAACAAAGCGAATCAGCCATATTCATACACATGTCCCCATATCCCCTCCCTCTGGAGCCTCCCATCCTCCCTATCTCACCCCTCTAGATCATTGCAAAGCACCTATCTCCCTGTGCTCTGCTGCTGCTTGCCACCAGCCAACTATTTTACATTTGGTAGTGTATATATGTCGATGCTACTCTCACTTCACCCCAGCTTCGCCCTCCCACCCTGTGTCCTCAAGTCCATTCTCTATGTCTACCTCTTTATTCCTGCCTTGCAACTAGGTTCATCAGTACCTTTTTTTTTTTTTTAGATTCTATATATATGCGTTAGCATATGCTATTTGTTCTTCTCTTTCTGACTTACTTCCCTCTGTATGACAGACTCTAGGTCCATCCACCTCACTACAAATAACTCAGTTTCGTTTCCTTTTATGGCTGAGTAATATACCATTGTATATATGTGGCACATCTTCTCTATCCATTCATCTGTCGATGGACATTTAGGTTGCTTCCATGTCCTGGCTATTGTAAACAGTGCTGCAATGAACACTGTGGTACATGTCTCTTTTTGAATTATGGTTTTCTCAGGGTCTATGCCCAGTAGTGGGATTGCTGGGTTATATGGCAGTTCTATTTTTAGTTTTTTAACGAACCTCCATACTGTTCCCCATAGTGGCTGTATCAATTTACATTCCCACCAACAGTGCAAGAGGGTTCCCTATTCTCCACACCCACTACAGCATTTATTGTTTCCAGCTTTTTTGATAATGGCCATTCTGACTGGCATGAGGTGATACCTCATTGTAGTTTTGATTTGCAATTCTCTAGTAATTAGTGATGTTGAGCATCTTTTCATGTGCCTCTTGGACATCTGTATGTCTTCCTTGGTGAAATGTCTATTTAGGTCTTCCGCCCATTTTTTAACTGGATTGTTTGTTTTTTTGATATTGAGCTCCATGAGCTGTTTGTATATTTTGGAGATTAATCTTTTGTCTCTTGTTTCATTTGCAAATATTTTCTCCCATTCTGAGGGTTGTCTTTTTGTCTTGTTTATGGTTTCCTTTGCTGTGCAAAAGCTTTTAAGTTTAATTAAGTCCCATTTGTTTATTTTTGTTTTTATTTCCATTACTGTAGGAGGTGGATCAAAGAGATCTTGCTGTGGTTTATGTCAAAGAGGGTTTTTCCTATGTTTTCCTCTAAGAGGTTTTTATAGTGTTGGGTCTTACATTTAAGTCTTTAATCCATTTGGAGTTTATTTTTGTGTATGGTGTTAGGGAGTGTTCTAATTTCATTTTTTTACATGTAGCTGTCCAGTTTTCACAGCACCACTTATTAAATAGGCGGTCTTTTCTCCATTGTATGTTCTTTCCTCCTTTGTCATAGATTAGTTGACCACAGGTGTGTGGGTTTATCTCTGGGCCTTCAATCCTGTTCCATTGATCTATATTTCTGGTTTTGTGCCAGTACCATACTGTCTTGATTACTGTAGCTTTGTGGTATAGTCTGAAGTCGGGGAGCCTCATTCCTCCAACTCTGTTTTTCTTTCTCCAGATTGCTTTAGCTATTAGGGGTCTTCTGTGTTTCCATACAAACTGTAAGATTTTTTGTTCTATTTCTGTGAAGAATGCCATTGGTAGTTTGATAGGGATTGCATTCAATCTGAGATTGCTTTGGGTAGTATAGTCATTTTCACAATATTGATTCTTCCAATCCAAGAACATGGTATATTTCTCCATCTGTTTATGTCATTATTGATTTCTTTCATCAGTGTTTTATAGTTTTCTGAGTACACGTCTTTCTCCTCCTTAGGCAGTTTTATTCCTAGGTATTTTATTCTTTTTGTTGCAATGGTAAATGGGAGTGTTTCCTTAATTTCTCTTTCTGATTTTTTGTTGTTGGTGTACAGGAATGCCAGAGATTTCTGTGCATTCATTTTGTATCCTGCAACCTTACCAAATTCATTGATTAGTTCTAGTAGTTTTCTGGTGGCATCTTTAGAATTTTCTATGTATAGTATCATGTCATCGGCAAATAGTGACAGTTTTACTTCTTCTTTTCCAATTTGTATTCCTTTTATTTCTTTTTCTTCTCTGATTGCTGTGGCTAGGACTTCTAAAACTATGTTGAATAAGAGTGGTGAGAGTGGACATCCTTGTCTTGTTCCTGATCCTAGTGGAAATGGTTTCAGTTTTTCACCATTGAGTATGATGCTTGCTGTGGGTTTGTCATATATGGCCTTTATTATGTTGAGGTAGGTTCCCTCTATGCCCATTTTCTGGAGAGTTTTTATCATAAATAGGTGTTGAATTTTGTCAAAAGCTTTTTCTGCATCTATTGAGATGATCATATGGTTTCTATTCTTCAGTTTGTTACTATGGTGTATCACATTGATTGATTTGCATATATTGAAGAATACTGCATCCTTAGGATAAATCCCACTTGATCATGGTGTATGATCCTTTTAATGTGCTATTGGATTCTGTTTGCTAGTATTTTGTTCAGGATTTTTGTATCTATGCTCATCAGTGATACTGGTCTATAATTTTCTTTTTCTGTGATATCTTTTACTGGTTGTGGTAACAGGGTGATGGTGGTTTCGTAGAATGAATTTGGGAGTGTTTCTCCCTCCACAATTTTTTGGAAGAGTTTGAGAAAGATGGGTGTTAGCTCTTCTCTAAATGTTTGATAGAATTCACCTGTGAAGCCATCTGGTCCTGGACTTTTGTTTGTCGGAAGATTTTTAATTATGGTTTCAATTTCATTATTTGTGATAGGTCTGTTTATATTTTCTAATTCTTCCTGGTTCAGTCTTGGAAAATTGTACCTTTCCAAGAATTTGTCCATTTCTTCATGGTTGTCCATTTTATTGGCTTACAGTTGTTTGTAGTAGTCTCTTATAATCCTTTGTATTTCTGCAGTGTCAGTTGTGATTTCTCCTTTTTCATTTCTAATTTTATTGATTTGCATCCTCTCCCTTTTTTTCTTGATGAGTCTGGTTAAGGGTTTATTAATTTTGTTTATCTTCTCAAAGAACCAGCTTCTAGTTTTATTGATCTTTGGTATTATTTTCTTCATTTCTATTTCATTTATTTCTGCTCTGTTCTCTATGATTTCTTTCCTTCTACTGACTTTGGGTTTTCTTTGTTCTTCTTTCTCTAGTTGTTTTAAGTGTAGGGTTACATTGTTTACTTGAGATTTTTCTTGTTTCTTGAGGTGAGACGGTACTGCTATAAACTTCCCTCTTACAACTGCTTTTGCTGCATCCCATAGGTTTTGGGTCGTCATGTTTTCATTGTCATTTGTCTCTATGTATATTTTTTATTTCTTCTTTGATTTCTCCAGTGAGCTCTTTGTTATTTAGTAGCACACTGTTTAGCTTCCAGGTATTTTTGTTTTTTACAGTTTTTTTCCTGTAGTTGATTTCCAATCTCATAGCATTGTGGTCAGAAAAGATGCTTGATAGGATTTCAATTCTGTTAAATTTTCCGAGGCTTGATTTGTGACCCACGATGTGATCTATCCTGCAGAATGTTCCATGTGCACTTGAGAAGAAAGTGTATTCTGCACCTTTTGGATGGAATGTTCAAGGGTCTGAGAAAATATTTGAAGAGATTACAGTGAAAAACTTCCCTACCATGGGAAAGGGAATAGTCACCCACGTCCAGGAAGCACAGAGAGTCCCATACAGGATATACCCTAGGAAAACACACCAAGACACATATTAATCAAACTAACAAAAATTAAATTCAAAGAAAAAATATTAAAAGCAGCAAGGGAGAAACAAAAAATAACATACAAAGGAACCCCCATAATGTTATCCGCTGATTTTTCAGTGGAAACTCTGCAGGCCAGAAGGGAGTGGCAGGATATACTGAAAGTGATGAAAGAGAAAAACCTACAACCAAGATTACTCTACCCAGCAAGGATCTCATTCAGATTCGATGGAGAAGTCAAAAGCTTTTCAGACAAACAAAAGCTAAGAGAATTCAGCACCACCAAACCAGCTTTACAACAAATGCTAAAGAAACTTCTTTAAGTGGGAAACATAAGAGAAGAAACAGACCCACAAAAACAAACCCAAAACAATTAAGAAAATGGCAATAGGAACATACATATCGATAATAACCTTGAATGTTAATGGATTAAATGCCCCAATCAAAAGACATAGACTGGCTAAATGGATACAAAAACAAGACCCATATATATGCTGTCTACAACAGACCCACTTCAGACCCAGGGACACATATAGACTGAAAGTGACGGGATGGAAAAAGATATTCCATGCAAATGGAAATCAAAGGAAAGCTGGAGTAGCAATAAATAGACTTTAAAATAAAGAGATAAGGAGGGACACTACATAATGATCGAAGGATCAATCCAAGAAGTAGATATAACAACTATAAATGTTTATGTTTCTTTTCAAGTGGGGGGTAACTCTCCTGGGCAGCCTCTAATCATTCCAGCCATCGTCAGAGTTACTGTGCATCCCATAGAGAAGATATTTTTCACCAGGCCCCACCTGTGAGGAAGGAAAGGATGCAGAAAGAACAACTTGCCTCAGTTCAATAGCTTCCATCACTTTCAAGGCTGTCAACCAGCAAAGACTTCTGGGCGTCAGACACTCTCCAATTAGGCCATCAATAAAAGCCAGGGGGTGTTACCATCCATGATGACAAGTTAGGAAATGGGAAGACCGGAAATATGCTAGCGCCCCAGCAACTACAACTTGGATGGCTTGTCCAATGCTCCTTGCCCAGTGTTTCTAGTCTACCTGCCAAAGGTGTGTGGCTTCCTCCTTGGTCAACTCCTGTGTAAATCAATCACTGACCAGGCAAGGGCAGATCCAGAAGAAAACATCAGGGCTGTTGCATTCATTTCAGTGAAGACTTTATTTTCACCAGGACTGGGTGGCCCTGATAGCTCTGCTCCACCTGGCTGCCACTTGGGATGACTTCTGGGGCCACTTGGTTTTCAAAGTCATGTAATAACGTTGTAGAGACTCAGTAGCAGTGAGTCCCCATTCAGATTCAAAATTTTTAATTAACAGTATTTCCTCTACTGGATGTTGGATATGTTAGCAATGAGAATTGACTGGGACCTCACATGTGCATAGCCTTTTTCTAGACACTTTCAAGAGTAGAAGTGGTATTCACCTGGTACTATCTGGCACAGCCTTCCTGCAGTTAAAATACTGAAATACTTCCATACCACTTAGTAAATAGACAATGCCCCAAGCACCCCACTCTGAAGTTCCCAGCCATCTCAGCCCCTCCTCTCAGACCTCTGCACCGTGGTATGACCCAGGAACGAAAGGGTTAATGATGGCCCACAGGGACCACAGGCATCCACTGTGATGGCTCAGCACCGGTACTAGACCAGTTGTTAAATATTTTGACTACCAGCCCTCTCCCCTCCCCCCAACCCCAGTGTCTCACTTCTAAGTTAAAAACAACAACCACCGCCACCTCTCATTTTAGACATTTTTATCCTTGCTAATTTATAGAGAAGGATGCAGTGGGATTGGGATTGGGCCAAGTCTTAATCCCATACAGAGGCAAGACAGCCAGAAACAGAATTAATCATCTAAGTGGCGATGTTATAAGCATTTTCCTCCACTTTGGACATCTCTCCACCAGGATGACGTCCACAAGGACAGGAATTTTTGTCTGATTTGTACACCTCTGTATCCTAGCACCCAGAACTGTGCTGGGCACACAAAAAGCGCTCAATAAGTCAATACAGCTCTTGAATGAAGGCATGAATTCCCTGATCTGATGGCCCAGTTCTTGCCTAACTTGACAAATCTGGGAAACCCTAAAGCTTTTCAGGACTTCAGAGTTTTGATTTTTTTCTTCCAGAATTATTCAGTCTCTTCACACCTCGAGGCCCAGAGGAAGCGTGTCCACCATGCTTGCCATTGCCAAAGTCTCCACATCTGTGGCCATGTGTTTCTGGGTAGCCATCCTCTGTGATCTATAAGGCATTCCATTTTCTCCAAGAGACTTTGATTTTCATTTCCAGAAAATTAGCCTCACACGTGACATCATGTTGACCGATTCAGCAGAAGCTGCTCCAGGATCTCAGCCAACACAGGTCAGACAGAGAGAGGAGGGCAGCACCCTGCAGTCACGGCCCTGTGAGAGCCACACCGTTGTGGCTTTTTGTCTCAGGGTGCTCCTGGGGAGTGGAGGGGTGTCAAGGGTGCTCCCGGGGGAGTGGAGGGGTGTCAAGGACCAGGAGGAAGAGGCGCTGGCGGCAGAGGCTTCCGAGACTCGGAGCAACCAAGCTGACATTCTCCAGCCTCTGAAGAAAGCTGCTCTGGAGGGTGGAAAAGTACCGCATTTGATTCACCAAGGTGTCTCTCATCCCCTACCCACTGCTCAGCTGTGCTCCCCGGATGTGTGCTTTCGCTCAGCAAGTTCTCTGCAGGGTTTGAATGGAAAGGGTTGGTGAAGTCTCTGAAGGAAAACTTGAAATCTGTGACATTTGAGAATCAGCTGTCTTGACTGTTTACAAAACTGTAGAAGAAAGTGTCGCCCTCGGAACACACATCCCACAGGCAAATCCACACGTCCCTCTTGACATTAGTTTGGGGACCAATGTGGCTCCCACTGCAGATTCTCCAACGAGAGCCGCGCTCCACAGGGCCTGCGTTCTCAGATGGATTGTATCTGTCTACTTCAATCTAATCACAACACCCATGGCACGTCCTACCAGGAGTCACAATGATACTTTGCTTTTAACCCCCTTCATCCGTGCATTGCCATGCAGTTTTCAAACTTTAATGAATACCCTCTCTCAAAGTAGCGAGTGTCATTCTCCCTGTGTCAAGGTTTGAGGAACCGGGTCACCCACAGGCTGTGACCCACAGGCCACAGGCTGAGTCAAGACGAGAGGGAGAGTCCAAATTCCTGACCAACAACTGCCCGCACCACTGGCCTGACCCCATACCCATGGCCGGGCATTTCTTATTTGAAGCTGCTCACTTCAGCCCACACCTCCTCTGAGGTCTTATTCTCATTCCACAGCTAAAAAGGGTGTGGCAGCCCAGGAGGAGTGGAGAACAGGAGGGAGGGATGGTTGAACACACATAACTCAGCACCTGAGGACCTCAGATACGGTCAAGAAAGTGAGCCTGAGGTAGGAGTTTTCTCTCATGAACGTCAGACCACAAAGCCCCATCTCATTCCCCGAGCCTTCCAGAGGTCTCTCGCCATCTACGCTTGGTCCATGCCTCCCTAGAGCCTCAATTCTTACATCATTGCCTCAATCCTACGCCATCCCTTCTGGAAACACCTCCACTCCCTGCATTCCCTCTCCTGCTGATGGTCCTTTCTCTGAGGAGAACTTTGAAACGTGTCCCTTCCTGACCCCAGCGAAAGTTCTCACATACTCTCCATTTTCATTCTCAGCAATCGAGATGTTGAATGAAGGGACCCCCACTAATGTGGGACCCCTGATTTCCTTCCTTTCTCCCCATCCCCTGCTCCCACAGACAGCCACAGTGCTCTTCACCTCCTAACTCCATCTGGCCAAACTCTTCAACCCGCTCCAAGATGACCCTCTTATATTAATTACTCTAAGCGACTAAACTAAATTGTTCATGCTTTTCTTTCTGTCACCCTGCTTGTGACCAGCCCCTCCCTTTCTCCTCTTCCTTACATGCCTTGTCTCCTTCTGCAAACCCTCAGACCCAAACACCATTGCCCAGAAGGCCTGGTCCTACAGCTCACCTTCTGTATATGGAACCGATGGCGCTCTCTAGAAAAGGAAGCCAGGAGCTGATTCCATTAGGAACCAGCTCTCAGGGCATGGGAGATTACATCATGTAGGGGAGATACACGGATACCTGGGAAAGTGTCTTGATTAGAGGTGGGGTTGCCACATGTTGCAAACCTTTTTCTTTTCCCAGAAGAAGGAGATATGCAAGGAAGGGGAGTCCTGACAAGTTCTCCTTCATCAAGAGGCAGTGCAGTGCAGTGGCCAGGGGAATGGGCTATGGAGCCCGACTGCCTAAGAGCAAATCCTGGCTCCATACCGACCAGCTGTGAGACACACAGCTTTCTTCATCACTCGGTGCTTCATTTCACTCTTCTGTAAGCTAAAATCATGCCTCATCCCAGGATCATCATAGAAATAAATGACTTAAGGCATCTAAAGTTCCTAGAGCAGTGTCTAGTTCTTAATAATTGTTAGAAGCCAACATTTCTTTCTACAAACAGTTACTCAGTGCCAAACACTGTGCTAGGTTAGGAGCTGACCCTCCAGGAGTCTAGTGGGGGAGACAGACAAACAGATATTCACCATCACCATGGTCCTGGCATGATGGGGATGTGCACAGGGCACTATGAGTTTGCCTTTGTGTGAATCAGGAGACAACTGTAGCCCCAAAGGCACATGCTAAGCAGTGGAACTCGGGCTGGAACTCAGGAATTTATTTCCTCAGCCAGGTGACATCATGCAGTGAAAAACCTGCACACCTGTACATGGTGGAACTTTAGAATAGCATAACCCACCCTGGGGAGGAAAAGGAATGGGTCAGAGATGGGTTTGGAGAATTGATGGCTGAATTTATCCTGATTAGGGATTCATTCATCAAAATGGATGGGGGAATCCGAAGCAGGGTTCTAGGCAGAGAGAAGAGCATTAACAAAAGCAAAGAGGCAGGAAAGAGCACACTAAATGCAGGAAAATACAATTAATTGAGTACTACCTTAAGCATGTGGCAGAGGATGGCAGTTGGTATGTTAAGCAGGGGCCAAACAAGGCAGCAGCGGGCCCACCAGGTCTAGGGGAAGATGGCCGTAGGTTCAGCTCTTTACACTGATTCTGAGTTACCGACTTGAACCTGGTTTCCTCTTTCCTTCTGTTCTACTCTGGAGTAACAGGGGGTGTTGCTAACAGCTGTCACCCTGAGGGTCAGTGACCTAACAACAACTTTGGGCTGCCATACTTTCTGGTCATCAAGATTAGACTGGAACCCTGTGTCAAGAGGGAGTCTCTCTAATTTGTCAAGAATCGCTAAATGAAAGGTTAAATTATTTGTACCCTCTCTGCTCTACAACTTCCTCTGAAATCCCAGGGGGATCCTCATTTAAGTCACTTCAACAAAAGAAGAAATGGATACACTCTGAACGTAGAAATAATATTGCCAAGACATTGCACAGTTCCACTGAAAATGAAATACACCATTTCATGGCAATGTGGACATTCTCAACTATAACTTTGCTTTGGAGATTCAATTCCTATTTCACGTTTTATTAATCTAATGTCACGGACAGTGAATACTTGCTTTCTCATTTTGCATTCTGGGAAAGCAGAGTAGATGGATTTCCAGGGCAGCCATATCAGTTTATACACAAAACAATCCTAGACCTGAGAACTCCTTACTCCATCTCAACCTAGAATTTGACTCTTGACCCAAGTCTCTTTCAATTATCTCATTTAATTATTCAATATCTGTTTATTAAGTATCTAGTGTGGGTCATAAGAGACACATGATTTGAGTTTCTAACTTTTTGGGGAAGACCAATATGCAAATGGACAAATTAAACTACCAGGTGACCTGAAAAGAACAGAACAGAAACAGAAACAGGGCAAAACGTTTGGAAATCGGAGAAGAACCAGCTTGGTTCGGGAGAGTTGGGAAAGGCTTGATATAAGAGGAGACCTTTAAGCTGGCTCTCGGAGGCTCTCTGGTGTTTCAGAAAACAACAAGCAATTCCATCAGAATGACTGTGATGGAAGGTTTGAGGGTCAGAGTGAGGATCAGGAGCTGAGCCATAGATGTAGGTTGGAACTGAATTTTGATGAGTCAGAGTCACGTGGTCAGGTTTGGTTTTTAGAAAGATATTTCTGGTTGTATAAAAAGGATGGACTAGAATGCAGTGCAATGAGAAGCAGGGATTCCATGGATGGAGCCATTGTGACCTGCCCAGGTGAACAATGGTGATGGCCTGACCTGACACAGTGGGTGTATTTGTGAGGTGGAATTCTCTGGCTTTGTGACTGACTATGAAAGTGAAAGAGAGGAACAGTTCAAGAACGACTGGAATTTCTAACCTGGGAAACTGTGGAAGTAGTGACACCGTGAATCAAGATCGAGAATACCTGAGGTAGAGGAGGTGATGGATAAAAGGGTTCCATTTGAGATGTATTAATTTTGAGGTGACTTAAGGCATCCAATTGGAAGTATCCAGTTGGTCACTGGGAACATTTGATTAAGCTTAGAAGAAATAACAGGGCTGGAAATAGGGATCCAGAAATTATTATGGATTGAACTACATGAAATTGCCAACATTTGATCACATTTTACCTACAAAAATAGCAATTTCATTTGGGAGAATATTTCATATGGGAAAATATACTGAGTGAGAGGGAAGAGATGAATCCTAAAGGCAGGACACTATCTGGGAAACACTGACTTCTAAGGGTGTGTAGAGAAGGAGAAATTGTGAAGAAAATTGCAAAGAATTGGTGGAAGATAGTGACATAAGGGAAATTGAAGAGGAAGGAATGGTGGAGAAGCCAGAGTAGGAATGCTCATCAGAGAGGAGTGGGGAGAGGGCAGACAGCAGAAACAAGAAGAACTACAGTCCTGCAGCCTGTGGAACAAAAACCACATTCACAGAAAGATAGACAAGAGGAAAATGCAGAGGGCTATGTACCACATGAAGGAATAAGATAACACCCCAGAAAAACAACTAAATGAAATGGAGATAGGCAATCTTCCAGAAAAAGAATTCAGAATAATGATAGTGAAGATGATCCAGGACCTCGGAAAAACAATGGAGGCAAAGATTGAGAAGATGCAAGAAATGTTTAACAAAGATCTAGAAGAATTAAAGAACAAACAAACAGAGATGAACAACACAATAACTGAAATGAAAAATTCACTAAAAGGAATCAATAGCAGAATAACTGAGGCAGAAGAATGGATAAGTGACCTGGAAGACAGAATGGTGGAATTCACTGCTGCAGAACAGAATAAAGAAAAAAGAATGAAAAGAAATGAAGACAGCCTAAGAGACCTCTGGGACAACATTAAACACAACAACATTCGCATTATAGGGGTCTCAGAAGGAGAAGAGAGAGAGAAAGGACCCGAGAAAATATTTGAAGAGATTATAGTTGAAAACTTCCCTAACATGGGAAAGGAAATAGCCACCCAACTCTAGGAAGCACTGCGAGTCCCATACAGGATAAACCCAAGGAGAAATATGCCAAGACACATAGTAATCAAATTGGCAAAAATTA